>NC_050483.2:13639664-13982997 GCF_012460135.2 Molothrus ater
CTAACCAAAGGCTCCATTTGAGGCACAGCCTTAGAGGGCAGGCGTGGGTATCGGTGTCAGCAGGAGATGCACGGGGTAACAGGACACCGCCAGTGCTTCAGCCAGGGCACACCTACCCCTGCCATGGCCCACATGAGCCACATGCCCTGCTCTGGGGCACATGTCAGCCGAGAGGGGCTCACAAACAGCCAGCGAGGCTGGGGACACGCCTCTGTGGCTGGCACTCCGCCCTGGGGACACGCGAAGAACAGGTAACTGGCTGCACGGTGATCGTGCTGCTGGAAAGATCGGGCAGCAATGAACTGGATGGTCCATCCCCCCAGTGCCTCCTGGCCTTTGGCTGTCACTGGGAAGCTGGCACGGAACAGCCCTGCTCGCTGTCACCCGGTGCCAGCGGAGCGGAGCAGCCCCGCACCTGCTGCCCCTTCCTGCCTGGCTGGGAAAGGTGACCCTTCCTGGCAGGAGAGAGGAGGCAGCACCTCCCTCTTTGCCAGAGCCACTCCTCACTGGCACAGTCAACACCTCTGGCCAAGATGTCCAACGTTTTTATTACTGCAGTTAACAAAAAGAAGCAGCTGTTCAAACAACGTATAGAGGCAAGCGCTAATACTTCGAGGAAACATATCCAGCTACAAAATGTTCAGCACATCCCTTCCCTCCATCATAGAGGATAAGAGAAGGACTGAAAACAGCTGAGTGGACATAAAGAGCTCACAAATGCCTTATTAATAAGTGTGTTGGATCTAATGATCTGTGAAACTGAAATGAGATTATTTGGATTATCTCATTAAACAAGAATAATAGCAATAGTAACCGGGTAGTAATTAAGAGTGGGCCAATCCAAGGACAAACTAAGTAATAAGGCCAAAAAGACTCTTAATTAACACTCTGCTTGTTTGTGCCTCTACTTCTACACCCAGAATTTATGAAGAAACAAAAAACAGTGGCTAACAAAACTGCCTGATTTTAACAACCAGAAAAGAAGCCACTGGCTACTCACACCTGCATGGAGCATTCAGTCTGAAAACAGAAACAATGACTAAATTGTGCTATTTGGGCAGAGCCAGCCCTGAGGGAACAAAAGCATGTAACCAAAATGTTAAACTGATTCCAAAGGCTCAGCAATTAGCAACCAGCTCCGGGCAAATCTGCAGGGCAGGAACAGAAGAGAAACAATCCATAATCTCAGCCTTTCTCAGGCTTTAACCACCACCCATCACAGCCTCCCAACAAAAGCATAGCTTCTCCTCAAAGCTTGAGAGCAATTCCTGAAGGCTCCAGTGCATAATTTGAAGCAAACAGCACATGAATTTTACCTTTAAGGCATTGTTTATATGTATCAGAAGCTCTTTGGCTCAGGGCAAAGAACAGGACACCTCTGCAGGCTCTCAGGGACGATGGGGCATGAGGGATTAAACATGACAGAATCAGCCTGAGTGGCATTAGGTCAAAAGGTCCCTGGTATTGAAGCCTGAAGTAATTACAGTTGTGCAAAACCCAGTGCTCCCCTTGCCTTCCCTAAGTACTTACTTGACAGGAAAAGCAGGCACTATAAAATACAGTGCAATACTAAAAGGCTTGCCCAGGGGATTGGATAAACAATTCTAGAAGGTGAAGACAAACTAGTCTGAGGCCTTGACTCACAGTACTGTCTTCTCTTGGCTAAATGCTCCAGGGTTAGAGCCCAAACACACACCAGGGACTGCATTTACCAAAGGAATTGAAATTCAAAATGTCGGGACACAAAGCATTGATCTCCCTTTAAGACTTGGCTTCCACATACTGAATTATTAACATTAGCAAAGAAAGAAAAATAAAAGGGTAATTGAAGGAAGCTACCCTGAAGAAAAGTGTCTTTGTTACCAGAGTTATTACATCAAGAACAGGAACTGCACCCCTACATAACACACTCATCGTTCTCCATAGAGAATGGTCCAATTTGAATCTTGCTTTTGTAGCAAATTTGAACTGCAAAAGAACTATAGGGGGGTTTAATTAATAAAAAAAAAAAAGACAATGGCTTACAGACATTTGAAAGATAAAGAGAAAAAAATGCAAACCCAGTGACTGCTCAATTACCCTCAAGGGTAAAGAGGCAGATTAACCCATGAAAAGCTCAGATTAATTCAAGACTGAGGGAAGAAACATTTGAACAATAATTAAAAGGGAAAAAACTACTCTACTAAGAAGTTTGGGGTCCCTCTGCGAGGAACTACAACACTGCCACATATAAAACTAATTATCCTAATTTTCTGTTTGACTTGCCCCTCACTGGGCTGTGGCCTGTATCCACGCTGGGCAATGTCTCTGTGCCAGAGCTTCTTTCTCTTGGCTGTCTCCCTTTTTATCCAGACCTATGTGGGTCACAAAGCAGGGAGGGGAAGAGAGTCTCCCAGAAAAGGCATCGGTGACAGCAGCCTCCTGCTACCAGGGCCACAG
Organism: Molothrus ater; assembly: GCF_012460135.2. Taxonomy (NCBI): domain Eukaryota; kingdom Metazoa; phylum Chordata; class Aves; order Passeriformes; family Icteridae; genus Molothrus; species Molothrus ater. The sequence continues at coordinate 13,642,104 of NC_050483.2, forward strand.
CAACCCATCTCACACACAGTTTCCCAGATTTGCTGGGTTGGTGGCACCAGGTAGGCATGGAGGGAAAGCTGCTGAAGTGCCAAGCCTCCCCCAGCATGGTGTGAGCTGTGTGACCCACACACCCACTCCTGTGCTGCCCTGAGCCAGCTGCCAGGCAGAGCTGACCCTGCAGGCAGCATTTAGCAGACACACGTGCTGCTGGCATCCTCTTGTGCCTCCCCTTCCTGCTCCACCTCCATCCTTGGGTCACATCTGCTGTCTCCACACCAAGCTGCACCTGCAGCTCCAGACTGGACTGCAATTCCAACAGCAGCAGGCTGCTACACCAGCCTTGCTCCAAGGGTAAACTGCACCCTACACTGCCACTGAGAGAACTTCTGGATCCCCTTCGCTGGGTGGTGGCAAACAGTGATGCCAAAAAGTGCCCGTGGCAGGAGAGGGGAAGAGGGTCAGATAACAGGAAACAGCCACACACCTGATGAACAGGGAATATATCCACAGTGCCCAGAACAGAGTCATTGTTCTGCCTGAGACCCTCGTCTCCAAAGCAAGTTGAAGCCTAAATGAACACAAATGGGGCTTGGCACTTTTTCCAGCCATGGAAGTGGGGAATCTTTAGCAGATCACCAGGATACACCATTTTTGGAGCGGAAGTCGATAGAAGAGACAGCATTCAGACAACCCCAGCTACATCTAAATGTCACTGATCAGAGAAAGTTACAAGTAACACACATCAGGACTCCAGGCATTTGAACACACTCCCTGATGAGTTTTAGTGCTTTGATAAGTGCAGGAGTACACAGGGACTAGGGAGCAGAAAAAAACCCCACTGCTTGAAATAAATACCCAGCACAATCTAATCCATGGTCTGTTGCTGGTTTTTGTGGCCATAAAAACACATAGCAATGCCACTGCTGCAGACCTCCAGGACAACCACACCTTAACATTCACAGCACCTGTATCTTCCCAGAAAAATACAGAGCAAGAGGCAATTTCCTACTATCTCAGCTCACAGGAGAGGAAATACAAAGACTAAAAATACACCCATGACCAGCTCTTTTACCCACATCAGGTGCTTGTACCTACTCTGTAGTCTGATGCTAACACAGCTTTCTTTCACTTCTAACACATTTCTAACACAAATGTTGAAAGATTAAAAGTCAGGATACTTAGAGGAAAGATTATTACTTAGGGTATTGTGCCTAATAAAAGTTCTGCTTTTTAACACTGGCTGACACACATTCAACATATTCTAGGGGTGTTTTTAAGCAAAAATTCTCGCAGATTGGCATGAGTCTGGGAGATAGAGATTTCTGCAATCCACCAAGTGTCCCTTATGGAAGTTGCCATGCAGCCTGCTGAACCAAATCCAGTAAAGTGTCTGTGAAACACCTCTCTAAATCAGCACTTCAGCACATCTGCTTTACTGTTGGTGCTGACTCTTGCATGACCCACCTCTGCTGCTTTCCAAAACTGCTGCTCAGTTCCTTGTGTTTCCAGAGTAAGCAAAGACATCAGAGTGGAGTTCAGTATCTGCTGAGTAAACCCCAGGTTCACCATCCCAAATGCCATTTCACTTGACCTTCACTACAGAGCAAGTGAGGGGGCAGAACCCTCCAGTTTAACCAGGCTGTCGGTGGCACACTGGAGAGAAAAACACGAGCTTGGAGAGCACAGTGGAAGGAATAATCCCAACCCAAACTGCAAGCTACATAAACAGTCCTAAACTGCTACATGCCATGGGATTACCCATTAATGTGAGGAGCTGCAGCCAAAGCCTGTGTTTTGTTAGACCATATCTATCACTGGTATCTGCAGTGTGACATTTCCGATTACAGCTGCTTTCACAGGAGCTTTGCAATTCTGTTGGGCAGACAAATCTAATTGCTGTTTAATACCAAACAATGCTGCAGCAGGACATGATTGCTTTGCTTAAATAACATTGTTCCATTAAACTGCTCCGATTTAACCCTATTAGTTGGATCTCTGAATCAGAAACAAGGCTGACAGGAATCATTCCATGAAACAGAATTTTTTACTTGGCTGATTTGCAGCTCTCAGAGTTTTATTAAACAGCTGCAGAAGGGACTGATCTTTGTTAAGAAGAGGAGACAGAGTTTCCAGAGATCACTGAAACATAGAATTTACCTGTACTGTAAGGAAAATCCTGTATATTTGACAGTCTAGTTGAGGTGTCTAATTCCTATTGTGCAGAATTTGCCACAGAACTTGTAAGCGAAGAAGTTTCAAATCTGACAAGTGACAGTGTCTCAACTGTACAACAGGGCCAAGCTCCTTAATTTTCCTGCTTTTTATGTCCTCCTTCCCTACGTCCAAATTTGCCAGACACAGAAAGACAAGCTAACAGCAGGAGACCAGATCACAATCTGCTTTGAGCTGACAGAAGAATTGAGTTATGTGCCCAAGAGTACAACCAGGTAGACAAATCTCAGAGACAAAGCTGGCTCCATTTCTCTCAGTGTTCCTTTAAGGAAGGGAGGTCCAGCCCACTCCCCACCCTGGGCAGGAAGAGGTTGGGGAATGGTTCCCTCCACTCTAAGCCTTGTACCTCCATCAGTGCAAAGAGGGATTATTTAACTGCCCACTGCTGCCCACCAAGAGCCACACTCTGGGATCCTGTGCCAGGAGTCAGTGCCATGGTCTGTGTCCCAAAAGCCTCTGTGAGCTGCCTCCATGCTCTGCTCTGCACCACTGCCCAGACAGGCTATTTACATATAAACACCCAGCTCTGGTTAAAGTGCAACCATCACAGGCAGGACACCAGACTAGGACCCAGGACCTTGGAGCTGCTGCCAAGCTCTCCTGCTGCCACCAAAACCCTTTCACTGCTTTATGCCTCTGTCACCCTGCAAAGCTGGGAGATGTCTGCTTTATTTTCACACAAACCACTGAATTTTTGGGTCAAAACTACTACATAAGAGCTGGACATCAGTGAAAGGGTGTTTCTAAGTGTTTCAACACTCACATTTGGTGAATTCTAGAAAACTAAACACTCTCCAGAAACTGACTATTCCCAGGTCATTACCCAACACACAAAGAATTTGGGACCACTGAAACCGTCACCTCCTTGCACATTACAGGAATGTTGTTTGCTAGTAAGGGCTTTATTTATTAATCATATATGGTTTTGAGATCCTAGCTTGATTGAGACTAGCTAAATACCATTTTAAAATATTATTCTTGTATTGCTTGTCAGATACATTATTGAAAATAACAGAGTACTAAACCAAAAGAGAATCCAGACCTGAATCTACTGCTGAAGAAAGTCATCAGGAGCAACTACCTAGGTGATGTATAAGGAGAAATTTGTAGCATGATTTTGAGGTGTAAATGGAATACCCAAAATAATATTGCTCCATCAGCAGTTTCTGAGAATTTATCAATTTATAGTCTAGTTTTGCCAAGGCCAGCAGAGCTGAGCAAGATGGGATGAACTTACCAAAAAAAAAAAAAAAAAAAAAAAAAAAGGCAGATGCTATGGTTTTTCTGTAACTACGAAGCAGCAGGAAAAAAGACCTTATGAGGAAACAATTTCTTTTACAGCCTGTATTTCACAGCAGCTTTCAGTGTGCCCCCATGTCCACTAAAATATACTGTACTGAAAGAGATTTCCATCCCCTTCCTTGCAGATCTCAAATGCCTTCACCATCAGAACTGCTCCCCCTAGATTCAGATCCTTCCCAAGTTCATTTAACCTGATTAATTTTTAATGGCTGTCACTGGTTTCTTCACCCAGTCAGTCAACAGCTTCTACAGTTCAAAACACCAGTCACCCTCTTCCCACTCCGGAATAACACAGGACTCGGGATCTGCGGAAATTATTCATCTGCATCAGAAAGAACTTGAAGGAGCAGTAAAAGAGATTGATCCCTGACAGCTGCACTAAACTTGAAAGCCCCTTCCTGGCTCTGAAGAAGGAGAATTCTGACCTGAAAAGGGGTCTTGAGTGAGCAGCCTCAAAGGGAATAAAATATCAGCCTGTAAAACCAGCAGTCACTAGAAAACTCAGGTGATCTTTTAATGTAGGTACACCTCTAGCCTCAGGCACAGCCGACATAATTACCTGCCACCCAGTATTTCAGCTCAGGGCTAGGGGCTCTGCTTCACTTCCTCTGCCCCAAACACTGAGGGAGCCTCCAGAAAGGGGCTGCCAGTCCTTCTGTAGCCAGCAGGCCCTGTAGCACACTGTACAATGTGTAGTCTAGCCTCACATCCCATTGTCATTGTCCTCCCTTATCGATTCAGCTCCAGTTAGGGCTGCATCTGTGCTGGGTAACATCGCTGATAAATCCCGAGGCCAGAGGAAAGCACTCCCACTGATCAGCACCACTGTTCATTACAAAGGTTACACACTTCCAAACAGAGGTAAAATTTATCCTGAAAGTGGGCAGGAGAGGGGGGAGAGAAAAAGAGGGATTTCTATGTCCAGAAATCCTTGGAAGCAAGAAAAGGACATTCACGGACACAGCATTAGCAGCAAGCACTGTGGAAGCATTTCCTGCTGCCAAGATATGTGCTGGCCAAGGAGGGAGGTTACCAGGGCACAGCCACCCATTGTCATGTAAATGTGTCGAGTTATTGAAGGGACTTCCCAGCAACAGCCGCATTTTTTCACGAGTTTGATCCCAGCATTGAAAGGAGAACAAAACAACTGCATGAACGTGAAGCAGCATTAGCCTAAGCCAGAATCTCCAACTGTCCCAGAGCCGGGCGAGCACCGGACCTGCCTTTGGTGAATTCCAGAGGCTCTACTGCTCTTTATTTAAATGCGGACGGGGAAAGAAACCGGCCCGTGAGCCCCGAGAAACACGTGAGGTGCTTTTTAACTACCCCGTGTTTCATGGTCTGTAAGTGACACTGAAAACAGTGGGAGAAAGTGACACACACAGCATCACTCTGAAAAAAACACGGGGCACTTTTCATTCACTCTTTGCTCTTTGGTATTAACTTGAAAGCAATGATTTTTGAGCTGGAAATTAAAATGCACAGTGGCAGAAAATGCAACTGGAAACAAATTGTTTTTAAGAAAAAACAAAGCAGCACATACTTGCAGCTCTACTTTTATAAATCCACATAATTTCTTGCCTTTTCTGATTGTGACTGCTGTAGCTTGGTTTACTTTTCTTGCCTCTTTTCAGCTAAAGAAATGGTTTCCAGCAGTGGCAATGACTTAACAGCAGAGTAAGTGGTGTTCAAGTCTCCTTACTTGAAATAAATTACTAAGGTTTTTTCGGGTTTTTTTTTTTTCACAGAGGTACCTGTGAACAGGAACTGTCAATCAGAAAAATTCAGGGGTAAAAGATGGTTTATTTGCCTCCACAACTAAAGAGATACCTAGCACTAAGAGAGTCCTCTGGCCATGACTGAATCAAAGCTTTCCCTTAAATCCCTGTCAAGGTTAATCCTTTTCATACTTAACAGTCACCTTTGAAATGCTTTCCTAGAAATAGAGGTAGAAACTGCACATGACATGTATTGATTCAACCAAAGACCTTTCTGGACTTACCATTCCAGGCTGGAGTGAAGAAAACACGAAGGTGTGTTCATACATTTGAGCACTGCCCTAGCTGACCCAAATCAGGGCAGGCTAAATTCAGGTTACCTAAAGGAAAGGAAAAAAATTGCCTTGACCGATTCACAAAAAAAGGGGCTGCTCCTCTGGAAGTGACAGAGGCTGAGAGCTCCTTTCTGATGTGTGCCCCAGCAAAAAGCAGGAAAAAGCTCACACTGGGATAGGGAAAAAAAAAAAAAATCATTGTTCTGATTTGTACTTGCTGGGAGAGCAAAAAGTGCTGCTGGAGGAAAAGGCAACGCTGGAAATTTGTACATTGCTGCTGGGAATAAGGCAAACCAGTATATTCTGAAGGTTAAATCAAGGCAAGGGAAGCCATAAAGCACGTGACAGTGACAGGAGAAAGCAAGAGAGCAGTAGGACCCAAAGTGCTAAGCGAGAGGGAAGCCAGTTTGTGCTAGCCCTTAAAAAAATCCATTTCGAGCAACTGTATGCATGCCTGGGTTTATCCCCATTACCACATCTCTCCTGACAAGAGACGTTACTGTACCTTTACAGAGAGTGGCAGACTCCACTAAGCCTCCTGGGCAGCTGGATCACCAGTGCTGAGCTGCCTGGGGCAGTCCTGGTGCTCAGAACATGGCAGAACAGTTAGCAGACTACCTGAGAGACTTTCACAGCCCTGTGGCACAAATGATGAACTCACCTGATGCTTCCCTTTAACTCCTGGAGCACATCCCTCTGAGCATTGCTGATTTTCACAGGTTCCAGGGGGATTTACTCCTTCCAGAGCTTGGCCCCACTGCTCCCACAGCAGCTGCTGTGCAGACAGCCCTGGGCAAGTGAGCCCAACTCCTGCTGTGGCTATGGCAATCCAAAGGGTAAGGGATGAACAATCCCTGGGCTGCAGCAACACCACCAGCAGGTCAAGGCAGGGGATTCTGGCCCTCTGCTCCAGTGAGATCCTGCCTGGAGCACTACAGCCAGCCCTGGGGTCCCCAAGGTAAAATGAATGTGGAACTATTGGAGCAGATCCAGAGGAGGGCCATGAAGTTGGTAAAGAGGATTGGAGCAGCTCCCCTATGAAGACATGATGGGAGAATTGGGGTTTTTCAGTCTGGAGAAGAGGCTGTGTGCAAACCTCACAGCAGCCTTCCAGTATCTGAAAGGGACTCCAGGGAAGCTGGAGAGAGATACTTTGTCAGGAGCTGTAGTGATAGGACAAGGAGTAATGGGTCCAAACAGAGAGGGGAATTTAGGTTAGGTATTGGGAACAAATTCTTTGCTGTGAGAGTGGTGAGGCATTGGAACAGCCTCCCCAGGCAGGTTTTGGCTGCCCCATCCCTGGAAGTGTTCAAGACCAGATTGGATAGGGCTCAAAGGTGTCCCTGCCCAAGGCAGGGGGTTAGAACGGGGTAATCTTTAATGTCCCTTTCAATACAGGCCACGTTGATTTTATGATTAATCCTACTGAGGACAATTTACCTAAAATAGCCTGCATGATTTATAGGAAGTACAGAATCTTTAGCAACATAAGCAGTAGAACCCTGAACACAACAGTACAATTGCAACACCATTACCATTCCTCAACAAGAGATATGGTGTACGCCTCTTCCTCCATCCTCAGGAAAACACCTTGAGCTCCCGCAAGCTCCCAGAGCCGCCGGAGCAGCTGGCAGCTCGGAAATCCTCGCTGTTCCCGGGCCGGGAGCGGCGGCCCCGCAGGCGGCGCTGCTCGGCCCGCGCAGCTGCAGCGCTCCCGGCTGCGGGCGCCCCCGCGCGGCCGCGTCCCGCACCTGCACACAGCGCTCGGCAGCGGAGCGCGGGGAGCCAGCGAGTGCCGGCCGGGCTGCTCCCGGGCAGGAGGGACTCGGACAGCACTTGGGGCTGCGGCCGAATGCTGCACCTGCCTCCCGATCACAGGCCTGTATTTAGCTGCGACATTTGCCAGGGGAATCCCGTTTTTCTGTGAAATCCAGGTCCTGCTGGTTATGATCTAGGAAGTAGCTACTACACTGTACAAAAATGACACGGCTTGGATCAATTTACTTCTCAAGGTGACACAAGTCAAGTAATGCACCCACATTTAAAAGCAAGTCACAACAACTCAGAGTAACTCAATTTATAACTTTCTCCTAGAAAAGGAGAATTTTTTTTCCCTATGTTTTCTGTTTCTTCAGCAGAAAAATTACTTCAGGTAAAGCTATCAGAAATCTGGAGACACAACACTGGCAACAATGACCATCCAATAGCTCCTGTTCTTAGGGTTTAGGGAAGACTATTTCAGTAAAGACACAACATCTGAGAGCAGCTAAAACTGCTGTCCACACTTACCCAAATCTCAAAGATTACTCTTAAAATTACTTACAAATGACAGCAAGTTACTGCCAGGGAACTGGCTGAAGTCTGCTTAAGCTCTCTGCACAAGCAACAGGTCCACATGACCTGTGATTAATTAATTAACCTCTCCTGTTTTGTTTTAACCCCTCACCTGCATAACCCCTTCTGCAATTTATATATTTCTACATCTTCCTGCTGTCACTGCTTTCTCGACCAGTTCTACACGACACAAGAGGCACAGCCCCAGATGAAGAAAACACATCTGCAGTGAATGAACAGGACACTTCACTAACTTGAGGCTCTCAGGTAACAAAAAACCAAACCAGTTTAAGCACAGACACCAACATCCAACTGGTGTAGCACTGCAACAAGCACAACCCAGATTTGATACTGCAGGACAGCAATGTGGAAATCACAGCCACGTGTCTGCTCCACCTGGAAAACATCCTGTTCACATGCAGCTTCCTAGAACAAGCAGGAGCCTCTAACCCACCAACCACTTAGAGACAACACAAACTCAGGTAACGAAAATTTATTCTTTCAGTTAGTCACAGCCAGCTCTTATGCGACCAGGGCAGAAGCTGTTGATGATTCACTAAAAAGAGAGGAGAGAAAAGAGAGAAATATTAATTGCAGAAGCAGTTTTTCAAACTAGTTATCAAAAGCAATGCTTCAGTTAAAAGTTTTAACTATCAGTTAACTACTACCAGCAGCTAAATCACTATTTAAAAATTTGTATGGCCTAAGATTTCACTCTTCCTTTTACAATAAAAAATCCTAGGGTGACAGCACAAACCCATATATTTAAAAACCAGGCTAGCTGCTCTTGGGGAAATAAGTCTAATCCTAACATCTGTGGGAATTCTATGGTGGTTACCTCTCCTGGAGAAAAGCTTACAAGCTACTTTCCTTTTTGTCACAGCTACTAAGCTTTGAAAGTGACATAACTATAAAAGTACCTGAGAACCAACACCACAGTTTAAATTGTTATAAAAATTGCCTAGCAGTGACTTCATTTGTTGGGACCATGATTTTTAACCAAGAGTTACAACAGTCATTTAGCCCAGGTGTAAGTTTCATGGATTTTCCCACTGATTATTTATGAAAATACTTGTTCTCTGCTGCCTAGTGTGCGATACACACCTATCACAATGCACTCCTCACCCTCTGAATAACAGCCCAGCACAGTTTACAAGACCTTGCAGTCCTCAGTGCCAAGAGGAATGCAGGAGAAGACTTACTACTTCCAGTTGGGTGGCAGCACTCTCTTGGTTTTGTAGTAGCGAGCCAGCCTATGGATCCTGCTCTCGATCAGAATCAGGCGGAACTTGGCGTCTTTGTCCTGGGAAACAAAGTTACATTACAACCCCAACATCACAACTACTTGGGGCTTCTCAAGACACAATTCAGATGAGTTTCAGTAAAGCAAATAATCCACAGCTATTGCTAAAAACTTCACATTTCTGTTACCAAAGCTTCAGTAAAGTCAGAGCAGGACCAGAAACACGTTGTTTAAACACTGCTTTTAAAATCCTTTCCAAAGACCATTCTCCTTGCTCAAAATACCTCCCCAGCCTCAGGAGTTTCCTCAAAGAGGGGCTAACATCACACTAAGAGTCTTTGCTTTGTCAAGCTGCACACTAACTACTGTGTAATTTAAAATCACAGACACTGAGTTATCTAACTGAAGGAGCACTCACCTTTCTGTTCCTCTCAAGATGCTTTCGAACAGCAACTGCTTTCTTGATCAGGTGATAAAGATCCTCTGGGAGGTCTGGAGCCAGTCCCTTTGATTTCAGGATTCTCAGAATCTTGTTGCCAGTAACAAAGCGAACCTGGGCAACACCGTGGGAATCCCTCAGGATCACACCTGAAACAAACACGTACATCTTACACTGAAAAGAAGAAACATACACCAACAATCTCGTGAAACTGACCTTACAGTTACAAGCTAGCCAAAAAAAAAACTTCTCCAAGTTAAAACCTTTCCAGTGGCAATTGAAGAAACGGCAGACAATGAGCGAGCAAAATACAATTTACAGAAGCTGAAACCCTTTGTCTAGGAACACTTAAAAGACAACTGACTCTCCCATCATGCTAACATAGGTGAGGTGCTCATCTTTGCCAATACTACTGGAAAGTTTTCAACAAGGACTCATTAAGGCAACATATTTAATCATTCTATGGATCCCTCTACAAGGAATTAATATTGCTTTCAGGACTACAAAAATAGAAAGCATTCATTTACACAGCACCTACTTACACAGCATACATAGCTCATGGCCTGTGTCATGCCAACACTTCAGCTCTGGAAGGGTTCAAACCCCAGAACCAGTCCATGGTGCAGCTGCAGTGCCTGGCTCACTAAACCCCATAGGGATCCTGGAATTGGAAAATTTCCTACAGGAAACTGGGCACATCAAGCTTCCCTATAACACCTATTAGTGGCCATTCCTAAGGACAGGCTATAAGATGAAACAGATGCTTCAAGTCTTCCACTTGGAAAAAAACCAGAAACAACCCACTGCCTCACCAAATATTCTCCCTGCAAGAACAACACACATAACGTCCCAGCGGCAGGATATTATCCCAGGACTCTCAGCGGCACCCACAGTGAGCACAGGTACACCAGAAGAGCTGTGTTCTCTTAGCACCTTATTTACTACAGGCTGAAGGAACAATTAACATATTACAGTCAGAAAAATGTGGGTTTGTCCCCATTCAGGAGTGGTTGATAATCCTTACCAATCTGGGAGGGAGTCAGGCCCTTTTTAGCCAACTTGTAGATCTGTTCCTTTACATCATCAGAAGTAAGTTTCAGCCACTAAAGAAAATTAGAAAAAAAAAAGCCAACCTGTTTAACAACTGCTTAATACAGAGGCAAGCTACATAAAAACTTTTAATAAATGGTAGAAAGAGATGCTTTGTAATGCCTGAAAAAACAATCAAGAACTGAAATTGCGCTTTTAATGATACAAAAGTTTTTAGCATATAATAAACCCATAGTGCTAGTGAAATGTCATGAGAGAAGGCAGAGGCGAAGATGAGTCTCCATTTAAAAAACTCCATAAAGCCTCCACCAACTGCTTTATCACTATTTCACTTTAATTGCCACACCAGAAGCACAAATCCAATGTTACAGACAAAAAAATCACTGTCCTTGGGAAGGAATTCTTCACCTAGGTCCTTTGATAAATACAAAATTGAGACCCATTTAACCACCTCTCAGTAAACAAACTACAGAGACGTGAAAAATCACACTTAAAGTACACTAGTTAATTAAAATTAAAGGAACCTTCCAAAATAGGACTGTGCCTTTTCTATTAATTTTAAGTTAAACAGTACAGATAAAGCCACTGCTTCCATGATTACTAATGAGGAAAGAACACCAACAAGTCACGTTATCCTGACTTGCTATAAGCTACAGAAGCTCTTGATTTTGAATTTTCATTACTATCACAGTATGAAATAGAAAAGCACAGCAAAAATAAACATGGAAGTGCTCTAAAGATCACCATTTAAGACAGAATCTAAATAAAACTAAGCAAAAAATCCCCACAGAATTTTTAAAAAAAAGATATAGCATTTGTTCATCCTAGTTGTTATTGAACTGTTTAACCATCAGAAGCACCTTTATATTACGTTACTTTTAATTGTATTTATTTAATTACAGATTTTGTGTTTATGTTCCCATTTCACTGTTTTTTATTCCATGCTTTCCCACATGCAACACAAGTTGTTCTTTCTGCCAATAAAGAGATGCTCCAAGAAATGATCTTGCAAAGGAGGACAGAGAAAGCCTTTTTAAGTGGAAGTACCCTTGAAAGAACTAAGAGCACACCAGAACTATCTCTTTTAGTCCCCTGACCACCAAATTGGTCGTAAGTATTTCTGAAGGCAATCGATTTATACCACAAGTGCAAACTCGAGTCTGAAAACAATGATTTAATCTACAGGAATTACCAGCCTGCAGACTCGAAGTATCTGAAGAAATACTTAAATAGAAGACGAAAAAAGATTTCTTTGCCAAACCAACCATCTGGCTATGAAAACACACTTGCTTCTTCAGTATACTAAGGATCATCTCAGAACCACGGAATTTTCAGGGCTGAGGGACTTCTGGAGATCATCTAATCCAACCCCTCCCCAACGCAGGGTCACATAGAGCAGATTACACAGGATTGCATCCAGGTGGGTTTTGAATGCTTCCTCAGAAGGAGACCTCACCAGGAAGCCTGCTCCATCACAAGCCAAGGAAGCATTTACACAATTTGAAAGGCCACAATTTGAAAGTGATGACGCCAAACTCTACAGATCTCGTTTTCCTTTCCCTCCGCGGGCACTGCGAGCTGCGCTGTGGGTCCCGGAGCGCGCACGGGGCGGGGAAGGCTCTGGGGAAGTCTCTATGGAAGGTTCTAGGGAAGTCTCTATGGAAGGTTCTAGGAAAGGCTCTGGGGAAGGCTCTATGGAAGGTTCTAGGAAAGGCTCTGGGGAAGTCTCTATGGAAGGTTCTAGGGAAGTCTCTATGGAAGGTTCTAGGAAAGGCTCTGGGGAAGGTACTCACCGTGGGCACGCTGCGCCTGTAGGGCAAGGCCGACTGGGACAGGCCCTTTCTGCGGGAGGAAGCGCATCACACACTCAGCACCCGAGCCGAGGGACTCGGCCCCTCGGCCCGAGCCTTCCCCACCCCGCCGCCATGTCCGCACGGCCGCCCGCCTCCCTCGCCATCCGCACACGCGCCGGAGCGCTCCCGCAGCACCCTTCCCGCCCCCAGCCCGGCTCGCGGTGCTCTCCCAGCCCCCCAGAGCAGCCTCGGGTCGCCCCCCGGGCGCGGCCCCGGCCCGGCCCTGCGACTCACCCCGGAGCGTGCATGCGACCCATGATGGCGGCAGAGCGGAGCGGGGAGAAGGAGCGGCCCCTCCCGCGCACTTCCGCAGGAAGCGTCCGTCCCGACCCAGCCCCGCCCCCTGCCCGCCGCAGCCAATCAGCGGCGCCCCGCCCGCGCCCCCTCAGCCGTCCCGCCCAGAGCGCCCCCCGCCCGCCCCGTTCCAACACAGAGCCGGCCACGCGCTGGGTTTTATTCCAGAATAGTGTTTAATGTACGTACAGGAGAGTTACGGAGTCACAGCGAACGCGCCCCACGCGGGGCCATATTGTACATCTTTATTATCGTTTAATGAAAGTATTTGGTTCTCAGAGATACACAGACGGAGGGAGGCGCCCTGCTCTCGCTGCCCCCCGGGAGCGAGGGAGCGCCCGGCGAGGGGGACACAGGCGGGCCCCGGGGCAGCCCCGGCCTTAAGGCGGGTGACGGGGGCTCTACACAACCGTACAGTTGTAAAAATAGAGAAAAGAGCGTTTACCAAAGATCGCACATGCGTCCAGAGACAGGCAGCTGTCGTACAAAGGCAGTAATAAAAAGTTCAGTGCAAAGTTGGAGGTTAGTAGAGGAAGAGGTCCTAGCGCAAGCTGCTGCTCTCGGATTCCAACACAAGGTCTGGAGGGACAATAACACTTCTGGCTGCAGGTCAAACGGTGCATAAAAGATGTTTTTTTTCTTTTCATTAAACAAGATATAAAAAGCTGTTAAAACTACAATTTCAAGCTACTTAGCATACTGGTATATTCCATCCCAATCAAATATTTCCCTCTTTCACATCCATCTTGGTTTTTCTACGTAGCACGGTAAAATTCTTATTGCAACAATCAGTTTTTTTGTAATTGAGAATAGTGCAAAGAGGTGCAAACTTGGTGCTGGTCCTCTACACGTGAGGAGAGGCCAAGGCCAGATCCCATAGACAACATAAAATCCATGACCATAAAAAGCTCCAGCCAGTGACGGTTTTGAAAAGGAAGGGAAAGGCACAAAATGAGTTAAGCTATGAAGAAGATTAAATCAGAAGTCAGGACATGTGCTAACAGTAATACAGTACTATACTTTTTCTTTTGTTTTCAGTCCAGACAACTGTTAAAACTGCAAATAACTTTTAAATGATTTTAGTTTAATTGTATTTTGTGCTGTAAGACACTGTGCTTTAATAGCAAACTGCAAAAAAGGCAGTCCATATTGCTTTCATTTTATTTCACAATGGAACGTTTCACAAAAACAGTAGTCTACTTTCCTGTGTTTAAGTGACTTGTGATTCTAATGATGGAATGGAGTAAGTCTCAAAAGCATCAAGTGAGCAGGAAATATATCTAGTTAGTTATATAGTATATTATTTACAGGCTATATACTAAATGAAAAATATGCAGAGGATGCCTACTACAACTGGGATTTGTTAGCGCCCATTAGTATTGGCCCAGTTTCTAACATTCAAGGTATCATTAGCTTTTTAATTGCAATAATTCCTATGAAATTGGACCATGAATCATTTAGGCACCAGGAGATTCAAGTTTACTTCTCTCTTCTGTACTGAAGGGAGATTGGTCAGTAGCAGGGGAAGGAAAATTGGATTATAAAATAGGTTTTTAGTGTTGGGTAGATAGAAGGCTTTCCCCGTATTGTGTCCTCATTCATAGTTGCATATTTCACTTTAAAAGTTTGTTTCACGATTTTGTACTAAAGAAGTGTGCAACTTTAGAGCTTTCTTTACACAGAACATGAACATCCTAAATCCCAAATTAGGTGAACAAAAAGGTGACACCTGTAGTGCAGAAAGGCCCTAATTAAGTAACCAGTGGTATTAACGGAGATAGTGAAAATTGCACTCCACTGTCACAATATATTCAAATCTAATATTCCTTGAAATGAAGTAGTTTAGTTGGAGTAGTTCTTACTGGGAGTGAGAAACTGTATTGCTGTGAACTGCTAAAGGAAAAAAAAACAGCCAAGTTCCTCTCTCAAAGCTGTTAATAGGAACTAATTTCTGGCCTGCAATTCAGCCAGCAGTGGTGCTTTTCAATTAGAGGCCACCCTTTCCCTGGAAGCACAGATGCAAATGCCACTTTGGATTAGTGTTTGAATCTGTTCCACACTTAATCACTGCAGTATTGAAAACTTCTAGAAATTATAACAAAAACCCCCACCGAGAAGCTGGGTACATTTCCTACAGTACCACATTCAGCCAGTCTTCATTCAATTTTTGGAGACCATGGATAGAAGATGGAGTAGGAAAAAAACTTATTTAAGTTGAATAAATTGTGAAGATTAGTATAAGTGATGCTATTTGTAAATAACATCCTGGGAAAAGGCTTCCAGTAGGACCTGCAAGGTATCAAATATGAGAATGTTCCCCCTGTATAAGGAGCTCAAAGTTAATATGTATACATATTTAAATACCAGAAATGAGGTAAAAGAGAAGCATTTGAATTATAAGGCACCATTATTTACAACTTCCACTATTGGCACTCACTCCAATAAGTCTCAGAGAAGCATGAATTAAATGTTTTTAAGGAATTTTTCCAGCCCTTCAACCTTCATTTCTACAGGTGTGTGTGCAGACACCAAAAGTTTACCTGTCGCTGCTTCTGTGATGTCTCATTAGTAGTGGGAATGTAATCCTAAAATATGCAACTTCTTTGATGTTCTCCAGCATCGTGTCGTGGATGCCACAACAGCGGCAACAATTCAAAAGCAAAAATGCACTGCATCCTCAGGCCTAATGACTGAGTTATGGTTCAACCAACCAGCACGGTCAAACTGCTCATCTCACCTTCACTGATGGTTTAAAAACCCCTTCCTTTACCCACAACTCTTAAATACTTCCAAACGATGCTTTGATAACATCACATGGGTACAAAGCAGTATTTTTGCAATCCTCCAAATGAGGCTGCCTGAACATTGGTCCAATATATCTGTTGAAATGGAGAGTCTCTTGCTTTCAGATGTACAGGTTATCTTCAAGTAGGAAGATGCACAAAGCACAAGTGAATACAACTGTTCTGGTGTGACTGAGTTCACAGGTAGGGCACAGCAGTCAGTCGATACCAGTTCACAGTCTCCTTGCTCAGGTTGAAGTCCTTCAGTGGCAGTGTAATTCCACCCAGGAAGAAGTTCTCACGTAACGATTCTGCACTCAGCACACTTAACTGCAGCTCCCTCTGTTTCAGAGTCTCCATGCTGTATCCGCTGTACACGAGCTGGGAGGTGAGAGGCAAGAATTGTCTGGTTAACCAAAAGAAATTACCCAGGCTGCCCTTTCTTCTGCCTGCCCAGCCACTGAAGATGTCTGAACTACACACTGTGACCATTCAGCACATCCCTTTCTCACATAATGGGCTGAAGGACATCCCTGTCTTATTCTGTACTCCCCATGTTAAGTGTTTAAAATGACTGACGTACTATTTACACACCAAGACTTCTGAATTCATTTTTCTCCACATCATGAGTCAATGAATCCAGGGCAGGGGGAGTTTTAGTTTAAGATTCCTTATCTTCTCCACATCACTCCTCAGAGTCAGTCTGAGAAATTTCTGCTTCCTTGTAATAGCACACTGACCCACTAAGATGCTTTGTAAGATCTTCATAAGATCTTATGCTATAAGATGCTTTATATTTAAACAGGGCACAAAGTTTTTGGAAACAGTTCCTTTTCCATTTATACATATTCACTTTCTTTTTAGACTATTTTGAGTCTAAAGCAGTAATATTTTAATTACTGTTTAGAATAAGAGATTATAAGAGATTATAATAAGCTACAGGAAGTTATCACATAAATTTTAACTTGCCATTTCATTGAAAGTTGGGTTTCTCGTCTTCCGGGAGATTTTGGTTTTGCGTTTGGATGTTTTGTGCGTGTCTGGAAGTAAATAGGTTTTCACATAGGGATTTGGATCTGCACCATCTTCAGTAACCTACAGCCAAAGAAACAAGCCAAGTCAGAAAACTAATTAGGGGCTAACTGCATATTTATTTTCAAGTGTGCAGACTTTGCAATCAAGCTAATCAAAAGCAGCAGTTAATTAAGCAGGTAGTTGGAAAATTTAAAAGAAAAGAAAAATTTAAAAGAAAATTTAAAAGAAAAGTTTCACCATTCCTGCATCTATCTAAGTCAAGATGGTAATTGACAAAATGGAAAGTTTTTGCCAGTGAGTGCAGAAACTCCACTTACCAGGTCTTTGATGTGCATCACCATGACAAATAGAGTGCTATTTCTATAGGATATGGATAGCTTCACTTCTCCTCCCACTTTGCCTGAGGTAGGACTTGATGGACTTGTATCTGAAATAACAATTATTTCTTCTGTGATACTGGTACATTTTCATCACTACTACACTGACTTATCACATATGGGAAAAAATACAAGTCTTAGACCAAGTTTGGTTCTTGATTTTATTTCTAGCTCCCTAACAGGTGAAAGGCTACAGGCTTTAAAGGTTTTTGCATTCTCTTGCAAGAACCAGCCTGGAGGTTTGGAGTGAAAATCTGAATAATTCAGGCAAGCCATAAACAAGCCCAAGTGATAACACACATTATTGCAATTTTTGGTATGTATGTCCTTGAAATTGTATGTAGGCACATTTGGAAAGATAGTGATGCAGTTTTCAATGAGAGAAAACTCCAGGTAAGTAAAAAACATTCCAAAGATTCACACTGTAAATGTGTCAAGCTATATAATTCAATTTATAAACATCCCTTACCTGCAGGTCTGGCTATTCCATCTATTCCTTCCACTTTGTCATCACGAAGTAACGGATGGAAAAAAGTATAAACAAGATCACACTAAATTTGGAAGAAATGTTACATGTTAGTTTAAGTGTTAAAAAGCACCAAAACTTGAAAATTTGCATTTGCTTTAAATTACATATACTCACTTCTGCCACCTCTGGAGAACTGTTCATCAGGCTCTGTATGTAGCTGTTGAGCTCCACTTTTCTTTTGGCTGCTACATCTTTGATATGTGTTCTTCCCAGAACCATCTTATTAGGAAAGCTACATGAGAAGAACAACACAGAGTTTTCAGCTACTTTATCAGAAGTAAGTACAGCTGGATTCCATTGTCATTTCCATCCTCAAGTGATGACATCTGGGGGTCCTTTGCCAATCCAGAGTGGAAACACAGCATGGGTTATGACACTCCAGAAAGGCAAGGAAATATTGATAGGTAATTATTATATGTGATATGACACAGACCACAACACTGAGATGCTCCTCTGGATCTCCTCCTTAAGTCTGAGAGACAACTGCTTTCTCCCTTAATTGCCAACTTTGAGGTCTAGTTTGCCCCTCAGCAGTTTTGTCTCCATTTCAAGCTATTTCTTGCTCCACCCAGCTGGGAGCAGTTTTGTTGCTTTGGTGATAGTGATGAGTGAGTTAGGAACATACCCTGGTAACTTCCAAAGAGGAAAGAGAATGCCAAGTTTGTTGTGGAGCTCCTGGAACTCATCAAATGTTCGGAAGACAAATGTTGGCTCAACTTGCCCTTCTCTCAAAACTCTCACTACATAGATCTGCCCAAAACACAAAAATAAAAGTATTTGATATAAAAATATTATAAAATTACTTAACAATATCATTTTCTTCACTCTTCAATCAACTCTTTCTCCTATAGTAATCTTTCTCCTGAATATATATCCCATTATTATATCCCTTATTCCAAGACTGGCATTTCATAGTAGAATTATAAATAGCCCATCATGCAAATTAACATCACATGGTCTTCCCACAAGGTAGATCCACAGCTGACAGATGAAGGGTGATGATGAACGTAGGTAAGGCTGAACTGTGCACACTCTCCCTTTGAAGCCTCATTAGAAGTCCATACCAGGTATGCAGAATGTTAACACTGGTGCAGGATTACATACAGACATGTATCTGGGGGCCAGAACTACTACAGAACTTTTCAGGTGTATTTTTTTCAATTTAATTCCCTCCTGATTCTAAAGGATTCCACTTTTAAAGTGATAATTTGGCAGGAGGATGCAAGTGCACTGCATTATACAAAAATAATTTTTCAAAGTATTGTGAGTACAGTCACAGGACACATTCACATTATTTAAGGGAAATTAAGTTTGAGAGCTGCACAGAAAATTCAGTTCAGCATCCTCATTTTATGGGCAGAGGAGTTACACTTTTAACATATAATTTAACTTTTAAAATCTGGACAGAATCTAGACCATCCTAACAGTTTCCTGGAAGAGGCGAGGCTGTTTTGGCTTAGACCAGGACACTCGAATTCATTTATTATACAGTGATTCAGAACAGAACTCTTCACTTCCAGCATTAGTTAGATTTGTTCTGCTTTCCTTGCTGGTGTCTTACCAGATTAAGATATTTACAGCAAACACAGCTTGGAAAGAGACGTACATTTACATCTATCAATATAGCTCATGTTATAAAAAAGTTCTGGACAATGCAACTTGAGCTGATTACTCCAGCCCAGCAAATAGCAGTAGAGAAATAAAACAACTAAAAAAAAATTGAAGAAAGTTGCACATCTGCATAGGATACACACAATAAGTCTCAAAGTGTAACCCAGGTCTATTAAAATCTGAGGGCAAATCGCAATGGTTGGTGTATCTAGTAAGACTAAGAGTGTAAGTGCAATAGTAGAGAAAACAATGCTCTAACTTAGGAGGAACAAACCAAACTTTAATGGAAGGTCAGACCAAAACCAGAGTGTCTGATTTTACAACTCCTACTCAGGAAGGAGCCATTTTACAGAAGGCAGCTACAAAAAGCCCGTCAACATGACTCAACTTTCTGTATTTTAAAATAATCTCCACCAACACTACTTCTGCCCTTTCTACTTCCTTCTAGATGCTTTTCAAGAGGTGTTTTCATTTTGCAAGATATTATGGGATGCTAGAAATGCCAGTCTGTACTCTAGCAGTGCTGCTGCTGCTGGCCAGCAGCTCAGCACCCACACAGCTGCTTGCTCACTCCCTCCCCCTCAGCAGTGGGACAGCGGGGAGAGCAAGAGCGAGAAGATCCGTGGGCTGAGATAAAGACAGCTTCTGAGGAGGGAAGGTGACACAAGACAATCGCCACAGCCCACAGGCAGATCCATGCTCAGCCAGTTCCCAAAAAGCCACCTTGGAAGACAACCTTCTCCCATCTCCTGCTTTCTTCCTCTACACCTGCCTTTTATTGCTGACAGTGACATTATACGCTGTGGAATATCCCTCTGGCTGGTTTTGGTCAGCTGTCCCTGTCCCTTCCCTGTGTCTTGTTGGAAGAAAACACCCCCTTATCCTCCCTGAATGGAAACAGCTCCCAGGTACTTACATAGTGTTTATCTGGGTTGTATCTCTTCTGATAGGTGAACACAGACACTTGTTTGATTCGGCCATCTTGTTTGAGAGAATAGGTTTTAGCAGAAAACGACAGGATGGGCTCATCATTAGAAGGCAGACCTGAGAAACGCAGCTGAGCCAAGTTGTGAATGAAGAAATTGAACTTTGTGGCAACACTCCCCAGACTGGATTCGATCAGCCTAGAAAAAGGAAACATCAAAACACACAAAAGCGGTTCTGTCAATGCATCAGACTCAAGGTGAAGAAAAATAAACCCTATTTCTTACTGACAAAGAAAAGGTTTTTAAGAGTGATCATTGGGCTATATAAATAGTATCATATCAACATTTAATAGAAGACTCAGTATCCAAATTTGGAATAGGTTTTTAGTGGAGACGTGAAGGCTTTCCAGACATGCATCCAACTCTGGAGCCCTGGCAAGACATGGACCTGTTGCAGCAGGTCCAGAGAAGGCCCACAGAAATTATCAGCAGGATGAACACCTCTCCTGTGAGAACAGTCTGAGAGAATGGGCATTGCTCAGACTAGAGAAGGCTCTGGGGAGATCTTATTGTGGCCTTTCATGGGGAGGCCATTCCTACTTAAAGGGAACTTATAGAAAGGACGGGGACAAACTTTTTAGCAGTACCTGCTGTAAGAGGACAAGGGATAAAGTATATGAGGATAGATTCAGATTAGGTATAAGAAAGAAAAATTTTTTACAGTAAGAGTGGTGGAACACCAGAACAGGTTGCCCAGAGATGTTGTAGATGTGCCAGGACACATTTCTGAGGACGTTCACCTAGTTGTGGATGCCCCTGCTCATTGCAGGAGGATTGGTCTTAGATGGCCTTTAAAGGTCCCTTCCTGCCTAAACTTTTCTCTGATTCTAAGTTGCATGCACACCACTGCAGTTTCCCCTGTGTATCTGAAGTACAGTAGCACTTTTATAGCACATTGCAACATCTCAGTTACACTGTATGCACTCCTCCACTTAGCATAGGATCATCCCTCCCTTCCCATTGTGCAAAAGCACTTCTCCAAGAGAGAACTTCTTTACCATGCTTTCCATCATATACTCGGCTATTAAATAATTTAGGGTGTATTCAAAATGTAGCTGTTAAACAGCCAGACAGAATTATTTACTCTCAGCACTTTAAACCAATTTTTCACACCAGGTCACCTCTAGAATCTGCAAGGTACTTTAGCACAAGCATTACTCTTACACAGAACTGATCTTACCTATGTAGTTAACTGATCTTTTATGATTGTACAGTGTAACTATTCAACTTGTACAGACATGTTTGTGACCATCCCTAGGAGGTTTTTTCCTATCAGAAATCTTCCATTTAGAGGATGATACTGTGAGATATTTTAGTTTTCCCTTTTCCAGTACCTTGTAAAGAAAATGGTGGCTTCTGCATCTGTTGTTTGGGGCTGGAGAGCATCCTGGACATACTTCAAGTCCTGAACCCCACTTAGTTCTGGTAACCCAGAAGAAAGCATCTACAAGAAATTGAAATTTAGTTTTAATGTAATAAACCAAATATGATTTTATACTGAAATGATTAAGACTTAGACCCTCAAATTCATTTGTAGCTGCACTAATCTGCTTAATACTAATGGCAATCGACACCAATTACTTATAATCAGCAGTTATTCACTATTTCTGCTGAATTAAAAGCAGTTAAAAACTCTTTGCAGTGCAATTTGTGGTAGTATATTAGTTTTAAATTTTCAAGAAAGAGGTAGGCAGCAAAAAAGCTTGAAAGATTCCAAATGAAGCTTTCCAAAAAGTAGATCAGATGTTTCTGGCTTTTTTAAAAAAACCTGCATTATGTATTTCTGCAGCATAAAAAGCATAGTTTTTAATACAACCCAGCATGACAGACCTATCAATTCAATTGAATGTGAAAAATGATTACCAATGAAAGTAGGTTAAGGAAGAGGCTGGCATGTTTCCTTATCAAGTTGTAAGCTTGGCAACAGAGATCCACGAACAGCTGAAAGCGAATGGTGGGTTTTTCTCCACCATTAATGACATAAGCCATATCTGATGTCAGCACAAAAGGAGCTCGATCCCTGTTCAAAAAGCACAGAAATTAATGAGTTCATCTTAAGGTCTCTTTGTTGTCATGTGCTTGCTGCTGCCCTCCATCCCCACCCTGAGGTCACAATATTAAATATTCCATTAATGCCATTTCATGGGTTTGGATTGGGTTCCTCTCCCAAGTGCTGGCCCAGGTTACACAGCACATTCACATGGTACTGGACCTACAGCAGATCTCTCAGAGAACACTTAGCAAGAAAATCACTTCATTCTCCACTTTGCTTAGGTACAGAAAATACCTTTTAAAACTCCCAAACATTTGTGCATGTCCCAAAAACTTCCCAAAGTCGATGTGGAACATATGCCCGGTGTTCCGGAGCATTATGTTATCGTTGTGGCGGTCACAGATTCCCAGGACGTAGGTGGCTACACAGCATCCTGCACAAGAGTAGATGAAGTTCTCTGAAGCCTGGGAGGAGAGAAAAGAAGTGAATTGAAATCAAATATCAGTGGAAAAACATAATTCATGTATTCAACAGTCAAACTTGATGAGTGCAAAATCCAAACCAGGCAATAAAAATTTCCTTTCTTTCCCCCCAAATACTGTTCTTCAAACAGTTAAGCTTTGCCAAAATCTCTTGCTATCCCACTTTCCAGCAAAAATGGTTATTTTATTTTTAACATAAATGAAAGAGAAAATAGTAGTTGAAGACAAAAGAGGAGTTAGCAAAGAAAAGGGTACAAGACTTTTATTTCCAATGTATTGTAATGGGATTACAGCCCAAAAAAATATTTTAATTTTTGAATCTCATGTGTACAAGAAGAGGCCACTGCTCCTAAACTTCAATTAAGAGCAGCCACTAGTCCCCTGTCTTGAATTTAAAGTACATTTTTTCTATATCAAATAAAAACTCTTGATGAGAATCCTGAGAATCCATCTGGCTCCTTTTTATAGGGGGGGGATTTTAATTTACTCTTTTCCAAGTATAGAAAAAAATTAAGTTTCTTAAAGACACAAACCAAACATTTCAATGGAAGACCTGGATATGAATTTCATTCTTTCATCAGATTGTACTTAGCCCTTTTAAATGATCTTCAAACCCAAAAAACCAGTGCTGAAAAGTTACCTTTTCATACTCCTCCTCTGTAGGATTATACTTCCGCAACCATTCAGCCAGAGGCTTGTCCTTAAAAGAACCTGTCACTCCATATTCCACTTGAATTTTCCTAAGTGTATCTGAAGCAGGAACAAGCTCTACCATGCCTTGATACAGAATAAAATAAAGTGTATTTAGGCATCTCCTTAAGTGATGCTGCATTTTTATTAGTCATTCCTAACAATGATGAATCTTACAGTTACAGATCAAACTCCTTGAAAACCTGGTCATGTGTAAAAATAATTCTGTTAGTCCCCCAAGCATTTCCACAGACTATGTTACAAAGTAAACCATGAAACATGTAGCAATCCAACTTAGATTGCTTCAGTACAACTAGTTACAGTTGCTAGAATGCACACTTAAGTTATACTTTGAATAATTAGTTTCTACCACACAAACTTTAACTCTAAATTGGGCAAAATACTTTGATGCTGGCAATTCCCATACACTGATAGTGAATTAATCTAGTAACTTTATCTGCTGTCAAGCGTTGAAACAGACCAGACAGTGGGCTTCATATGTGGCCTTATTTTGGAGAAATAATTTACTAAAAATATTTGTACAGCTAAATCATAAAAGGAAAACATTTAGTTGATTAACAGAATTTTACTTCTATTTTGGCAAGAGCTACTCAAGGTACGTCTGTAATTTAGATCCATTTGACTTGTCCCCGTCAATATTTTGAGTACTTTAATGACACTAATATTAGCAACAAGAAAAAAAAAGCTACATAAATCAAGTCATCATTCAGAGTAGGAGGAAAAGCCATCTGTTTCTCTAAAAAGCAAGTCTTACATAAATAGAAGCTTTTTGCTTAGTTTTGCCAACCTAAATTTCCATCTTTTCCATGTATTTAAGAGTTTTGGTCATGCTGTTCATCTGACTAAAGAAATATTTAATTTATTGTTTATCCTCTTAAATATCTTTGGTTTCTATTGGCTAGCTCTGGAGAATTAGCTAAAACTAGCAAAAAGCATGTTCAAGGTGCAGGGCACAGTATTTGCACTCAGAGTTCTGTGACCTACTTTCAAACCCCAGAGACAACTTCATCTTGCCAAGGAACTTTCACCAGAATATGACACAAATGCTGGGGGACAGTGTGTGTGCATGTCAAGGGCTAGTTCAAATTTTTCTTCTTTTTGCACATTTCAGAACCAGAATGATACTCCCTGATGCAACTGCAGCAGATTCCAAATACTTCAGCATTTTGGTTTGCACTGGAATACTTTCACCATAATTAAACTTTCAGAATAAGGATTGCTGTAGCAACATTATTTTCTTGTGTTGCAGTAAGAGCATGAATAACAACCTTGATTTTTATCACTGTATTTGTTTGTCTCACTGTTCATTGACAACAGAACACTCAAGAAAACACATCTGGATGCCACTCAGCCATCAGGAAATTCAGAACAATCTAACTTATTATTCTCTCAAGTACTGAAGTTCCTTGCAGTGGAACTGTTACTTGGCACCTTCTTCCCAGAGGTTTTTCATTATCAGTATGACAAGAAATTGAAGGGGGGAAGCAAAGATTAAAAGCAGCATCTGGTTTAGCACCTCGGTCTTTTCCAGTTGAGAGACACTTGAAGATAACCATCCTTAGATCCAGTCCCTCCTGCAGCCAGATCTTATCCATGATCTTAATCATTTGTAAAGCCAACATATCTTGTCTCAGATCTTCTCCAACCTTAAATGGAAAAATAAAAAGTTAACCAGTGACACAGTAAATTTGAAAGCAAAACAGGCTACAATTAAACTTTCACATGTGGTAGATTTTTATGTTTTATGGACTGTTCACTTGTTGCTTTCTAGATACACAGGAGCAAACTCATGGAATAACTAAGCTTATTGGTCTATGCTAAAATTAATTGATACCAACGAAATAGTGATTATTATTCAACTTCTTTATTTTCTCCAAGACACATGCAAGGCCTACCTTAAACATCACATTAATTTCTTCTCCCAGCGGGTCAGCATTAATCAGTGCAACTTTGAGTGGTACTGCATTGGAGCTGAAGAAAGAACAGGCCTGCAAGTAGATTTAATGTCAATGGTCAGAAAGGACTATTCCTGCTAGCCCAGAAAACAAGACATTCTGACAACAAGCAGGTTTGACACACAATGTGTCTATTCAGACTTTTAACATTTCCATTGTGGTGAATACGTGCTTCCCTTGAATAACGAGCCCTTTGGCTGTTATTTGTTGAATTCTTGTACAAAAGCCAACAGTGCTGCACAGTGATGTTTCAAACATTCTGAAGGGAAGAGTGAATAAAACATGAATAAATATTTTATCAGCAGCTTTTACTTGAAACCTAGGAGATGTATTAAAAATGTGTATTTGTGTGTTTCACAGTATCTTCTCATTTATCTGCTTTCAAGTCCCTGCTCATGATTTAATAGTTACAGTACAGAAGAAAAGTGAGATGAGCTGTCTCTCAAACACAGGATTAGTTCAAGCATTAACAAACCTTTAGGTTTTCAGTCATGCATGATGATATAATCAAGACTGTGGTTGAGCAGATATTGTCAAACCTTGCAGTGTTCTGGAAAAATAATTTACCTGCTTCTCCTACATTATTACTTGCTGGACCTTCACAATAAAATAAAGCTACTGCCTCCCTCTCCAGCATATCTGGACATAATCAGTATCAGGCAGTTCCACATGTTTCACAGTATTTACTCACTGCTTGAACTTTATATTCTTGGTCAATTTCCTCTTTTGATTACTAATGCACACAGGATTTTTCATGCACTTTCAGAATTGCTGGTCTCAGGAGACAGGGCCTGAAGATGTCGTAAGTTATTACAGATATCTGTCTATATGTTTTAACACAAGTGCCTTGTTGGTTTTACACTGTATTTGTACACATTTTATCTTTGCTCACTGAATTTTGCTGCCTTATTCAATCAGCATTTTTGATTAAACCCCATCTCCACAGCATAAAGAGCTTTCAAGCACTTGAAGTGGTCTTTTTCATTTCTAAAAGCTTTACCTAGATGTAATTCTTACAAAAGAGTTTTGAAACCCTAAATGTGCAGTACCTTAATATTTAACTCTTTTGCCACAAGGCTGGGATTGAGAGGCAAACGGCATTTGTTCTTCAAGAAAAACAACTGCACACGCTCCATGCCACTTTGCAAGGCAGCCTGCAGACAGAAAGAAAATTCAGCTGACATTTTTTTCATTGAATCATCGACAGAAAACTTCTGGACAAAGTTATCCTGAAGGCACTATTTTAACTCCATAATGTCAAAGGAATGCCAGAAACTACAGCTCCTGGTTTAGCTATGACAAATACCTAAGCCTAGCAATGTAACACTCATCACACATGTTTGTGGGGCTTTTTTTGACTGAACCAGATGACAGCATCCCACTCCATCAAACTCTTAAGTTCTATCACCAGCACAAAAACAGATATCCCATTCCTTTGCATGATGAGATCATTCTTCAGCAGTAAGAGGTTTCAATTCATTTCCAGTTGATCATACACAGAAACCCTCCTATACTTTCTTGCCTATCACCTCACCATATGTTTCAGGTAACAAACTTGACAAAAGCATCAACTTCATTAAACTTTGCAGAGCAACAGGTTCATAACATTTCCTATACATTTACATAACATTTTGAATTTAGACTAAAAAGACAATTAAATGGATTAGTTTTGAATTAAAAATATATACACACCTGCCGAGCAGATCCACTCATTTGCTTTACTCTTTCTGCTACCATTCCAAAGAGCTGCACTAGCCTGGTCTGCTTCTCCAGCTCTTCCCTCAGCCTTTTTCCACAGACTGAAAGAAAAGCTCCCAAAATTTGCTCATACCTTACACCAAACTTTGTATCATACAGTGTATCCTTAAGAAGCCTGAAATAAAATATATAAGTTAAATTTTCCTATGGAAAATACAGCAAACAATGTAATGTTAAGACATTAAAATAGTTTAGTGAATCAGTACCATATATGTCTGAAGTTACTGATATACAGGATAGAAAAAACCAGAAGTTTGTGCTTTGTAGAGGCATTATCTTTCATTAAAAAAAACAACAGCACAACTAGGATCTACATTCTGTATAATCACCATTCATAAGAACCATTGTTATGTTACTGAATGATGATGTTAAGAAGGATTTTTTATCTGCAATATTAATCTTGTTGCACACACATTACATGATCAATGAGCAGAGAACCCCTTACCAGTACAGGTAGTGCGCAACCCGAATGCTTCCCAGTGCCCGAGCCAAAAGAAATTTCACAAGAGCACTGTCAAGGTAGGTCTCATACTTCAATGCCTAAATACAATGGAAATGACATAAATCAGGTCTGCATTTAATTCTTGATGAAGATATATTTTGTGACTAATGCACAGATAGTTACCACAAATACTTTGGACAGTCACAAAGAGATTATTTATTCAAATTGTTTCCCCTACTGTGCATTACAGTTAGAGGCACACAACTTCCGCTGCTAGTCAGAAGCAACTCCTTTGTGTATTCAAGAGCCAGAAATATTTAAACTTCTACGTAGGCAGCAAGTCTTACCTGCACAAACTGAGGGAGGAAATCTGTTAACTCATCATCACTCAATGTCTCTATCCAGTTCACAGCTGTATTTCGTACTTCCTGATCAGCAAACCTAAAAAGTCACCACAAATCCACATCAAATTTTCTCTGCTCATGTAGGATTCTTTTTCTT
Source organism: Molothrus ater (assembly GCF_012460135.2). Taxonomy (NCBI): domain Eukaryota; kingdom Metazoa; phylum Chordata; class Aves; order Passeriformes; family Icteridae; genus Molothrus; species Molothrus ater. The sequence continues at coordinate 13,670,058 of NC_050483.2, forward strand.
ATTCTTTTTTTGAGATCAGCTAGATAGAAAAGCAACCATGTAAAGTCTTTAAAAGCTCAATAAGGGACTACAAGGTCTTTCATCACCTAAGATGCAACTGCATGTGCATGCTTAGGACAAACACACTCAAAACCTCTCAAAACTCTGGCTGTATAAACTCCTGTCCTGTTGCATGTTAAACTTCAGAACCCTAACCACAGTTGCTGTGCTTTCACTATGTGACTTGGTTAAGGCTACATCAATAAAGTAAGTATGGGTTCTTTAAAATTTTAATATCATTTAACTTTTTCTGCAAGAAATTCAGCAGTATTTTCCCACAGAACACCATTCCAGGATCTTCTACCAAAGAAGAGTCATTTAATGCTGAACAAAACACAAGAGAGTTTATTTACAGTTTTCTTACTTTGAATCAAGTAGTTCCAGTGCAGCTAAGGGTGATAAAGGAGGCCACCTCTGAAGTAATGAATATATTTCTGGAAGACTTGCCCAGTCCCAGTGAGGGGCACTAACCAGTATTTTTGGTAGGCTATTAGGATGGCTATGACAATAATGTCTCTTCTCCCACAAAAATTCTTTATCTTCTTTCGACAGCCTGCAGACAAGAGCATTTCAGTTTATAATGCACATGACAAACCATCACCTGAATAACCCCAATGCCACTGATTGTTGTATTCAGGCAGATAATTTAACACACCGAATGGAATTACATTGAAATTACTCTTTCCTCTACAAAAGTTAAAACAAGAAGCCAAATAAAGCCTCAAACATTAAGAAAACATTTGTTTAATTTATAATTTGGGCAGGACAAAGTTAAGTTTTAGTATAATCTGAAATAAACCAAAAGCATTAATTTTTTTTGGTGCAGATGAGTAGGAAAGGCTGCCAGAAAAGCTCCCATGGCACATGAACAGCCACTGCTGGAACTCCCTGGAACTGAGAAAGTGCCAAGTAGGAACAGGTGACTATAACAGGCAGGCAAAGGGGCAGCAGTCTTGTAGCAAGAAACTAACAGCAGCAGCCAAGGAAAACAGAAGGAAATTCATTAAGTCAACTCCATGATTTCACATGTTTAATTCAATCTCTCATTTAAGTCTCTACAAGTCTTCAAAATATATTAAAAAAATTAACAGAAACTCAAGAATACATAAGCATTCCATGCCCTAGTTACAAATTGTCATGTGCAAAAAGAGCCCAGCTCTTTTTGAAGAGGAGATGGACATACCCAATGGTGCTATCCTTGGAGAGAATGGCAAGGAGACGTTCTCTCAATGGCTTTTCTAGTGTTTCTACAGAATGATGTGCAGTAGTCTTTGCAGCTTGAGGAATTTTATATTCAATATCAAAAGTATGGGATGGGAAGTCAATCTGAAAAAAAAACAAAAGGAAAAAGAAAAAAAGATGATGCAAGTCCTTAAGTATAGAAAGCTCACCCTTCCAGCAATCTCAGATGTTGAGTATCTGAACTCTTTAGTTCTACAAGTGCAACAGTCCCCAGATACTGTTTGCTGAATATTTTTTTCCATCTCAATTCTTCTACATGACTACAGCTCCTAAAAGTACAGCTGTGTTATTGCACAATGCAGTGGCTACAGCTCTCCTCAGAAGAGAAGTGAGAATGCTTAGAGCAGAGATAATCAGAGCTGTTCAAACCCACACCAGTGGTTTCCACCCAGCCACCCACTCAGGCCATGTTTTGGGACTGCTGAGCCATGCCTAGTAAGGCATCTTCTCTTTGGAGGGAAAATTGAACTCTGAATTGAGAAAGAGAGGTGCTTATTTTCTGTAAAGGAGCTGGAATTGCTACTGCTGGTGTCCAGACCACTCCCATCTCAGCACCCATTTCTATGAACTGCTTTCAAAAACATTCTCTCCCAGTACTGGCAGCATGTCATGCCAAAGCACTTCTGAATTCTCTTACTTCCAGACGGTTATTCAATAACAGATTTGCAGAGACTTCCAGAGCTTTCCATTCTTTGCCCTTACAGTTTAGTAATCACTATTCTATACTGACTTTCAAATATTACTTAGCAGTACTTTCCCTCTCCTCAAAACATTCACCTAATATGACTTACAACAAATCACAACATTCAAACAAAGCACAGAGTAAATCAGAATTATGTATAACCTGCAATACTATTCTTTCCATATTTCCTTTCTTACTGGTCATCCCTGACACATGATGTGGATGTGATGTGGTCCACAGTTGCAACAGCTTTGTCCCACTTGTTAACAACCTGAGAAAAGAACATGTACAGGTTATTAGCATCACAGTCTGTTTACTTCACCAAAATATTATTGTCAAATTAATTTACTGATTTTCACTGGCTGCCATCTGTACTTTAAGTGCTTTAAAGAGATGCACACAACTTTTAGGTGGAAAAGGCAAAGGAAAGAGTTCAGTGTTAATTTAGTTGACACAGATAAATTAGGTGCTCCCTGTTCTTTAATTCAGAAAAGGAATACTTTTGCTTCTGAGAAAAAAACTGAATGCACACACACACACACACACACTCTTCTTAACTTCTAGAAAAAAGGCCCAGGCATATGAATCTTACAGGCATCACCATTTGCTGGACTTCTCACATTATCAGATTCTGCAAGGACATATCAAATGACATTTGCAATTGCCAGTGTATTCCCAACATTAATACCATTTCCAGCTGTAGTAGGGCACAACTGAAGACACTTCATAAATCAATTAAGTGTTGAATGTTAGGTACAGAAAACTTCCATCAGTCTTTTAAAACCAAAATGTTGCTCAAAAGACTGCTTGAAGGCCAAGTCTTAAGTATATTTTCAAAGATGTTTTAGGGTTTATATGTATTTCAAATAAAGAACAGGTTTTTATATGTAAATATTGATTAACTAGGAGCTTGTCATGCCAATAAAGATTACCAAATTGTGCCACTAAAGCACAACTGAACAGCTTATTCTTTTTCATAATTCTCCAATTTAATGCAGTTGCCACAGCCTTCTGTCTCATCCACAAGCAATGATGACTTCAGCCACTCCACATGCACTTCAGCAGAAGGAATTTTAACTTGGCCATGGATTCTTCCAAAACTCATAAATGACCAGTTTTGTTCTCCCCTTATTTCAGTTAGTTTCCAGTTGTAGCTCCTGCCTGCCATTGATGCTATTTTCAACTGTAACTGGAATATCTGGCTACCAGTTTTAATTACTTTGGTCTGGGTTTAATTGATGTGGACTGCAAGTGGATTAGATCACTAAGCATCTCTACAGCTCCTACATACAGGCCACTCAGCAAGCTCTGGCACAACACACACCATTGTAGTGCTCTGCATAAACAGAAAATACAGTTTCCTCCTCAGACTAACTCCTATGAGAACACCATGAAGACAAGATAAATTTGCAATTCAAATAAAAAGCTGTGCTTTCAAATACTGTGAAATGTGGTATTTAGATAGGAGACTGAAATGCAGCATTTAAACAGAAGGTTGAAACAAGCGTAGTTTGTAAACAGAAATCCAAGCCTTAGTGGAGACTGAAAGCAGCTGCAGGTCATCTCTGCAATGCAGGAAATCCTAAACTTTGTGACACCCTCAAGCTGCTGGAATCATCACCAGACAAAAGAGAAAGCAGAGCAAGTCAAGTCAAACCCAGAACCAGAGGATGCAAAGCACACGGAACAGCCACAAGCAACACACAGCAGTAACTGTGCAGGAAAGATCTGGCTGCCTTTCTGCAGCCTTGCTTGACAATTTAAACTCCCAGTAGGACCTAGAAGTCAGCAGCACACATAAATAGGAAACCTTAAGCATGAATGCAGAAGCAGTTTCACAGTGGTGTGATCACTTCTGCACCATGATGTCTAATTTGGGCACTGTGATTCCAGACTTCTGGTTAATGTCTCACTGAGTAGCTGCCCCAGTGATAAGTGTTTTGGAATGAGCTTTGTAATCAAAGCTGGAAGAACAAAGCAACTTGAACCAATCCAGAAACACTCAGCTTAGGGAAGTTACAGCAGGCTTTTCATTCTTAGTGAAAAGCATGTAACAGCATCCAGCAGCTGTATTTGAAGAAAGCCAGTTCAAACCAGAAACATGCCACAAGTTTAACACACTGGCTAATTATCCTTTTATTTTAATTGTTTAAAATAAATCCAGCTCTGAATCAAAAGGAATAATTTTAGAATATTCTGGGGTATAATCATCCAAACAATATTCAACTTCCTCCAGCAGTGAAGTTTTTTTCAGCCAGTGAGATGGAAATTCTACAACACAAGACCACGTTTTGTCCTCTACTCAATGAAATGTACTTTTTCTGTATCAGTATAGTTTACAATTCCTACCTTTATCATAGCCTACTATATTCAATATCAGAGAGTCAATTTCTGTAGTTATGGGTGTGGAGGAAGCTCTACACAGAGCAAATCACATTGACACTCTTATCCATATTTTGGATACTCACCGCCTAAAATCAAACAGAGGTAGGGAAACCTGACCCAAATTCTCTGGGCCCTTTCTCTGCTTATTTGAGTCAGGGGAACTCCCACTACTTTGATTTAGGATTCCAAACAAAGTCAGACGTAAGACTGATTCCAAAGGCAACTGTGAAATCTGGATGGGGAAAATTATTCTATAAAATAAAAGTATTAAAAATAAGTCAATTAGAAAAAAGGCAGCAGTTAGTAAGTTACAGGCTTATCCATATAATCCATTTATGCCTCTTGCTTTCAAGAAGTCAATTAACACTGAAGAACAAGTGTTAAATATCCATGCAATCATATTTCATATTTCACTCTACTTCATGTCCCACACCAATGGTTTGTAAAACCTGCTAAATTACACTCCTGCACTACAGTCAGACTTGGAACAACCCTTTTAATCTCTGTCTATTAAATCACATTCCTTGCACACAATTGACTGTCCAGCATAACCAGTTTTCCCACTCCACTCACTAGGAAGGGCACACAGAATTCCATGCTAGCCAACTCCTAATTTTTCAGACTGAAAGGGTCAGCTGCCAACAGTTTCCCATCCAAATGAAAGAACCAAGAACTACTGAAAGTTTAATTCTAAATAGTACAAAACTCATAAAGCAAGCAGCTGAGGAGTATACACTTCACTGAGCTGTTCAAGCTTCCACTTTTGTTTACACTGTTTTTACTACCTAAAAATGTTCTTTTAGTTTGATTTCTCTGTAAAACATGACAATTGCACTATAAAGCACTACACTGCTGTCAGCAGCTTTTGAGCAATCCAGCAGACCTTTCACTGTAATACACCATACTTGCCAGCAAAAGATCTGACAATTAATCCCATGCATCACCAGAAAAAAAAAAAAAAGGTAACAGGAGTACTCTCTGAAGGCAGGTGTTCCAGAAACTCTCATAATAATTACTATAATTAATAATAACTCTCTGAAATAATTTGTTCACCACCAACTTTCAGGGTATTCCTTAGGGTCTATCTCTGACCTTTAAAGACAGTTAGGAGAGTAGATATGGGGCACCATGAGCTCACATGATGCCTCAGCTATGACAGGCTGCCTGATAACTCAAGTGGCAGAGATTAAGCTGTGCACAGATAATGAAAAATATTCCTCTTTCAGTTAGCAGATACCACCTGCCATGATCTCCCTATCTTTTCTCTGCATGCCCTTCTTTCTTCCTTTCTACCCTCTGTATTTGGAATAAAACCTCATTCAGCATTCATGTTAGTAAAAGTGAGACATTGCTTTTCCTCTCCATTTACACAAATTGAGCAGTACATACAGCAAGCTTCATTCTTTAATCCCTCTTACAGCAGCACAAACCATTCCCACTGCAAGGAATGTTATGACCTTCCCAACTCCCTGCAATTTTATGCTACAAACATATTAGCACAGAGCACTTGTCCAGCATTTCCATTCCCCCTTTTACAATGAGTACTGAAATACCATTTGGAAAAATATTTCTGATTTTGATCAGTAAACTGTTCTTTGGATGCTTGAAATGGAATTAGAACCAAGAGTTGCTTCAATGACAGCATTCAGCAGCTAGCAAAAACAAAACATGTTATTGAGTTCATCAGACTGAAGTCACTTACAGTTCATCCCATTTAATCAAGTAGAAGAAGTTCTTGTATGTGCCAACCTTCTTGGACTGAACAGGTTTGAAGAGATCTTTCCCATTGTGAGTCAGAGAACAAATCAAGTAGTATTTTTCATAACTGGGTAAGGAAAAAAAATTAAACATAAAAAACCCATAAAAGTATTAAAATATATATATATATATATATATATATGGAGGAATTTTACAATAGGTAAGTCACTTACTTTGACACCCAACCAGAAGAAATTCCATGAGCAGCAAATATTGTGAACTGGAGATGCTCTGTGGCAGTCCAAGCTTCCTTGGTACTCTTACTCTCTTCTGGAGAAATTGCTGCTGAACTGCTACAGGAATTTGTGTGGAGCTGCAGAAGGGCCTCAACTGCTCTTGTCAACTGGTCTAGACTCACTTTCAGAGGGTGCTCAGGCCGCAGTGAACCTAAATGATAATTTATTTTGAATGCATTTCTTCCTAAATTAGCTACCTCAAAACAGTTTTTAAATAAAAATTGAAGAACTTTACTCACCAGAGGGACTCTTGCTATTGTCATCACCACATTTTAAGGATACCTACACAATAAAATCAGAGGAAATTTCAATACTGAAAATTCATATTAGTTTTCCATGACTATTAAGTACCTTATACAGAAATGATGAACTATCTGAATTAGGCTCATATTTAAGTTTATGTAACATATCTTCTCACTCAAAGTTCCTCAAGAGTTAACTAGCAGCATGACAATTTCCATATGATGCAGCAACTATTCACCAAGTCCAAAAGCTCATTTTTTTGTCAAGTCAACTGCTTTGACATTTTTTATATGAAGTCCAGAAAGACAGAGTATATTGGAATATTGCCCAGGATAATCTAACTTCTCTAAGTAGACATAAAACTTGCTCAGGGCTGTTATGGATGAAAGCAGAAGTCATTAGCTTATTTACCAGTAATTTAAATCTGAACAGCTTTAAACAGCTCTTTTTTTTGGTTTTGTTTGTGGCATTTTATTCAGTAAATTTATAAATATAAATTTACTGAATAAAAGAAATATTAAACAACTGAGAAAATGAACAGTAAGTACTATTACTTTGTACTAGCTGTTTGCCTCTTGGTCTGCTAAAATGGAAGTCTCAACATGATGCAACATCACAGCAATGTCTAGTCTCAACAAAGAATGTTGAAACCAAGAGGTGACAAACAAATCACGGGAATTCACTCCCTTCTAATCAGGAAAGGTTTCATGCCCAATTCAAGTCCTGATAAAACTAAAATTTTTAATGAAAACTAAGCTTGTGGTTTAAAATCAAACCCCAGTGAATTCCCAACTTCCTACAAAGTCTGCCACAAGTGCTGCAGAAGATGAAAGCTCTCTTTACACTTCTAGTGTACTAATTGAGCATCTTCAACTTAAAGTTTGAATATCAAAAAATTTCACATTCTTACAAAAATGCAGTCACTTTGTCCAACCACAAAGAATTACTTTGAAAAAAAAAAAAAAAATCAAACAATATCTTACAAAAGATTGCAATGCAACAGTCTCCAATAATTATAGCACTTTTGTTTCTGAGAGCAGCCTACATGCCTGCATACTGTGTAAGCCAATGTCCACCATAGAATAATCACAGGGTTTTATTCATAAAATCCCATCTTTTTCAAATTCTACTAGAGCAATGTTATTTTTGGGAACTATTTGCACACTGTGATCTAATTATTTCTAGAGCTTTCTCCTACCAAAAAGCAAACATTGAAAAAATATTTATATGCTGTATTTCTCTATGTTGTCTTAATGTCTTTGCACTTCCCTGTAAGAATTTTAGTTCTTGTGACAACTATATTTATCTGTCTTCTGCTCAGTATTAGAAACACATCACTGAACTGATGAAGCCAAAAGCAAATAGAGCATCATGTGAGTTGCCACTCTGGTAAGGCAGCAGGACAACAGAAATAGCATTGTAAGATTATTTAGCTTTTTTATTTGCACACTCCTCCACTTAATGACTGTTTTTGACAACATGACTTGAGACTGTCCTGCTCAACTGAACCATTCATTATAAGGCAGCTGCATCATGAAATTCTGGGCTGTTTTAGAGATTTTGGGTTTGTCCTTATGCTCAGGAATGCAGGAGCATGAACAGTTAAGAGTTTTAAGATGCTATTGCTAGTCACAAACACTGCTGGGCAAATACATGATGTCAATTCCTCCTTTAAAGCACAACTGCATTAATTTTAGGCAGCATGAGCTCCTGTCAGTTCCCCTCAGTCAGATTTAGTGGCATCTGCTGTGACACAAGTTTCTAGTTACAGAACAAGAAAACAGTCCTTTAAAACCAGTTTTTAAATAGTCACTATTTAGAAAAGGAAAATATTCCCAAAGCAAGTGATTAATGCATTAACAGCAGAGAGATGTCAAAATAAACGGAAGATGTCAAGTAAAATAAATAAATAAATAAATAAAACCCAACAAAAAAATCCCAACAGAACCCTGACAGAACTGTTGCTGGTATTTCCAGCTACTAAAGACTGCAAAATAAAATTTCTCAGTTAAAACATGCAATTTATAGAGTGAAAGTTTACCTCAGCATTTTTAATCCTTGGGAGATTAACAGCCCTCCTGAGCTTCTTCACTGATTCCGTTATTGCAGGAGTCTCTACACAATCCAATGTAGAACAGATTTTTCTGACAGTCTTAATTACATGATCTACTGCTTTATGCTGGTTCTAATAAGGAATGTATGAGAGAACAGATTGGTCTGATCACAATTGTGAAACCCAGTATTGCTTTAATGCTTTTTAATGAATTGCCAAGAAAACATCACTATGAGATGCACATCTCCGTTACACTAAACTGTGATATAATGACTGGAATGAAGAAAAAACTCAATATTGAGAACTTCCTTAGGAATGCCAAAAACACAGTAGTGCAGATCCTAGAATGGGATGCCAAGAAACATTAGGAGGTTCCCAACCCCTTTTCTATTAAAATGTTGGGAAACAATTATTTTCTAATGAGATACTAAGCTCAATTTCCCTCAAGGACTAAAAAGAAAGTGCAGTTCAAAAAAGAACATTCAATAAGTGTAAAGAAGCAATGCTAAAGAAGCAGAGTTTCAATTTCAGTCCACAGGATTAAATTACACTGACACTTCTACTACTTTCACTACAGTACTGCTTCCATGATGGAACTGATCTTTTTTACTTCATTTTAATTTACTTTTGTAGGCTACTTAAGACAAAGTTGAGCTGCTCCTAATATTCTCTTCCTTCTACTCTTCCAACAGAAGAAAAGCCATTTGAGTGAAATCTGAATTATCCTAGGTTTCCTGGGTTTGTTTTTTAATGTAAGGAAAGTCTTCAACCAATTTTAAAGAACACATGCAGAAAATCAAAATATTTTCTTCAAAATAATAGTTTACTTTTTAAAGTAGGTTTCTTTCACAATAACTTCTGAGCACTTACAACTAAATAAGAGGAATAACTATTGCAATATTCTCTCACTAAGATGTAAATTGATTCCCACCCACCACTCTCCCAGACATATACTCGTGGCCTTCCTACACATGGAGAGCAAAGAAACCATTTGAATCAGGAATTTTTAAATTGAGAGCTACCTGGCAGCAATTAACTGTTCTGGTAAGAAAATAACCACAGAAGTCAGAAGACACTGTAAATATTTAAGCCATTCTTCCAAAGCTAACATATTGAAGGTAACAGCTTCTTTGTGACATGGAAAGAGAAATTTCTACTGCTTTTTTCCTCACAGGCTCTCAAATCTCAATAAAAAGACAATTGATAATTTTCAGAATGTTCAACAATGTGAAATCAAAGCTCACGTGCAAATTATTTATGGATTACCCTTCTTCACCTGGATTAGCAATCTTCAGCTACTGAATATGTAAAGGAATTCACTTCATGAAGTAAAAAATTCAAATGCAGAACTGCTGCAATTTGGAACTCATCATCACCACCTACAAACTACATGTCCCAACCTCAGAAAGCCCAATTTCCTACAAGCTCAACAAAGGGTAGAACACAAATCTGAATTGAGATGTTTTGCATTCCTCATCTCAGCCTGTGAAATCACAGCTAAACAAAGAAGCTGAAGCAGCTGCAAGAGCAAAGCAACAAAAGCACCACCATGGCAGGGAGCAGTAACAGCTTGCTCCTCTACAAAAAGGTTGTGTTCAAAACTACCCTTGAGAATGTGGTGAATCACCAGCAAGGGAATTAAATAATATTATGGGAGTATGGAAATAGCAGACAGCAGCTTGTTCAGGCCTGCATTCCTGGAGAGGCAAACAAACATAGTGGAAATGAAAAGTATTGCAATTAAGTAATTCATTTCAAGACTGGTTCAGAAACACAGTTATCTGATGTTTAAGCATTTAAGACTCCAAGTTACATTATTATCAGCAGTTAAAAGCAGCTTCTCCTTTGAGAAATGAGCAGGTTATATCCATAAGCTTTTGCAGATGGGATATTCCTCTAAACAATTCAGCATCCAAGCTGCTTTAGGCTACCGTCATACACTGAATTTTTTTGCATCACTGAATAACACAGAAAAAACATTATTATGCTTTGTGTAGAACTGCCTTTTATGTTCCAAACATTCTTCAGTTCTAACTCCCATTGTACACAACTGTTCCTGCTCTCTATTATGCAGATTTTTATCTGTTAGTAAATACATCCTTCATGGCTGTCAACAACAGCCATAGTCAGAATTCAGACCTCTTCCCTATTCTCCTGAATTAACCTCTTCCAGCATGTTTGGGGTAGAGGTTATTTTGCACCCCAGGACTTGGAAGTTACATTTCTAGTTGTGATTATCCCATAATAAATGGTTTGCAAGAAAAGCCAGGAAGAAAAGTAGAACAGAAATCTAAATACCCATGATTATAATCATGATTATAATTTCACATTTGACAGATTGCTTCATCAGATTCTCAAGTTTCCCCAAGAAAACCTGCAAGTCTTTTTGCCAGCTACCTCACCAGTGGCTTTGGTCATTCTACTTTGGGTTCAGCAATAAACCTTACCTCATTCTTAAGGGCTATGTTCACTTGCTTGTGATACACCTCAAGAAGCTCTTCAATGGAAGACCTGCAAGAAATAAAAGCTCTTGAACACAAGTACAAGAACAGAACACAACCTTGGTCAGGAATTCAGCAGTGATCAGCACTTGATTATTAAAATAACCACAAAACATTACCTTATGATAGGTTCTCTGAAAGGCTTTTCTACTTTGTGGAGGTGTTTGGTTAGATGTACAGGTGTCCTGTCATCATCTTCCTGCAATAAAATATGAGGTACTAAGTCCAGTTCTCACCTTTCTATAACTTTTTAGAGAATTAATTACTAGCACCTGGGGTTTTGGAGGGGAAACATGTAAGGTGATCTCTTCAAAAGGGAAAACAAATAACTACCTAATAGCCTGTGAAATGTGTACACATGGGGACAGAGGGAAGAAACAGCCATGCCCAACTATGCAGATACTAGATACTCCTTCCTTCCTCTTTGATGGTCTGATACATATTTAATTAAACTCAAAAACTGTTCCCAGCTTTTATTTCACTCTAAATTTGTTCCTTCTTTTCCAAGCCTCAAGTTTAGTCCCACTGCTAGCATACCTTTTCCAGGTATAAAATACTTGGTTCTAGTAAGAGGCATTTCCCACATTTCTGTAATTTGCCGTTCAATGTAATGTGAAAATTCAGTAACGTATTTCACATCCTGGCAGGATAAGAGGACAGCATTTCCCAGGGCAGGCAGGCATGCTGATCTGCCAAAGCCACCCGAGGTGGCAGCCTGCAGAGCAGGAGCACTCACAGTCCGTGCCAGGTCGCTGCACATGGCGCTGTGGGTCAGCAGCTGCAGGCTGATGTCCGCGTCCCACTTGCGGCAGCTCTGGATGTACTCGTGACTTCCTATGCAGTGCTTGCTGAGAAACAAAAGCAGCCACAGTCACAACCAAAGCAGTGCTTGCCCAAAAATCACACCAAATATTCCAGGCAACCTGCTGCCATGAAGTAAGGAAATGGTGAGTCAACCTCCACGCCATCCTTGGTCTGATTTTTACTTCTGCACAAGTTTTTATACGCTATTGCAGATACCTGTACTTGTGCTAAAGCTCTTAACCACAGAGGTTAACACTGAAACCAAATATTCTAACCCAGAATGGGGCTTTTTAAACCATTGGTTTTGGAGAAAAAATACAACAAAAAAACCAAACCAAAAATCAAACCAAGAAACAAATAAAACCTTGCAAACCACAACTCCACTTTATTAGAAAACAGTTTATCTTTTTTTTTTTTTTAGTTTCTGAGATTTGAAGAGTGGTCAAAAAGCTACAATACAGAAATGCTCTAGAAACATGCATCTGCATTAGAACAGAGTTGATGACAACCTACTTTGCTGTATCCCAGAGCAACTCCAAAAACTTCTGATCTTTGTGCAAAGAGTGACTCCCTTACATTTTTAAGGTTTCTTTCACACATTTAATCACTAGAGATACACTTTCCAGTAACTGTGTCACAAAAAAGCATGAAATTAAGTATTAATGAAAAAGAGTTTGCTTACTTCTGTAAAACTTCTTCTTGGCCACAGACTTTCAGGATATAGCTGCCAATGTCCACTTCATTCAAGTCATCATGCACCCAGCAAAGTGCCTGCATTATTATAAGCTCAACAGGGGAACTCACTGTTTAAAGAAATTATATCTAAAAGTTAAATACAAATCTATAGCGAGTGATATTAACTACTGTTCACTCACAAATTGTAACTATTTAATGAAATTGATTTTTATACTTGTAGAAAAGACTTTTACATTTCTATTATCACCTAAATTTCATCGTTTGAGATCTTCACTTTTCTCTCACAAAGAAAGGTATCTCATGAAACTTGACTGCCATTATAAAAAGCCCAAAAAAATCTTTAAAAATTAGGATACAGTGTAGTCACTTAACCAGAAGTGCAAACACAGTCTGCAGGACTGGGGATAGACTTTTTCTTTATTTTAAAAATTTTATTATAAATTTGCCCTATTAGCAAGGACTTCAAATAGGTAAGTGATCCCAGAAGCACTTTCAGTTTAAAAAACACTATCTGAAGACTTGGAGATTGAACTCCTCTGTTTGGCTTTTGAGGAACTGAATATCAGCTGCAGCTGAGGCAAATCCTACTGAAAGTCCTTTTCCCCTTTTTCATTTCCACTTGTCCAGGAAAGTTCCTGCTTAGTACAGAGCAGATCTCAGTAAGCATCACCAAGCCTTTGCAAAATGCAACTCTTAGCTACCAGTACTTTTGTATCAGGAGCTAAATGCTTTTTGGAAAATAGTCTCTTTTCCCTCCAGTATCTACAGAACAAATCCCAGTCAAACCCTAAATCCATTCCCCCACAGCCACCAGCTGTCACCGACTAAAAATACAGATAAGTTTGAATGAAACAAATGCTTAAATACAAAATGCTCTCTAGCCCTCCCTACCTAATTTCTGATTATCTCATTCAAATAATATCAAAGTGCCTCAAAATTCTGTAAAAAAACTGTTGTATAAAAGCAATTTTAGATTTCGTCAGTACCTTCAGAGCAGGGATTTTTCCCCACTCCAGGGACCTTCCTGATTTTCTCTTTTTTTTTTTTTTTAAGATAGAACTATTACTACTATAGTAGATACAGAGAGGTAATGCCACAATATTTTCCATTAAGATAACACATGTGCTTCATCTCATTAACAAATGATTAATTATTACAAGCACAGATGTATACAAGCACATATTAAGAATGCCTGTGTGAAATTCAAGAATAAGCAATGATGGGAAGTATAAATTCAGAAACACTTGAAGTCATTAAGACTGTTTCACTTATTATTGGATGAAATGGCTGTAACTACCTTTAGCAGAGAATATATCTGGGAGTTGATAAAGAAAAAAGATGCAGGGATAGTTTATGCAGGGATAGTTTCTGTGCTGTAGGCACAGGCTGCACTGCCAAAGGTCTGCCAGCCCTGAAAAGCCTGCAAAGATGTTACCACCTTTTCCCTGCCCTACATCTTATTCAAAGACATTAATTTCTTGCTGACACACAATGTTTGCTCAGACAGAGCAAACTTCCATGCAAAGTCTAATAAATGAATGCAAAATGAATCCAAATAAGCTCTAAAGTTCATCCATTTCCCTCCTGAGCCCTTTCTACAAATAGCTGTCAGAGCACTGAGAGGCTGCAGCTCCTTCTGAGAAAGACTGAAAGCCACACTGAAGTCAAGCAGCTCTAGCATCAGGATGCCATTCCTGACCAAGAAGAGAAGGAATTGAAGATAGAGAATAACTTTAAATACCCTCATTACTAGTCACATAACCACCCTTCACCAGCTATAGAAGACAAGTAGTTGAACTGGGATTAGTTTCAGCAAAATGGAAGTAGAAAGTGCAAAGAAGAAAGTATGTTGGGTTAGAGCACAAAACACATTCCAAGCCAGTCACAAAAACCACTAGAAATAAAGGGCTGAAGCCCTAACATTTTAGGCCATTTTAGCCCTACCAAAACCTTCTGTAGGAAAGGATTATGCCCTAATATTAGCAAAGTGTAGTCTTAAGGATTAAGTGCAAAAACCCTTCCTAGGCTATATTTACAATCCACCTCATTTCTTAACAAAAGATGATTAAGTCACCACAGAATAAATGTAAGGTCCAGCAAATTAATACAGATTAAAAACACTGAGAGCTTGTTTCTCCAATAGAGCAGCAAGTTCATGTGAGTAACAGAAAAACTCCAGATCTTTTGAGAACAATCAGCTCTGAATCATCTACACTGTGAGAAGTTGAGATCCAAATGATAACCCTCACAAGTGACAGAAGTATAAAGGCAAAAAAGTTTATTACCAGTTATTTTATCAGCCAGAACTGCCAGAAGTTGACAGCATGCAGTTACAGATAAAACCACTGTGCAGTCAAGACTGCACAGAGAATATGAATTTATGTAGTACAACCAGGCAAACCTCAAAGGTCCACCCCAAACCAATATTCCTGGTTACCCACAAAACTGGGACAGCCAGTTGTGGCACATGCAACAGTATTATTTTAGTGTTTGTGCTCATAAGCATGTATTGAAGGCAAGTAATATATAGTTTTAGTGTTTATTCCTATTCTCCAGCAGCAGTTTGCCTGAATTTTTAGATAGCCTACAAAAATTTGTTTTAAAATATGTTAGTGTTGAAATGAAAAATTAAATGTTAAAAATCTCAGTCCTGGTGTCACTATCCCCTCAATAACTATGAAGTAAAAAGTCTTGAAAAACTGTTTTATTCTATCCAGCTATGGACAGAGGAGGTTTGCTGGACTTTTTGTTACAGTCAATATTTCAGTTTGTTAAATTAACTCCTAAATATTTTCTGATGGAGGCACTGACCCAGAACTAGGCCTTTCCTCAGTTTCCTTTTCCACATTTCCCACAAACAACTCCTGCCTCCGAGACCCAGGGGCAAAACAAAATTACAAAATTACAATTACAAAAACTGAAAGGCATTGTCCTGGGCTGAGTTTTCAGTCTTTCACAAGCAAACTCAACTCAAGAAGCAGGAACATACCATCACATGTGAAAGTTACTGGTTGCTGGAATTCTTCGATTTCTATTGAAACCTTGATACTGGCACTCTCCCCACTTATATTTCTTTGCAGCATGATTGGACTCAGCACAAAACCTGGGTTTGTTTGCTGATCAGTATAAGGAAACTTGGTCCTCAATCTGGAAGAAGAGAAGGTTTAAGAAACATTGCAATGGAGAAGTCCAAGAGTAAAGCAAAATAACATGGTAACAACCACAAGGCAGAACAGTAAAGACTACCTTTGGCTCTCTACCTAAATTGCATGTGCAAAGCACCATTTAATTATTCTACTCTCAACAGGACATTGCCCACAATAATCATACAACTAGTAGTTAGACAGGAAAAAAATCTTAAGTGTATAATTAGGCAGGTTTTCCACATAGCTTAAAATATTTAAAGGTCAATTCTTACAGGACAGATCGAACTTCTGCAGAAGTTAAGCTCTACAACAGTTCTTAAAAAGGTAACCCACAGTATTTTATAAAAGTTAGTTTAAAAAAAAAGACCAAAAAAAAAAACCCAACAAGCCTCTTCACACATTTCAACTTCTAGAATTCTAATCTGAACTTAGATACCATGCAGAAGGTAGCTATTCCAAGCTATGGAAGTTGAGGAAGAGGCCTTAATTGAGGTAAAGGCTTTTATTTAGGACACAAGCAGTACAGAATGTTTACCTACAATGAATAAGCCATACTTTGAAAGCTGCTTTTAAACTTCTGCTATTTAACCTGGATAAAATAATTTAACCTTAAATTTCTGCCAATATTAAAGTAATATCATGGGAGATTAAGAACAGAACTACTCTATAAGGATAATTTATTTCATCATCTTGATTCTGGACAATAGCAAGATCCTCCAGCAAGAGCTGTCCAGTTGAAAGTCCATCAGTATTTTAAACACTGGGGCTTGAAAGAAAGGGTAACAATTAGATTTAACCAGAAAGCTCACATAGGATAGGCTTGTTGCAACACTTTGTCCTAATCATCATCAGTA
Source organism: Molothrus ater (assembly GCF_012460135.2). Lineage (NCBI taxonomy): Eukaryota > Metazoa > Chordata > Aves > Passeriformes > Icteridae > Molothrus > Molothrus ater. Next base: position 13,686,697 of record NC_050483.2, read on the forward strand.
AGTTTCCCATATATATGAATTTTCATTGTTTTCCTTTTCATTTCAGAAACATTCCTGCTTTAAAAAAAAAATAGATGCTATCATTGAGATTCAAAGATCTCTATTTCCTTCAATTATTTATTGAATTTTGACCTCAAAAGTAAAAAAGGCAAGAGTAGTTTGTAGTAAGAAAAACACAAAAAACCTAATCTCATTAAATTGTGGCAGTAAGAAAAAAATCCCACGTAAGAAACTCCACTTCATGTTTAGGGATCAAAGCAGAGACAAGTTTAAAGGCTTTATGCTACAGAATTCCAGTTGTGGAAGCAACAAAAATAAAAGCATTTAAAGGTTGGAAATCCATGGAGTGATAGGACATTGTGAGGTGTCTCAGCTAATAAGAAAAAAAAAACAACTTCAAACTCTTTCAACAGAAATTGTAATAAAAAACCAATGAGACAAAGAAAAATACTTTGAGGATAAAAAGGATAAAAACAAGGAAAAGTGAAAGTCACAGGACCAAAATAAGAAAAAGGACATGATAATATAATAATCTTAGTACTGAAGATCTTAACAATTCTGTTGCATTCTTGAAAAAAAAATAAACAAACCAGGACAAAACCAGGAAAAACTGAGATAAGAAAAGGAAAAAGGATACATACTGAAATCTGTCCCATCGAGAAAAAAAAATAGGACTGTTCATGTCAAGCTAACTGCAAATGAATCATTTAGCTTTTTTTTTCCTCTTCTGAAAGTTAATTCATATTCAGCCATTTCTTACTTTGTAACTGCTTCAGAAAAAGCTGACAGTTCTTGATTCTGCCCTTCAATTGCTTGGAGAAGCACGTTTTCTGTCAGCGTGCCAGTGGTCCCATTGTCTTTCTGCAACTCAAAGATAATACAGGATTTAAATAGCTGCAAACATATTCCTAAAGCCAGCAAAGCCACATGCAGATGACAGATTTTCATGAGCCTGAGGTTTACTATTAGTTTTATGTCTATTTCTACATGGAGAAAACCATGTATCACTACTAACTTGAAAAGTATAGATTCACTGGAGCAGTGACTCCTTGACAGCAGGTCATTTATTTGCCAGCATCATTATCAGTTACTATTAAGTTGCAAGTAGTTCCTGAGCTCTCAGTAGTGACCTCTTGCATTTGGATTTGGCTAAATTCAGCTGAACCACAGATGGAAGAAAAACATATTTTTCCTCCAGTTCTGCAGTTCAAATTCAGTGTACTTCCAGAAAGAACCACTACATATCACTGGTGCCCACGATTATCTCTTCCTACAAAGCAGGAAAATACAAGTTGAACACTGGAAGGAAATAGTATTCAAAACATGAAACTTACAACTAACCCCATGGAATCAACTTAGCACTGTTTTAATTCTTATGCCAAATGCTCCCCCATCACCTCCCAAAACTGTAAACCACAATCTTTAAAATATCCAATCCAAAAAGCAACTGCTAAAAGAGAGCCACAGTTTCAAACAGCAAAATCTAATAAATTTAAAAAACCAAAACGCAGAACTGCAGCAGGTTTTAAATCCATATCTGTTTTCTGATCCAATTCACAACACATCCATACAAAAGCTGGAGTGAGCAAAAAGCAGAGAAAAGTTGGAATAACCTGTGGAACCCAGTTGTCCATAGTATAACAGCCACCCCTAGCCTGAACGATTTGTGAAGCTCCTGCCAGATCCTCCCTGGAATAAGTTACATGACCAGTTACATCTTTCACCCAAAGATTTTACAATGCTTGTAGAAACCTTTGATCCAACCACAAGGCCAGGAACAAAGCAGACTACACTACAGTTTTTCTAAAAATCACCACAATTTATTCATATTTGAAGTAGTGATTAACTACTTAACTAGTATGTGGGTTATTTATTATTAGCCCAAGTAGTCAGCTCATTTCATTAGAGTGTATCAGACAATATAGTTAAATTAGACTCTCAGAAAAAGGGTCAAATCTGAGAAAGCCATATAATGTCAGGTCTTTTCCTTTAAGCACTTTTCCCCTTCAAATTAACTTCTTTAAGCAGTACAGCATAAACTTGGAAGAGATACAACCTATAATTGCCACCTGAATTGCACTTAAACCTAATTATTTCAGCTAAAATATTGGTTGCATGAACACTGATCAGTCAAAAGGGCAAATTCTGTGTAACTGGGGATTAGCCATACCACAGGAGACAATTAGAACAGAAAGCTGCAAAGCCATAAAACTGAAATGAGCTGCAGGAGCATGCATAATACCTTAAATTTAAACAGGTTATTCTATTGTAACATCTCAGACAAGTTCTATCACATAAAAATACTGGGCAACCTCACAAGACCTGCTAACCTGTGCAATTGTATCTAGTAAACACACTCTCTAAGCACTTGCACACCATCACCACCAGAAATCACAAGGAAAGAGGCAGGGACCACAGCCAGGGAAAGGCAAACACCTCTCTCTGATGAAGGTTAATCACCTGCTGGCTGGCACTCAACACCAAACTCAGCCACTGCAAATCAAGAAGCTGCCTCTACAAATGTTAAATTCTATTTTAAAACTCTTTAAGGAATGCTACAAATAGAAAAAAAAGCATTCAACAAGGGCCCTACTAAAATAAAGTCACACCAGTGATGAAACAACACTTTATGCCAGTGTGTGACACTTTTGAATTCCTTACAGAAAAATTTGCAGGTTATTCTACTGTTAAATTCAAAGTTTGGAGAACTAACAAGGCATGGCAACACATGCAAGCTTAGCCAGGGTAAATAATAAATTCTAATCTAATGAGCAAAGAAAAAAACAGATTTGGTTATCCATGGTTCACCTCAGGGTCACACTTGGCTGAGGAGAGAAACCTCATGTTATTACAAATATGTAATGATGGAAAAGACCTCCTGGTGGAAAACTAAGAACATCAAACACCTTATTTTCAGCTGAACTTCAACATTAATTTTTCATCACTTTTGGGAAAATAATTTCAGGACAACAAGCTCTGGCAAACTAAGAATTCTATTTAAACCCACTTGACTCAGATGGGTTTTGAGCAACAAGTAGAATTTTAATTTCTTTAACTTCCACTTGGGTCAATCTAGGAAGTGCAAAAGCTATCAGTCAAACAGGAAATAACTTGAAAGAAAGGACTTCAGGCCAAATGAGATAAATCGTTCATGTCAGCATAGGCTGCAAAAATAGAAGTGATCTGTAAATACAATTAATCTGAACAATGACAAACAAACCCAAACACCAATAAACTAACAAAAGTCAAGTTAAATAAAATTCCATGAGTATACAAAGTCACAAGACTTTGCAGCTCTGTGGAAAGCAAGACAAAACAACACATAAAAGAGGACAAAATGATGCTTCATGTCTCTGCTTTCAGAAATAAGTGACAAACAGTGAAATATCTAAATGGGAATACTAAATGTATTACTTACTAAAGTAATGTAGTTACTTCAAATATGAATATACACAAATATGAATATACACAAAATAGGCAATAATAGGAATAGATACAAATAGATACTTCACCAAAACAAAGCAATATATTGATTCAGGCATTAAACAGATAGATAGTCATAAGTTTTGATAGAATCAAAATACTAATATTTTTTTCTAAAGGGGCAGCAAGACTGAGTTTTTCAGGAAGGGTTTAGGGGGAATGATCCTGACTCATTAAGATGTAAGACTTAAAAGTATACTTTGAAGAACATAAAAACCTGGGGTAAACTGGGTTAAATACAAGAAAACTGCCAAAAAATAGAGGCTACATAACTCAACTTTCTATTATATGGAGTAGAAAATTATTTAAACTAGAAAAGAAAGTAGAAGCACAGGATAGGCAAAAGAGAGACTATCCAGGTTATATTTCAAGGATCTCTAATTGAGAGATTCATCTTTAAATCTATTTATTTTCTTCTTTAATAACTCAGCAGAAACAACTCTGGTAACTCACAATCCTGTATCATCACCTACCTTCATAACACAGGCTAGAACTGGAGTGTCTGGAGGGGCACAAGTGGAAAGTAAATCTCAAACCTTCAATTGGGCATTCACTGCAGAAGTCTGCTACAAATTAAGAACTTGTTTGAAAAAGATGGTGACTTAATGAAAATAAATTGCCTACAGAATTGATGTAAAAATAAAGCAAATGCAATAAAAGAGCCCCAAGCAGGATAGCCCTGCCTGTCATGAGGGTTTATTGCTGATGTACAAGGCACGTGGCACCCTGTGCTCTCATACAGAGAGCTAAAATTCTCATAAGTCATCTTCAAAAAAATAGAAAAGCAAAGAGAAGCTCTCACACAGAGCCTGCAGTGAAAGCTGACAGAAAGTCACCATCTCTTGTAACATGTTGAGGTAAACATCAAAATGATTCTTTCATCTTAAGTACCTGCTGTTCCATCCTGAAAGAAGAACATTTGCTAAGAGCTAGTTACAAATGTGTTCTGCTGAAAATCAGATGACTGATGAGGAGGAGCTGGAACAGCCTTTAAATCAAAAGTGGCAGGAAGAAAAGAGCACATGTGAAGGCAGAGCTTGAACTTCATTTAAGAACCAGGAGTCAGTACATGACATGCAAATAGCAGGAGACTGGACCTTATCAACTGGAAAGACCCTTTGAAATCCCACATTCTTGAAAAAACCTGGAATGTATAAAGCCAGATTGCATTCAGCAACAGTCAAACATTACTTCCTACAGACACCACCTGAGAAGCACTGCTCCAGTGTAGCCCAGTTATTAGCCAGGAGTTAATTACAGCCAACCAACCAGCACAGACAAACTGACAAACACATCACCAGGTGACACAGCAAACTGAGAAACAAACTGCTGTAGAGCCCAAAGTTACATGCCTCTCCAAATACTACTAAATAACAGAGCTAACGTATCACAGCTCAACAGCAAGTGGGGGGAAAAAAAAATTAAGTCAGACCCAAGAGCTGTACACACGGCACAAAACCAGAGATAAATGCATTTTTTGGGTTTCAGGGTGGCTTTTATTCCTTCTCCACTGGCCTTCTACTGAAGTTTTGCCAGAATGCTGACACCTAACCCAGAAAAAACAGGAAATCCTTCGAATGAGGGGCCAAAAATTTCACTTCAATGGAAATTTAGACAGCCTTTTAGGCCACAGTCTAGTAAATATTCCTATTTCTGAGAAAAAAACCTCCTCCAGTCTGGGGGCGGGGAGGGAAGATATAAGGAATTATTTGGAAAATATCCTTGAGTGATAACAGTTGGTTTTTTACAGCATGTCCCTAGCCTATTAAAAACACCTAGAAAAACAACACCTAAGATTTAAAACATCTGTAAACCAAAGTCTCCAAAGCAAACAGTTTAATTCCCATTCTCTAACCAGTTCCTCCAAATACAATTTTTTTGGCCATTATCACACTTGCCAGGGCACTGGCTTTTCCACTGAAAACTTCTCCACTTCTCTTTTAGTCCTCCAGAAAAAATGACAATACCCAGAAGTATTCATATCCACTTTCTAGTGAGCTGACTAATATTTTAAAACACAATGTGGGTGGTTTTTTGTGGTGCAATTATCACAGAAAAAAATAAAAATATAGAAAAATTTAAATAACCTACAGTTCTCTTACTGGACCTGGGAAAAAGTAGGATGCCCTAATGGGGTGTAATTAAGGAGGTGAGAAGGTGAGACTGTGACAGTATTGATCACCTGCTGCACAGTTTGCTTTTGACACCAACTGCATGTGCTCCATGTTCAAAGATAGGAGTGCCACAACTAAAGCCCCTGTGGAGAGTTTGGTTTTGAATGTTTCATTAAAGTGATCCTGGAGAAGAATCTCTCAAACATCTTTTTGCCCTGCCTGATAAAAGTCACGTCACACAAAGATGGTTTGCCTTCTTCTAGAGCAGTACAGAGTTTCTGACCCAACAGCTACTCCACCATCCAGCAAAAAAGCAAAAGTTCTGTCTAGCATTTCTACACAGAAGGAAGGCTTTCTACCCTGGTCTTGTAAAAGGCAAGATAAAACTTTCAGCGCTTAGCTCACCACCTTTTTATTTCACAGCATCACTGAATTGCTCATAAAATTGAAATATTTATCAATATGATTTAGACACTTTATTGTGCTGAGTATTATTTCTATTTCTTACTGGAGTGTTGAGTTGAAAACCAGCAATTTCCCCAGTAAATGTGGAAGGATTACACAAGGGCCAAGGTATTTTGGGAGATAATTCAGTAGTACTGATCAATTTTCTGAATAGCACTAATACATATGCCATAACATCACATTATTTGGACACTGCTCAAGCCAATACACATAAAATAAATAACAGACCTTAAACTGTCTTTAAATACTGTCATTAATCTTTACTGTTACACTGCAATTTCAAGATACTGATTGACATACCTGTGATGTTTGGCCCTGTAACTTTGCAAGCTGAGTTGTTCTCGTGTTTAAGGACTGACTCCTTGTGACTGTGGCTCCAGAAGATTTCCCATTAACCTTTCTTTCCAGGTGACAATTTAGTAACAGCTTTTCTTCCAACAGAACAGCATCCCACGGATCTTCAGCAGTCACACCTGAAGGCTTCTCTCCATCACCCTCTGCCTTAAGTTTAGAGTCTCCACAGTGTCCACTTTTGGTTTACTCAGAGGATCCAAATCCAGCCAGTCGAATTTACTGACATCCCCACAGCTCTCTGAGGCCGGCAGGTTGGACACTGCAGACTTTATGGAAGTCATTTCTAGGTCTGTGCTCGACTTCCCGTTCCTCAGGAACTCTGAAGTGCTTGCAATTTTGTCAAATACTTTTGCCATTTCTGGTGTGAGTACTGGAGGGTAGAAAGGTAGGCCTCCATGTGGATGGAAAGGTGTGGTAGCTGCCACAGGGTAGGAAATGTATTGTGACTGTCTAGGAAGACCAAGATAAATAGGCTCTCTAGGGGGATAGGATGACATACTTGGATGGAATCCATTCTGAAATACACCAGTCTGTTTTGTGTAAGAAGCTGAGGTGTAAATAGGAGGTAAAGTGCATGTCACAGGTGCTGGTATTCCAGGTGTCCACTGTCTCCTCTGACCCGTGGGCCCAAGATAAAATTGTGAAGACACAGATGGGCTCAAAATAGGACTTGCTGGTAACGTAGGTACTTTACTAGATTCAAAATTGTCATCCAGCAGCAGTTTCTCTAGTTCAGCATGAGTAAGCTTCTCTATGTCAATGGTACTTAGTTTATCTTCCATGCTCTTGGCATCAGCCTCTGGAAACACCATGAGATCATGGTCCTGCTTGTTATGAGTCTGTGCTTTTTGTCTGGGGCTGCTCAAAGAGTGAAAGGTTTGTTTATTACCAGCTACACCTCTTTCTTTCTGCATCTTGGCTAATGCCTCAGCTTCCATCTGCAGTGCCTCCTCTTTGTCCACATCTTTTGCCCTTGGGGCTGACAGAGAAGGTGAGGAGCGCTGTTTGAATCCATTGCTGCTGGATATCTGGGCCATGCCGCAGGAGCAGATGTCCATGTAAAGCAGCAACACTTCCCTTGCACTGGCTGTCCACCCTTGGCTTCAGAGCAGATTCAGCAGACCTGAAAAGGAAAAGAAACATTAGAAACACATGCAACAAATCATATGTGGACAACTACTGTCACACACCACCAGCTGACTGAGTTGCACATGTCCTTCAGAAACCCAGCATGTAAAACTCTGAAGAGGCCAATTTGTGTTTATCTGAGGGGAGGGAGTGTCAAACTTAAAAAGAAGCCACACAAATAAATTCGTGGTCACTGAATTATGCAAGACCCATTAATTTTTCTTACTCTGCCCACTGGTGCTAGTAAGCACTTGGTTGCTTTTTGCCCCACTAGACCCAAGACACACAAGAGGCACCCTCAGGTACGTAGCGGTTTTCAGACTTGAGCAATTACACAGGTGCAACCTTGGGAGCAGAAGTCATTCTAAAGACTATACAAATATAGCATTGATAAAGCACATTATCAAGAGGACTTCCACCTTACTTCACTAGATTACAAACCAGACCTTTCAAACTGCTGTACCATGATTGGAACAGTCATAATGACACTGAAGGACCTCTCTTCCTTTGGAAAATATTGTACTTTACCCTCTTAAAAATAATGCTTATGAAATGGTATTTCTTGGACAAGCAAAAGAAGCTATTTAAGTACAGCTGCTCATTGACTAATCTCTTTAACAGTCCTTTACAGGAAGTGTCATTCACTACTAGGTAAGGAAAGAAACTCCAAAAGGTCACTTTTGCTTAAGGCCACCACCAAGAAAATGGTATTTTACATTTCTCCAATTCCAGTCTTGTGTTTAGGACTATAATACAACTTCCCATATTCACCACAATCTCTATGCAGACTCTTTAATAAAACAATCTTGCAAGAGATTACCACAAGAACTGTATTATTTTTCAGCATTACTTCTACTTTATTCTACAGCTTTTTGCACACAGCAGGGTCTGAGCTGAGGAGATAAGATGGATAAGATGTCTTCCAGCAACAGCCAGTAAGCACACTGAGCAGCAAGATAAAAATCAGGAATAATGAGTTTCTGCGAGGAAGGTTACATAAGCAGCAATCCTCATTAAAATACAGTTTCACTGAACTAGATGAGCCTTATAGATGGAAATCATTCTGGGTTTAAATCATGCAACAATCTACAAATTAAGAATTCTCTGCAGCAAATAAGGCAGATAACTCAAAATTCTTTATGTTCTCTTTCAATTCACACCCATTAGAAGGGTTTGGATTTTAGATAGGGTTTTTTCCCCTCCTTGAATCAAACCAGCCTCAAACAAAGTGACTGTATATCTCTGGACTCCCCACACAGACAGCAAGATTCTTAGCAGATTTATAACAGATTCTTTAAATTCTTTAAGTCTGGCCAAGCTTTAGTTTATCTACTTCATTTCAATGGCTTATAGTGTGAAGGACAGATATCTTTATAAGAGGTTCTATACATTTCAGCTCAGTCTGAAGACAAATCCAAGTGAAACCCTTCACAAAGAAAAATTAAATCAGAAATGATGTTACAGTTACAAGATTTACACAAAAGAGGATGTCTTCAGAAAGACTGAAACAGTGACAGACTAACAGAATTATAAAACCCTGAAAACCACACAACTCAAGTCCTGGGGCATAAAGTCTTAAGGAGGAGCTTTGGAAGTTACAGGTATGAATCAAGCCACAGGATAATGATGTAAATATTCAGCACAGACAAAGTCTACAGAAAAAATTTGACACCAGAGCCTCTTCTGTACAGTATATGAAGCTGCAGAATTTGACACCCATTAAAGCCATAAATATTGCCATTAGGAAGAAGTCTTGTCCTGTCTGATGCCTATCTCGAGAGCTCAGCATAAAACACAATCAGAAAATAAATTTTAAAACCCCAAAACTATTTTGCTGGGTTCCTTTATAGACAATGCAGGCCTCTGGTCCCATTAATGGCACAATTGTGGCCTTCAATTATTTACCACACTCCTGTTAGCAGAACAATCATACTAAAACTTCTCCTGAAGGTGTACTGAGTATTTTGTAGATGGTCTAAGCCTACAGCCACAGATAATACCCTAATGAGAAGTCTCATATACTTGACACCACCTTCTCAGACTGTCCAGAAAGCTAAGCTGCTTTAATCTCTTCATTAACTTACAGCTGGTTTAAACTGCTATGTCAGATTTTTAGATGCAAGAACACCCTGACTTACAAAGTCCTCTCAAGAATTCCAAGAAGCAGCAGCCTGAGGTAAGTGCAGTTTGCAGTTTTCAGTCTTGCTGTTTCCTAAGGATTCTAAAGAGCAGCTGGGCTTTTTCCTGAACTTTATTCAAAAGAATAAAATAGAATCATACTTTCCAAGACTATTCAGAACTGCTTGGGCTACAATTTACAAGATTATCAATCCATTGAGGTGCTGCTTGATTTTTTCTTTAGCAGCTAAAAAAAAAATTATACGATCTTTAAAGTATTTATATAAAAATAACAGTCAGCTCTTAAAAGAAAAAAAAAAAAAGCCTTATTTGTCTGCTGAAATCAATGGCCTTGATCTCCATACCAGCAAGCAGTCTCCTGCTCACAAGGAGGGTCACTTGTTCCACGAAGTCACAACTGCAGATAAACACACATTCCTCAGCTCTCAGAAACACGGGGCACAGCTACCACAGCACCTTCATCCACAACATCAGGAGAATCCCAGTCATGCAGTAATTGCTTGTTTATCTCACAATTTCACATTGCACTGCTGTATTTTGGTCAGTTTCTGACAGCACACTTGCACTGACAAATCCAGTGACTTCCAGCACTCAAGATAGAAGGTTATTGTTAGTGTTTATCTGAAAAATTGAATTCCAGCCTTATTCTTTGTAAGACAGCCTCAAGAGCACACATACACATAATGGGATTGCTGTATCTAAGTCCTGTCCTTGAGAAACTCCTAAAGTCAGTGTATAAATTTCTGTCAAATTTCGTAAGTAGACTGAAGGGTTTTTTTCAAAGTTTGACATAAAACAAACTGATACAAAATATCTCATAAAATTGCAATCTTTTGGCAAAACTTTATCCTGCATGCCAGCTCTAAGCAGTAAATTCATATAACACATCAGAAGAAAAGCTCCCTAGGCATAAGCATGATTAAAATACTGACAGACCTCCTTTTAAATGCTAACCATGCAGTATTAGTTAACTTTTTCATGTAAGTTTAGCTTCACTTTGAACCTCTCACTTTGCAGCCATTTAAGTTCAAAGGCAGAGAGTGAGCAGAATTTAAAGTTCTCCAACATTTACAAAGAGAAGGGCAAATTCCATCAGGATCATCTATCAGCAGGGAACTCCTCAAACACTCAGAAAAGTAAGTTTCAATTCAAATCCTGGAATCCTGAACCATTACTGAGCAAGCTATAGGAACTCACCAGAAGTTTGCAACAACTGGAGGTCAATGAAGACCCAGAAGTGATCTGGGTCTTTACAGGTCTGGCTTTACAGAGCTAAGACTGCTCTCATCTGAACTGCTGCACACTATTTTAAGTAACAGTAATAATCAGTTTTCAGCTGTCAATCTATTCACCTTCAAGAGCCCTCCTCTTGCCAAGCACTCTAAGAACGTGAGAAACATTTCATTTATTTTTAAAGGAAAGCCAGAAGCAATTGAAGAGATTATAACAGAAATTCAGAAGTGATAAAACAATCCCCTACACCACTTACTTGTCCCCTAATTTTGAAATTAAAAAGACACATTCATATTTGGGTGAAGTCACCACATTTCCAGTGCTCTAGCAGAACATCACCCGCTTCCTTTAAAAGTGGGTCTAAAACCTCAACCACACCATTTATTTACAGCCCTGACCAAGGGTAATGTCCCTTGCAGTCAGATTTCACTAATTTGGAGCAGTATTTTCCTTCTCAACCAGCAGTGATCTGACAGGAGTCTGCAGACTCCTTTGGCTCTGGTCTAGCAGGGTTTCTGCAAGAGCAACACTTCCTTGGTAACAATTATACATAAATGTGTTTAGAGCCTAAAGTTAATCTGATCACTCAAGTACCTATGCATTGTTATATAATTTTGAGTATTGCACATCACTCATTCTTTCAGATGAGTAAAATACTCTTAAAAAACATAACCAAAAAAAAACAGCAAGAAAACTTATTAATACTCAAGAACCAAGAAACTGGAAGATGCCTGACCATCTCCTTCAGATCAAAGCCTCTACATGGAATGGAAATGAATTTTAAACCAGATTTTCACTTAGACAGGCTTAAATATTAAAAAAAAAAAAAAATAGATATGCAGTAGCTTAGCAAATACATAAAATGGAAGCAGGATGAAATTTCTTTCCAATAAGGAATTTATAGTTTTCTGGTAAGAAGCTTCAGGGAACCAATAGAGGACATTACAACTCTACCAGGACAAAGACTCCCAAAATCAAAATTAGTTTCCTATCTTAATGAGGAAGGGATGACTTCAGCAGACATAAATCGTTTTACCTTAAGCAGAGGTAATCTCACCATCTGCTCATGTACATGTCACCATTCTTCTCTATTCCAGATGAGTTGCACAGCTTTCTTCCCAAAAGCTCCCAAGGCTTGTAATACCCTATTTATAATTTGTTCTACGCAAGCACAGAACGTATTATTTGCTAATTTCTTCACAAGAAGTACTTTATAGTTATCAGAAATCAGTGCACATGAATTCCCTGGAGTCCAAGCACTAAATACAGAAGCAATGATAACAAGTCAGGCCATTTCCTGCATTCCTTATAAAGTAAGGCTCTGGCATACAGTAGCCAGCGCTTCCTCAAAACAAGTGCAATTTTCAAAGTAACTTTGAGGTTATTTTGCCATTAAAGAAACCAAAAATAAAAATACTTGAAGCATTTGCCTCACATTGCATCATAGCTAACTTAGGAATTAACAAATCTTGCCTGCATACCAGAGACAGTAGCAGTTTTATGGGAAATCAGGGAAAACTTAGCAAAATATGACAGCAGTAAAATACTGTGGAAAATATTAATCATCTGCAAAGGAATTCATAGCCAGACATTTGCCACAGCAGGAAAACTCCTTAGCAAAAAAAGAAACAAAAAAGTCACAGGAACTTTGATGTGCAGAAGCTCTCTCTGCCAGATGGATTCAGATTGCTACAAACTGAGAAAAAAAACTGAGCACATACTCATGTCATGACTTCTTGAAGTAAAGCTGTTATTCTCTTAAAATAATGTTAGGTTTAAACTGAGAGTTTTCTCAATAGCAAACAGTTCTGAAAGGTCAGTGTGATAGAACTGTATAGCTTAAACACTATCTTTCCACTAAAAATTTAGTAGCTTCTCTAACCCAGTCATTTTATTACAATTAGCAAGTGCCTCCTTACAAATGAGATTAACAAAGTTAACCAGAAAATTGAATCCATTTTGTTTCAGCTCATATCTACAGAACCTTCAAAGACAATTTCACTAGCTCAAATACGGCTGCAACTTTAAATTAGGCACAAACCCTGAGCCAACACTCATTTAATTTGTTTTGCTCAAAGAATTCAGATCATAAATACCTAAGCAGGAACTGCATCTCTTCACTCTGATTTTGAAATTTCATATACACCTAAAAAGTAAGATTTCATCACAAAACCTTTGATCTCAAGGGCTAGGCAAGAATAGCCCTAGTTCTAGCACTAGAACAGGAAGTCTCAGCCTTTAAGGTCTTTCAACATCAGCAACAAATCCCTTGAAAAATCCAACCTCAGCTGTTTCACTGCTTATAAAAATGTATGAACTACTGAAATCAATTTTCACCCAAGACACTGTGCAGAGGATCATTTAGATGTGGCACACTTTGTAGCTGCTGTTAAATTTGAATCTTCAGGTTTTGATCAATATTTCAAGAGAGACAAAGCATGGATGCATGTGTCATGATGTTCCAGGCAGATCTCAGGGAGGGCAGCTACAGATCCCCACAGATCATGTGTTTCCCATGGCCACACTCTTCCCTGCAATGGTCTGCACCACTGGCCACTGCAAGCCCATCCCTCAGTAGATGTGGGTACATGCAGATTTGGTACAGCAGGTTTGTAAGCTTACTCAGCACATTTCTGCTGTTATACTCCTCCTCTCAAATTCTGAACCTAACCAGGACTCCATTTAGGTCTGTTAAGAGATGGGGGTCATAAAGATAATTGAATTCCATCTAAGTTTCATAAAAACAAAAACCCTGACCCTGCCAAGAACACTGGGTGTCACAGCTAGAAGGAAACTGTAGCATGAGCTCATATAACTGGACACTGCAGATTTATCACCAGGATAAACTTTACAAATGATTGAATCATGGCAAGAAGTCCTTAAAGCCAAGCAGCAGAAGACACAAATCAACAGCAAGCTTGGCATGGGTTCCATCAGCTGTAGAACTACTCACCAAACTTTGCATCCCTGTCTTCCTCCCTATCCTGTCCTCAGCTCTCTAACACCATCCTCCTGTTCTGTTCCTGCCCAGTATTTTCTGGATGCAGGTACCAGAAAAGAGCAAGAATGAAACTGATGGCATCCCAGGCTGTTTCATTCTGATGCACTGGGCCAAGATAGTTTTTTCCATGCCTTACAGCCAAGCTTATTGCCCTCATTGTTTGACAAAGGCTAGAATTCTAGTTCTGTTGCAATGTTTCTCCTTCAGAATAATGCTTTCAATTCCACTCCTCCTGTTTCAAAAGTTTGCTTTTAAAACCTTTGTACTGGCTCCCTTGCTCTACAGACACCTCCTAAGTGGTGCTTTTCTCCACGTCAGGGTGACGTACACAATCCCCCACCAATCCCGCTTTTCAAAGGCTACTTGAAAACACTCGGGCAATACAAACTTTCACACAGAATCAACATTAGCTGCTGGCTTAAGGGAAGGCTTTTTCCTATTCTTTAAGCAAGGTCATTGTCCCAAATATTTTGATTCCCCAGCTGAATAATTGGTGCAGTAATTCCTGACTTGCAAAGTAATTTTATTCTGGAATATCACTTTCATGGAACAATTAAGGCTGGAAAGGACCTTAGTTATTCATGCAGTGTGGGGGTCTTACCCCAGTAGAGCATAACTAATTACCTGGAGTATGTAGATAAACTAGTACTTGCATTAATCCTGATCCCAGTGGTACTAAACAGAAGATAGACAACATTTTAAACTACATATCCAATTTTATCAAAACCACAGAAAGTGTCTAGTGTAGGCTAGAACAGAGAAAGAGGAAAGAAACATCTGTGCTGTCTGCTTTAATTACCACAACAGAGATCCCCAAACACCTTCCATATAGCTCTATAATATTTTGCAGCACAGAGAGAGGACAATGTTAAAATCTCAATTTTTCCTAAATGATGTGCCTGAAGTAAGCCCTGCAGACATCCTCCTAATGTCACAAAACATTGAAAACACAGCAAAATGCAGGAGGCTCACAATGCAAGGTACAGAGGCTGTTAGCACAGGGAGATGTAAACAACCCTCCCCCACAGAGATCCTATTTTACTCACTGTGCAGCAGTGCACAACACACACCTTCAACAAAACATCATCAAAAACATCCATGGGGAGGAAACATTGACACCTCAGCTGTGCCCACACTTAACTCTGTATCACTGTATTAGTATCACCCTACCAGTCTAACCTAATGCAATTCTGCTGCAGTAGCCAAATTATTTCCACCACTTGCTTCAGCAGCTGAGTTTCCCCTCAGGCAGGAAACTTGCACAGTTTCAGATATAACCAGCAGATGCTTCTTAGTCACACACCTCATATTCACAGGAGATTGAGCAGAATTGCTGATTACTAATTGATAGAAGAAATGCACCATTCATGTGTACCTCTGGGCTTTATCCATTAGAAAATACTAAATGCTTATCACATGTATTGATTCAACAATTACTGGGTTGTTTGGGTTTGGTTTTTTTACAGTACACAGGTAGAGACCTGAACAGGGTGGCTACACTCAGACCAAAGGTTCATCTCATCCTTATCTTGTCTCTAAAGGTGGCTTTGGAAATGCAAATAGGAAAAAGCTAAACCAACACAAACACTTCCTCAAAATACCCTTCTAGTCTCCACTAATTTGGTACTCAAGTACTTCCTGAATCCTGAGGTAACTTCTCTAAGATGAAGACTCCTGATGAACTTTTTCATCAGGAATTTGTTCAGGTGGATGCTGAACTGAGGTAAACTTCCAGCTCCCACCTTATAACAGCACTGTCACCACGCTCTGCTCCTCTGCTGTGACTACAACCTAAGCAAAGGTCAGATCAGTTATTGATGACCTGCTCTTGATCAGTCCCTTACAAACATCAACTACAACACTGAAGCCTACAACCTCAAGTATTTCCTCTGGGTCACCATGCTCTAAACAGCCTCCAGATCTGAACCAGTGACAGTCCCTTAGCACAAACAGCACAAGCTCCTCACACACTACACACTGCAAGTTGTGGCTGGGTTTTTGTAAGCGATGTTTTGTTTGTAACTTCAAATTACAAGTTAATGAAACACGCAGACATACCTTCTCCCTCCTACTTCCATTTCTTCCCTCTGAAGTGACCATCACTTGGACAGCTTAATCTAAGGAAACACATTCAGGCTGCATTTCTACAAAGTTACAGATTGAAGTAATGCTTCTCATAACTTTTTTTTATGTGAGCATTGACGAAAGCATTTCGTTCTAAAATTTTTATAGCTTAAGTGAGGTTTATCATTACTGGCACACTTGGAAACATTTCCTCCTTCTCTTCCCTGTTCAGTCTGCAAACAACTTCACCATTCTTCTCACAAAGTTACATCACACCAACCTCCTCACCTACAAAGGTGCTGGATGATGCTATATTAGATGACTAATTTTATTGATGATAAAGACTGAACCCTGGTTCTGGTAATTAATTACACATCCACATGTTTTACTTAAAATAGAATGATATGTTTACACAGTTACACATCCATAAAGCAAACAACTTACATTTGTTAAGTTTTTAAACTTGTTATATTATCCTGAAAACAAATAAACACCAAATAATTTCTGTACTGACTTCAGACACTAAAAGGCAATACTTCTAAAACAAAAACAAAAAAGGAAGATCTTCACCTGAATTTCTTTAGGGTTGATGTTGTATTTTATGAATTTGAGTCATGTCAGTATTGGACTTAAACTGGCCTACCGACCAGTGCTACTTCACTGCAACTTTTGAAGCTCCCATAAGGCAGCCTTAAGATTGTTCAAGAGTTTAAAAGACAAACAACATGCAATCCTGCTCTAATAAAATTCAAATCTAGCATTCATTTTTCTAAATAACCCCACACCGTCTGGTTTTGGTCCCACATCAAAGCCTAAGACAACAACAAAAAAAAGCCTTCCAAAACATCACCTCAGCATTTTTATTCCTTAAACAACACTTTAATCCAAGTGTCTCCAGCTAGGCAGCAAATACAACAGCAACACTGAGTAAGTAATATCACCAGTTTCAATTTAGTTTGAAAAGCAAGAAACAAAGGAACACAGAATCAGTAATATTTTTTTTTACTTGATATTTTGAAATGCTTCATTTTCCATTTAAGGCATTCAATTTTCTTTGTTAGTACACAGAGAGTGACTCAAATCAGATAAAAATCACTAAATCATCAATTTCTATACAATGATTATATGTCTTCATGAACCTTTGAGTTCTCAGAGCAATAACCCACAGGAAAGAGGAACCTCAAGTACATAAATCAGGGTTACTAATGCACTGTAATTAAGACAAATCTATTTTATTAAATCAATCAAAATATTAAATATTTCCTGAGATCTCCTTTGTATTTTTCATAAACAAGCATCTCTAAGAGATGTAAAATAATAATCAATACAGCACACCATTTAAGAAGATGAGACTCTAAATAACCTATTGCTTGTCTGGTTTGTGATCCTCTCCCCAAAAGGTCATTTAACTTCCAGTGTTTGTCATTTCTGCCTGTGTTTTCTCCCTCTGCCTTTATCTTCTAAGCAGCTTTCTTTCACTGTCCTCTTATTCTTAGCAGTTTTGCTCCAACTTGCTTTTATAAAAGAACAAACACAACCCCAAAAACCAAAGAGAACTTGGTGGGAATTATAATCCCTTTCTCCCCCTCCCACAAATGTGCCAAGTGAGGCCAATTAAGCAACTTCTCTTTCTCCCAGATACATAAAGTTTTTTACAGGCCCACTCTCAGTGTTGGGAGAATGAAGCACACAACTGCCTTCAAAGCCAACAAAGCCATATAAAAAAAATACTTTTGTCTGATTTCATTTCCCCTGCCCCATTTCTGCTTCCCCTTTGGATTCTTCATAAATCATCCATCACTACTACTCCTGAGCACAGCTTATATTCAAAGCAAGTATTGCACAACATCTTGTACAAACATCAGATATTTTTTCTTACATTTTCAGTTCCCTTTGGGAAGAGATCCGCATTAAACATGCAACGTTATCAGCTGAAACCTCTGCATCTTTCCTCTAGCCCAAATCAGTTTAACTGTGCTAAGCTCTAGTTTCAGGCTTGTAGTAAGTAATACAATGAGTAGAAAGACCACCAGAATCTCCTTTTCTTCCAAATGCTTTTCTTTTGACTGCATCTTGCTACCACGTCCTTCCCCCAACAACAGCATAGCTGAAGTGGGAGGTTACTTGCGCTAACAAAGGTGCAGGAATACCTTTTTTATTGTGTTGATACAGAATAATAAACTAGAGTGAGCCAAGAACAGCAAGGTACTCACAAACTTCCATGTATCATTAGAAATATCGGCAAAGCTCCCGGAGGAAACAGCAAAGCTGTTTAGGGATGAGCTTTGTAAACATCCAACTTTTCTGGAACCACAGCCACGCACCAACCCGGGGCGAGCCAACCCCGTCCAAAGGCAACAAGGTGATGAAGAAAAAGGAAACCTAAACCTGCTGGGTGTCTGCAGCGACCGCCAAGGTGCCCCCTACGCCGGGCACCCCCCGAGCTCCCCGCCCCGTGCCGGTGACAGCTCCCCGCCACCCCGGAGACTTCACCCCCGGGTCCACACAGCACCTCCGGCACCTGCGGAGCGCGGGCAGCGGCTCCGGACGGCTCCGCGCCCCGAGCGGCGCCGCTCCAGCGCTCCAGACGCGCAGTTCCCGGCTGGAAGCGCTTCCCGCAGGCGGCGCCGCCGCCGCCCGGCTCGGGGAGCCCGCAGAGCCGCGGGACGGGACGGGACGGGACGGGACGGGCCGTGCGGACAGCGCCGCCCCGGGTCCGGGCCCGCCGCTCGCAGGTGCCGCCGGGCAATGCGGGCAGCACCGGGGCCGCGCCAGGGCCGCGCCGGCGGCAGCAGCGCCCGGAGGCCGAGGGTCGCGGCGACCCCCGGCAGGGGCGGGCGAAGCGGGGCACGGCGGGGAGCGGAGCGAGCGGCCCCCGGCAGGGCGGGGCCGGGACGGCGCGGGGCCCGCAGCTCGCCCCGATCCCCGGGGCTCCCCGCGCCTACCTCGGCCATTTCCCCTCGTCCCTGCTGCTCCCGGCGGGAGCGCTCCAGGCTGCGGGCAGCTCCCCCCGCTCCGCCGCGCTGCGCTCACTTCCGCCCGGCCGCGCGGGGCGGAGCGGGGCGGGGCGGGCGCCGCGCCGGGCCCGGCCCCGGGGCCGCCTCACCTGAGCCCGCACCGCCGCCGCCGCCGCCGCCGCGCCCCGGCCCGTGCAGGGAGCCCGTCCCGCCGGGGCGGTCGTGGGGCCGGGTGGCGCTGGGGTGACTCTCCGTCATTTCCTCCCCTTATCGCCCGATCTTCCCAAGAATGCTCGGCATGACTGGGAACTTGCCCAACGCACCAGAAACGTCCGTCGGGGGGGCTGGAGCCGCGCCGCGGACACAATGGACTTCCTCAGCCGCCGGCAGCGGGGGAAGGGCCGGGGCCGAGCGGTGACGCTGGGGAGGCCGGGGAGCCCCCAGCAGCGGGGGCTGGGCTCAGGGGACGAACCTCCAGCGCTTGCCGGCGGACGACCCCAGGTGGTTTGGAACAACACGGAATTTTGCTTAACTAACTTCAGAAACTACTTGGCCGGCAAGGGCAGATTCCTGTTGTCAGCTCTAACCTTCCTGACATACCAAAACGTTTCAGAAAGAGCAAATATTTTGGTTTGACCTTCACAATAGCTTCAAAAGAACGAAATGCTTTGGGTATGCCCTAAAGTATTGCATGTGGGATTTCATACAAAGTTTAGACAATGGGCCTTTCATAAGATCGCATTAAAAGCTGTCGTGGACATTTAAACGTAGCATTATTATTTTTAATGTAGATGTAAAAGAATTCCAGAGGGAATAACTTCATATTCCATCCCCTCAGGGATTACTTAAAATAAGTATTCAGTTGATGCCTATTGGTACTTTATTCTGCACATTTAGCACGCTGAAATTCCAAAAAATACAAAACACTTAATGAAGCAGAAAAGACACATGAAAAGAAGACACATCAGTTTAGAAGCTACAGTATAAATGAACTATCAAAAATTAGTCAGGAATACATTGCTGGCAGTCACATTTTTACTGTGGATATATATAACCATCATTTTAGCATCTTAGCATTTTCTATTGGATAGATCTTGACTTGACACCATTAAGGTCAATGAAGTCACCTTGCAGGTGACTTCAACATGAGCAAAATGGGGACTTGGAAGACTGACACAAAATATGTTCCTGGAGAATCATCCCAGACATGACTGTAATTACATAAATTTAAAAAAATTACCAGAGTTCTTACTACCCTTGTGATCTAAGCCATCAGGAATTTTTCAGGCTGACAGTTATTAGGAGTAGAAATCAATCCTTTCTAATGCCATTCCTGTTTTGACAATCAATAAACAAATTCTGCTCCAATTTTGAGCACAGAATGGGGCATCAGTAGAAGAAATCTACTCAACAAAAGAAAACTCAAGGTTCCTTTCCTGATGGTCTATCCAAATCCACCTTCTTTTCAGATTGCATTTTGCACTTTTTGTCCTGGCAGTTGTGTCTCCTGGCCACCTCCTCTGCTGGGCTCCTGTGGTGACCCTGGCCAGGAGAGTGCTGTACTTGGAGCTATTAGTGACCCACATAAATGATGCTTTACAGAGGCACAATGTCTTTCTGCTGGATCCTGCTGCAAACCAGTTCCATGCTGTTTGTGCTGCTTTCCCCTTCACACACAGGTCACATTAAACTGCTCCCAATTGCACCTATGACTCACTGGCCACAGAGTTTAGTCCCAGGATAACCATTTGTCGGTGTTTCATCCATTGCTAAGTAAAGGAGCATTAACCTGCTTAGTCTGAACAAAAGGCAGTTGCCACACCCAACAGTTTCAACAAGATCGTGTTGGAATGAGTTATCTTTAAGGTCTCTTCCAACCTAAGCCATTTTATGATTCCATGATCCCATGATCATGGCTATTTGATTGGCCAACATCCACCATGTTATTACATAATATGTGACAGTAGGTCAAATATGAATCTTTGGGTAGATAGGAAAGACAAGAAAGACGACTTGGTTCATTCTGTGGATTAGTGAAGAATTTTAGACTATTATCAAGCCTGTCTGTCAGTGTAAGAACCGTCTGTGCCTTTACTTGGAAATTATTTCCTTCTTGTCAAAAAATTTTCTTGCTATTCCACAATTTAAAAAATAATTTAAGCCCATCCTTTTTAGCGTTATCTCATTTTTGAAAGGTATTCTGAAGGTACTTCATGTTAAATAGGCACTGATTTCATATTATCACACTGAATACAAGCTGAGTGTGCTATTCCTTCCGTTGCTTTCCAAGAGTCACAGAATCATTATAGTTGGAAAATCCTTCCAAGATCACTGAGCCCAACCTTTGACCGAACACTGTGCTGTCAACTAGACCGTGGCACTCAGTGCCATGCCCAGTCATTTCTTTAACACCTCCAGGGATGGTGATTCCAGTACCTCTCTGGGCACTCTTCCAGTGCTTGACAACACTTTCTGTGAAGAAATTATTCCTGATGTCCAGCCTGAACCTCCCCTGCCACAACTCCAGGCCATTTCCTCTTGTCCTGCTGCTGAGAGAAGAGACCCACCCTCAGCTGGCTACAACCTCCTTTCAGCATTGTAGAGAGCAATAAGGTCTCCCCTGAGCCTCCTTTTCTCCAGGTTAAACAACCCCACTCCCTCAGCTGTTCCTCAGACCCTTCACCAATTTCCTCACCCTTCTCTGGACTAGCTGCAGCATCTCAATGTCAATTGAGGGGTTCAGAACTGGACATGGGATTCAAGGTGCCATGTCACCCGTGTGGGCTCCAGGGGGACAATCACTGTCCTAATCCTGCTGGCCACACTATTTTTGATACAGGCCAGCACTTGGCACTGCAGAGCAACTCCAACACAAGCACTTTTGCCTCTGCTTTCATTGTTTCTCAGCTACATCCACATTACCCAATGCCAATTATCAGGTGCACTCTGGAAGTGGTACCAGCCAGTTTTAGAAACAGCATTTGTATGTCAAATGCCACATGGCCTCTCCACAGCTGGGCAGCCACAGCAGTTCTCCTTCAGGAAAGACAACTGGCTGGCCTTGCAAGTTCAGCTTCCAGGCAAAGTGACACTATTCCCTGGAGAGCTGAGTCAAGAAGGGAACAATGGCATAGCCTGCAGACCTGCTTAGGAATGGATGATTACAAGTTAGCCATTCCCACACGCAGAAGTGACGCCAGCTTTAAAGTATTCCTCATACAGGAAGTTACTAACGTGCCCATGTGAAAGCACTGCACAAGGTGTGTGTCTCAGCAGCCTCACTGCCTTGTTCCTGTGTGTCCTCTCTGTGATACACACACCAAATGCCACAGTTGCCCTGATGGTTTTCAGGAGATAAAACTACGATAAAAACTATTATATTTTCACTTGGTAAAACTATGTCTTGTAAAAAACACTAGAATTTATTAAATAACACCTTAATGACAATTTAAATTGCATACCACAGATAGAATAAATGAGAAAATTTGGTTACATATTTGGACAGAGTAAGTGCTGTGCTTGCTATGCTGATAGTCAAACATCCCAAAAGAACTGACACACAGCGTATGCAAAGACCAAATCAGCTTGTGTAACTAACAATATTGACACTGGTATTAACTGGAAATATGACAAACTGTCACTGGTAGATGCTTTTTTAAACAATATCAGGATACAAGGAAGCCTGAAATATACCAAGATCAAAAGGACGCCTACACATAACAAAGCTTAACAAATGTGTTGTGGTGACTATAACACATGGGAAGTAAAAAACAAAACAAAACCAAAACACACAAAACCCAAAAAAACAAACACCCTCATCAAAAAAAAACAAAACAAAACAACAAAGTAAAAACAACCACTTTAAAGCCAAAATGTCCTTAATTTTCATCTCAACATAAATGCATTTATGCGCCCCCCAAATTTAACAGGTGAGTGCCTTGAGCTACTGAGATTGCTGTTTGCCTTTAACTAACTGGAAGAATAAACTTGATGTCTATTGTTAGGGTGTCCTTTCTGTAAATGACAAGTTGTTAGTAGGAGCACAGGGATTATTTAAGGGACAAATGTGCTTCCTGTGACAGTAGGAAGACAGAGCATATCCTACCAAGGACAAAGACCTCTTCACAGAATCCATGCCATGTACCAGAACATAGTAAAAAAACCCACACCAACTTTGTGCAGTGTGGAAATTCCCGGGATTTTGTCTACTGGGGTGTGGACTGCAACACAAAGTTTGGATTTGAAAGTAGACCAGCTCAGACTATGCAGGAAAAGAAAATCATGCAACTACATCTACAACTTCAGTATGAGGCTGCTCTTGGCATAGCTGCTAGATTCAGTGATGTTTGAATTAAAGACAGAGCAACTTTTATCTTGTTATATTTATATTCATCTTGTTATATTTTCTTCAATAAATCATGTTAAATATGCTGAGAAACTAAGCCTAACCAGACTAAACACTAAAAAATCTACCAATCCTCAGCTAATCAAGACACTGATAGCCTCAAGGTGACCTCTATATATTTAAAGGCAACAAGTTTTAAGAGCTAATTTTGGGACAACTGGTAATTTGTATCAAAATTGCAGCCAGGCATTTTTTAGTATCTATAAACCTTTTTTTTCTCTGAAGACCAGCAGAGGGAGACAGGTTCTGTTTTACTCTGCAAGAAAACAGAAGATTGTATTACTTGAAAAATGACACCTTCTAAAAATTCACTATCATTTCCTATCTTAGGCTTGTAATGCCTTTTCTTTGTCATTTTGAACTCTATTATTAATACTCTTCTTTTTTTTAGTGCTTATCCAAGCTTAAAAGGCTATTTCTTGCATCTGAAGATGTTTAGTCAACAGCATGTTCCTATAAATACTTCCTATGGATTTCTCTCAGGGAGAAAAGGGATATCAGCGTTAGTAATAACTGAAAGAAAAATTAGGCTGTGGTTTTGTTTTTGTTGTTTCACTGTCATGCAACAGCTTGCATGTGTTTGCAGCATGTCTAAAGTCTGCATATGGCTCTTAAAATCTAAACAATAACTTCAGCTGGGTTTACATATGAGTTCCATATCTAAAGACTAAATATAAGAAGAAAGTTCTGTTCTAAAGTAAAAACCACAAAAGCAACTCCTGGTGGTTTCAAGTGCAAGTAAAATGTTCTCTTGGGTTAATTTCTTAGGACCCAGGTCTTGCTTCAGGAAATGGGAATTTAGGCATTACAAGCCAAAATATTACTAGAGATCTTGGCACAGAAGCTTAGGTATGTCTCATATGGTTTAGGCAATATTCTCTACAAAATGACATAACAGGGCATACATTTGAAATTAACAAAATATTTTTCATATTTACCCATAGTTTTGCAGATAAGTTATGTCAGAAGAGCTACTAGAACAGGGACCTGAACAGAAATAATTTTACACATCACTGATTGTTTTACTGTAAATAGTTTGTTTTAGTTTTGGACTTTTTTTTTTTTAATTTTTATAAACTCCCTTTTGCAGATGGTTTGTCTACTCAGAGAAGAAACTGTAAGAAATTATTTTTGGATAAAATGTGTTCTAACCAATATGCACGACTGCTATAATTTTAAATAAATCTTTAAAAGAATGAAATTTCTGAATATTCCTAAAATAGAGTGGAAGCAGAAGAGTTAGAAAATGCATGCAAAAAGTGTGTCAGTGCTGCAGTGTACTCAGGAGGTACTGTGGGACAGTTTTCAGTCTGTAGTTTGCTGTGCTGAGGGCTATTACTGTAAGAAAGGTGCCAGAAAAACCTGTGTGAGAAACTGTGGGCAACAGGATGCGTGCCTGGAAATAGCAATCATTCCTGGGGCAAAGATAATTGAGGTAATTGGGAAGCCTGCTAGTATTTAAAATCCCAATCACAACCAGTCATGCTTAATCAGACATCCAAAGGCAGAGGATGATAAAACTGCATATTGAGTACTCACCTGAATTATCCCATATCAAGAAATTCAAACAAACCAACCAACACTACCAGTAGGAGTCCTACAGAGGAGAGAGATTCCTACAGGCTAAGAAAGGGGTTATAAGGTCTTCTCCCAGCTGCCCATGTTCCTGTAGCTCCAAGATCAAAGCCCTTCCCAACAAAATCTGGTTTTTCCTTTCTGGTACAAGCTAATTGCATGAACTCCTTGTAGCTGCCCTATGTTCCTCAGTACAAAAACTTCACAGTTCTTTAAGCATTGCAAGCCCATGGAAATACTATAGTATTAAAAAAGTATTGAACCATTCCTTATGTTATGCTTTTACTTGTAGTCAGTGTATATGATAAAATGAAATTATCCTGTCAAGTACATTCACTGAGGTGTTTTCATATCCCTGTCCAAGTCTAAATATGTCGTAGCTCTGGCTCTTAATCCTTGTATTTTGGTATACAATTTTTTTGTAGTTTTCATGGGGGAAACAATGTGTTCCCTGGAGGACATTTGTAAAACCAGTTTTCAGGTTAAGGGTCAATGATCCAAATTCGGGAAGAAGCAAAATTATTTTGAAATGCCTTAAATCCTTGCCAATATTCTTTAGTGGCTAAATAGGCATCTTCTACTTAGGGATGACAGTTATGTAACAGTGGAGCGCTGGCACGTTATTCAAAGGGATTTATTGCTTTCCTTTGCTGCTTGCATTCATGAGTAGAAAGACATCCATGCTTGAGGGACTAAACTGGGGAGAGCTTGAATGAAAATGATCTCTGAGTTTGGTGGAAAACTTTTCAGATAGGATTGCTGTGGTCAGCCCCCAGAAAAAGGAACCAAATAACATCAGAGGCCAACAACATGAATACGTGTCACAACTCACTGAACAACTAACCACAGAGTTTGTGTGCGTGGGAGGGAGAAAAAGCAGAGTGTGGTCACGGGTGCACAGCTCACCGAGAAACTTCAAGGCAGGGGGGACAGCTCATGGACTTACCACAGAGTTCTGGCCTTGTTACAAACCCCATCTTTGTGGATACACCATCCAACAGAACAATTCCACCAAGTGTAGCAGGAACTCCATCTGGATTGAGCTGGTACACCCAAGTGTGGGTGTGCAGAGCACACTGGGAATGTCCCTTCTGATCTTCTAGGGTGCCAGAGAAATCACCTGTCAGATCACCTTCTGGGGCTCCACAGTCATCCTCCTGCAATGAAGCAGTGACATATCAGGCTGTGGAGAAATCCAGCCCTTTCCTAAGAACACAGGCAGTACTGAAGCATTTGGAAATATTAATGTTAAGAAGACTACTTATTTTCCAAACATAAATGCAGTGTTAAGCCTTAAATAAGAATGGCCCTTTGCTTGAGCTATACACTGAGAGTAGCTGAAGGATGTGTAAGAGGATATGGATAAGGGAATGACACCACAGTATTGGCTAATTCTGCCTATGACACCATGCCTTCAAACTAAAACCTTCAAGCTGAAAGAGAGTAGGTTTAGATAGGTATTACGAAAAAATTCTTTACTGTGAGGGTGGTGTTCCACTGGCACAGGCTGCCCAGGGAAGCTGTGGATGTCCCATCCCTGGAAATATTCAAGGCCAGGTGGGATAGGGCTCTAAGCAGCCTGGTATAATGGCAGGTGTCTCTGCCCATGGCAGGGGGTTGGTGTTAGATGATTTTTAAGGTCCCTTCCAACCCAAACAATTCTAGGATTCTATGGTACCTAGTTTGCCACAGAGAAGCAAGTATTCAAGATTATGTGTGTGTGTGGTGAAAGTATAGAGTAGTCTAACAATTCTTAGAAGCCTCTAGATCAAATCAGTTTTAGCTACCTTGTATTAAATAAATCCCAGGAAAAAAAATTAAATTATGTATATGTCACCTGCAAATGTTACTTCTACTAGAATACTTCAAAGTCTTTTGGGAGAGCAGAAATTCATTATCCAAGTCAGGAATCACATCATCAAGCATGATCCTGGTTCTGTGTTTAAATCAATGGAAGTTGTGCTCTTTTTTCACTGAAAGAATAGCATAAAAAGAACAAAACTATCTTTGCCTTATTCTACAAAAAGCAGTGGATGGATCCACTTGCAGTGTTTTGGCATCCCCAAAGGTACCTGGCTGAATACTTAACTCATGGAAGCTACACATTAAAATACCCCACTAATGAAAAGTTACATCCCCCAGCTATTTATTCATTCTCTGTTAGCAAGGGCATCCTGTCCTCCTTAGTCTCACATCATTAAAACAAGTCCAACTCCTCATCATTACGTTATGATATAAAATGCCCCCCTCCTGTGTAATATTAAAAACCTTTAAAAATCCACAAGGTTAAAGCCAGAATTTTTCTAAAACCTGGTAGTCATTGTGAGATTTAAAACCTGAATAAAGATTAACTACATTCTTCTGAAGCAGCAGAGAATACACTGATCATCCCTGACCTCTCTATAAGGTTGAGAGATACTTTACCAGCTTGTTCTAAGGACAGACAGAAGTACACTTTTTTCAACTCTGAAAATATATGAAACATTCCCAGCCTTTAGAGAATTCCCTGGATATTTTTGAGGATGCACACAGCTTTCATTAAAGGGGGAAACGACAGATTGGAAACAGATGGGGTTCTTTTTTTTTTTAATAAATTGATTGCTATCACAAATCTACAATTTAGAACAATCAGGCTAAAAATCCTATTCTCAATTTTACCACTTCTTCATCCTTATTTTTTCTCATATCACAGTTTCATAAGCTCTGCAGCCACTGCACAGTTTTCTGAGGAAAAGGACAGATAGGCTGACAGCTGTAGAGAGCTTACACTGAAAGCATTTAAAGAATCCTTCTTTAATCTGATTTTGGTGGAAATTAAGCTTTACTCATGTTCTATTTGCACTGAAATTAACAGGGTTGATCTCAAGGATGACTAAAACATCCCTGTGAGCTTGGAAGGGAGGAGGGAGGGAGGGAGGGAGGGAGGGAGGAGGGAGGGAGGAGGAGGAAGGAAGGAAGGAAGGAAGGAAGGAAGGAAGGAAGGAAGGAAGGAAGGAAGGAAGGAAGGAAGGAAGGAAGGAAGGAAGGAAGGAAGGAAGGAAGGAAGGAAGGAAGGAAGGAAGGAAGGAAGGAAGGAAGGAAGGAAGGAAGGAAGGAAGGAAGGAAGGAAGGAAGGAAGGAAGGAAGGAAGGAAGGAAGGAAGGAAGGAAGGAAGGAAGGAAGGAAGGAAGGAAGGAAGGAAGGAAGGGTTTTTGTGACAGTGTGTATCACAATACAATTTGTTGAGATTGCATCCCACCCCTGAATAAAGGGGATTTCCACCAAGCCCTGGAGTATTTTCAGTCACTGAAAATCAGGCCACATGGTGGGATGTGGTTAAGACCAGAACTGGAGTATCCAGCTTACCACAGACTTTACCATCATTATGAGATTGTTTCCAGAAAGTCCCTTTTAACACTAAGTTACTTTAGAAATACTAATAATGTTTTAATTTCTTTTCAGATATCAAAAATCAGAGACTTGACTAGCCTTTTGGAGTTAGTGAATAACATTTAACTGCTGCCCTTTCCCCCTTTTGTTAAAAAAGTGTATAGGTTAAGGAAACTCAAATAAGCCTGATAGATTATGTCACTATATACAGTTTCAGTGACCCAGCCCAAGGTGCTTAGGGTGAAAACAGACTGAGACCCTGGAACTCATTAGAATCCACAAATTTAAAATTAAAGAACAAATATTGTGTTACACTCTCAGCTAAGTGCATACATGGAGATTAGAGAAGACTAATAGAGCATGACTGGCACCTTTGCAAACACAGGACTTCAAAGATAAATACACTGCCTACTAATGGCAAAAGGCAGACAGATGTGATGACAGAGGCAAAGCTTCTATTGAAAGCTTTTTTTTTTTAACCCATGTTTAAACTGGATATCCCTCTGTGGTCATTAGCACTGGAAATGAATGTTTCAGACTGTTGTAGTAAGGGAGGATTTAAAAGAATCTGACACTGATATCTTCACTTGCTTTGAAAACTCTGAAATCATTAAATAACTTGACTGCTGTCTACTACTCTCCCATAGTGGTACACAAATCAGAATATTTTGATGCAAGACATCAGTTCTGGCCCCAAATTTGAGTCCTGTGAGGGACCCAGTGCCTACAGTCATTCATGTGAAGGGAGTTTTGTCTTGACCAGATGATAAAACCTTAAGACTGTGAATATCTGAGAAAAATTTGTGCAGCCATTTCAGTGGGTAAAGTTCCTTAAAAGCTCAGAAAATGGTATCAATTTTAAAATAAGTATTTGTTTCCATCTGTGCAAGTAAAGCAATCCATTCAGCATGCAGATGACATGATTAGTTGGGTAGGCTGGGGAAGAATGACTCTTCAGGAGGACTTGCAAGGTGTGCCTGTGTTCCTTTGGACAAGAAGTTTTGGGAAGAGGCTTACATGGAGAGATGAAAAGGGACTGTTGTGAGACAGGCCTTCCAGTTCCCTTGCAATGAGACAACTGAGCCTGCCCTATTTCTAAAATGCAATGATACACCTGTAGCCTGTAGAGTCTGATAACACTTTTAGAACAAGGACAATTGCAGAGCACTTTCAGATAGCCTGATAAAAGCTTTTACTTCTTATATTACACTTTTATTGGAGGAAGATATAAAATATGAAGGATGTGGGAATGAGGCCAGGAGATGACATCAGCAAAGAAAATAAGGTCCAGAAGAACTGTTAGGAACAGAAGAATAAAGAACAGAAGAACTGTTGTTGTCCTGATCTATTTTATAACTCACTCTGTCCCTCATTTCCATCTCCACTACGTTCCAGGACTGCAAACACTGCAGCAATTGCAGAAATACCATAAAGAAAGGCAGCATTAGCTACCTTTAATTCAACATCAACACCAGAAAAGTAGGCAGCAAGTGGCTAACCAGTTCTAGGAAGTTCTTAGCTGCTGGTTCACAGGGCAGTTTTTTCACTTCTAAGTTGTATCAACAAGTTGAAATTTGACTGGCTTTTATTTCCAGTTTATTTTTATTTTATTTCTATGTTGCTGCTGCTCCACAATCTGGAAGAACTTCTCTGCTTCACAATCTGTGGAACCCTTGGCTTAGTATTTCCCTGTTTCACAGAATAAGTATGAACACTAACCACCATAAAATATTTCACACTAAAACTGCCTTTAAGAAAGAGTGTCTGAATAATTATAATGTGATGGTCATTTAGCTGCACAATTGATTTGATGCTGGGCTTCCAAAATAATTTCAAAGGTATTACTTTGCCTTTCATTGTTGTGTTGTGTATCTCAGCTGCCGCTTCATTTCATATCCTATTTCATTGCTGCTTCTGCAAAAATATATTCTTGAGAATAATTAGTCATAGGATTACCTGGCAATCTTGGTCTTCTTCCTCCACAAGGTTTTCTGTTCCCTTTGCTTCAAACTGTCCTTTTCCTGTTTCCCCTCCACTGACCCATGGCATGAATTGATCAGGTCAACCACATAACTTTTCATCCAAATTAGATACATTCAGTAAAATAACTAGTTAAGATACAAAAGCAAGTGTCTGTATAGAGTCCATCTTTCGAAATACAACTCAAGCTGTGCAACAAAATGTTTTTCTGATCTGAGATACTCCAGGATACATCATTTCTTTTGAAAGAGTTTGCATTATGATTTATTTCCATTCCTCTGCAGCGCAGAGAAGCCTGCGTTTCCACTTTCTAGACACACAGCTGTGCAGAGACAAGAAAATTACAAACATTGCTCTTTCAAATATTCCCACCCAGCCTTATTTTTATGAATACTTTAGGAGTTGAGGAAAAATATTTGCAATGCTGCATTAAACATATATGAATTAACAAAGAATAAAGATCAGTGGTTGATAAAGTACAAAGGGTGACAGAAGCAGAGTGAAACAACTTTTAATCTGCTTTTATGTTCAACTAGGGTTTATGTAGGTCAGTGCAAACCTTGCAAATTCCCCTCTGGCACATCGTTTGTAGAAATGTGCCTTTAAAATTTCATCAAGGAAAGGAAAAGTTGGGATGATGTCCCTTTCTGTAACAAAGTTGCTGCTTGCCACAGATTATTTACACATCTTGCTCATAATACTACTTCTGAAGAGAAAGTGTTTCATGTCTGAGATAGACTAAATGTTTCCTGATGGCCAGGGTCCAAAACAACACAGGATGGAGCAGAGCTTACAATCATATCCTCCCATTCTTGTAACATTCAAATTTCCTGAGCAAGTTTTTCAGGAATAAGATAATGTTAAGGTCCAACAGGGACAGCAACAATACTTTGTACTAAATACCTCTATACTGCTCTTTTTTTTCAATGTGAGAAACAAGTCCATATCCAGTCAATACTTCATTGTTCCAGTGAGCACACAGATATATTTTGTGTGTTTTGTTTTCAGTTTTCCAAAACTGTCAATATTGTGAGCTCTGGTCTACAGATGTCCACAAACATGCATGTTTCATTTCAGCACCATGGGATGAAACAGTGGACATAAGGGCTTCATCTGGGGACAGTCTAGAAAGGCTAGGGAAATGGCTTCCAGACCAAAATACTCTTACTACCCTCTGACTCAAAGATTCAGCCTTCAGCACTTCATTCCCCATGGAAGCACAGCAGGGGAAAATGACTCAGACAGGGAGGGGACTGGGGAGTGAGAGCCACTTCTCCTCAAACAGCTCTGTGGGGCAGAAAAATGAAAGGCCATGAATCCTGGTCTGAATCCTCCATTTTCATATTTTACAGAGGGTGCACATTTAAAAACCTAAAGGGAAAGGCAGACTTTTGGCTTGTACAATTCATGCCAATGTAAGGCAATGGCAGTTTTCATCCACAGTGCTTAAAGAGCACAACTGTACCCTTCACAACACACATAGGAAAGGGAAAAGTGTGCCCTGAACTTTAATCTCTTAAAGATACATCAGATTCCACCTCATCTTTCCTCACAAAGCAGTTAATAAGCTTATACTTTAACTCTGATTTGCAATCCAGCCCAAAAGGGAGGATAACTCTTTACAGAGCAGAAAAGAGTTGAGAAATTTCAACATGCAATACCAAGGAAAGACAGGCACCATGTTCAGCATGTATCTGAATCTGCCACTGGATTTCAGTGTTTTTTTCTTGTTATAACAAATAGTCACCATTTCTCTTTTCTTCCAGCATGTCATTCTTCATGGGAATAGACCTGCATGTTATACTTACCATACAGATGCACAATGGATTTATGCTGCAATGTAACAATTCCTTTCACAACATTCTGTTACTTTCCTAGCTATTCCATTATTCCTAGCACGTGCTATTTTGATCTCCAATAAGCATTGCACTAACAATACCACAGAACCTTCTTATTCCACATCCACAATCTGAGCAAAAAGAAGAATAGATTAAAAAAGCCAAGGCTGCCTTTTCCTCAAGGCAGATCAGTTTACATTACTCATGTATCATTTACTGCTTCACCACCCAGCTACTGAATATCATGAGATACTCTGCAGAGATGGAGCAAAATGTTTTCTTTCTGTGTTGCTCCTCTAAGTAATTCCTTAATCCTAAGTCATCAGCAAACTTTCTCACATCATTTTGTACCCGGTCACAGACACATTTTATGAAAAATCCTTTCCTTAGGATTTTTTCTTCTGAGAAGATAAGAGGCCTCAGGAACAAAATGTAAACAATGATTATCTGCTGCTGTGGAATGCAACAGGTGGATCTTTGATTGGTCCATGCCAATTGTTTCTAATTAATGGTCAGTCACAGTCAGCTGGCTTGTACTCTCTGAGAGCAACAAGCCTTTGTTATCATTCCAATCTCCTTTCCTTTGCTTGCAAGCCTTCTGATGAAATCCTTTCTTCTATTCTTTTAGTATAGTTTTAAAATAATATATATCATAAAATAATAAATTAGCCTTCTGAAACATAGAATCATATCCTCGTCTCTTCCCTTTTCCTGGGACCCCTGTGAACACCACCACAGTATCCCCTTTGGGAATTTTATGATAACACTGAAGCACAGAGGCCAGGTATAAATTCCTAGGAAATACCACTGCTGACTCCCCCTGCCATTAGTCCAAGGTTTATAAAAAATAATAGTAAATAAACTCACCTAAAGCCCTAAACATCACAAGAATAAGCCCTCCATGCTGACTACCCTTTTTTGCCCATCAATAACTGAGTGATAATCACATGCATATAGATATGACTAGAAAGAAGCTGGTATAATTTTAAAAGACAGACGATTTTAAAAATTACTACCATGATCTTGTAAACATCTGGTGGATGCTTAGCCTCTGCCAAATATTCAGATGCTACCTGCTTGCTTTTTGATGAGAGGGACACTTATAAACTGTAGATAAGTTGAAAAAAAAAAAGAGTAATAAAATATTGACTTGCACGAGAAATCAAATAAAAACTGCATCAGGAATCAAGTACTACATTCTCCTTTAATGAGACCCTTTTATTATTTCTTGTTGCATGTGAGATTTACATGTGTGATATACATGCACTGTATGTCTGTTACTACAAGCTTTTTTTTTCTACTTCTAAAAAAATGTTTCCATTACTGGAAATGAGAAGCCAAAAAATTGTTGTGATACACTTCCTGTGCAACCACAGCAGGAAGTGTATCTTTTACTTCTTGTTTTTCTTGCTGTTTGTTATCTCATTTTCAATGCACCCTCTCTTCAGTTAAAAGTACCAAAATTGATCATAACACCTTAGAGGTCTTACCTCCTTCTTACACAAGGCATCACTCCTCTTCTGCCTTCTTTTTATGACTTTTCCATGTGGCTTCAAGTCTGAAATTATCCTTGTGTCCTGTACCAGTATTAATACTTTCCTATGCCTTCAGGACAGTTTTCCCTCAACTTTACTCTTTACTTCCAAACATATTATGGGTCCTACCTCAGTTCTAAGTCTAACTCTCAGTTCCCTCTTGCTTTGGAGGGAACATCATGCCTGTTTCTGTAAACATGTCCTTCTGTGTTTCTAAAGCAAAATTTTCAGGCATGATTTGCTCTGGTGGAGCCAGGTTTGGCCATCACCAATCACCTCCTTATTTTCCATGTGCCTTAGCATAAGTTTAAGAACTCCCATTGTCAGAGGGGTCATTGACACAGCCCCAAAAAGCTGGGGATGGACCTACCCAGAGGTTTTCCACCCTTCAGTTAAAGGAGTTTCCAGGCTGACATGAAAAAACCATCTAAGTATTTGGAGAGAGAAAAATAAGTAGCACAACTAACTAGGCTATGTTACTTATCAGCTTGTGATTGAGAGAGGGTAAAAACAACCCTGAAACAGTCAAAGCTATGATGGAAATCTTCTCCAGTCCAAGCAGCAGGCTTGACAACAGCATGGGGCCTGTGAGAAGAAAACAGAAATTATCATCTTCCAGCTGTTGTCTATTTGTTTCCAAAGCTACAAAATCATAGAATTAAAAAAAAACCACTTGCACATTCTTTCAAATCCAAACTGACCCTCCTCCAGCTTAAAACAAATATCCCTTGTCCTGTGGCTACCTGCACTTGTAAAAAGTCTCTCTCCAGACTTCCTGTAGGCCCTTTAGACACTGGAAGGTGCTCTAAGATCTCCATGGAGCCTTCTCTTCTCCAGGCTGAGCAATCCCAGCCATTTCAGAGGAGACAGCTAGCTGGAAAACAGCTGCAGCTCCAGGGAAACCAATTCACAGCTACCCTGATCCTCACCACACCCATCCTCTGCCTGGATGTGAACATATGTGCACCACACCAACCCTTTGCACACCTGCACTGCAGTGGCCATGTGTGCTTGTTGAAAATGACATAAATTTGCTAATCAATTTTTAATTAATTGTTTTAATCAGTCATAATCAGTACATTAATTATGAGCAGCATGCTAGTTTTAAATCACTTTTAGCCAGCACATGACCCTGATATGCTTCATTGAACAAGGCCTGGGAGAGAGTGAAGGATTGTTTAAATTGGATACAATCACAGAACCACAAAATAAGCTGAGTTGGAAGGGACCCACAAGGATCATGGAGTCCAATTCCTGGCCCTGCACAGCACCAAACCCAGGAGTCACTCCATCTGCCTGAGAGCATTGTCCAAATGCTTCTTGAACTCTGCCAGGCTCAGTGCTGTAACCAGAAGAACAGAATTTATAGACTACAGAATTTATAGAACATACTATGCTCTGATTTCTGCAAAACAGATTTTTTGCAGAAATCAGAGCATAAAGAAAATCTAACAAAGACTCAGTATATGGGTGTTGCATAGTCCCTAATGAAGGAAAAAGATACTAAAAATATGGACAAATTAGCACGACCAGTGAGAAATCAATACCCAATAGAGGATAGAATACTAATGAAGGATTTGTGCTGCTGAGCACAAGGCACATTGCACAGGAGTCTCATTCTCCTGTCCATGCCAAACCCACTTGGATACCGTGGGGGGCTGTGTCACAGGCCTTGCTAAAATTACAGTAAATGGCTGTCACTGCTCTTCCCTTGTCCCACGAGGACACTCCCCTCCTCCAGGCAAGGCTCATGCTGGTCCCACCACAGCTTGTCCTCGCAGATGATGACACCTCGTCCTTCTGTGCCTCCAAGCCACCTTCTGGCAGTTGTGTGAGAAGGGCAGGCTCTCCCTGGAAACTTGTGGGAAGGCTGCGGTACAGGCGCCGCCTCTGGTTCCTCCTGCAAAGCCGGAAGGGGTAAACAGGAGGCCACAGAAGCAGAGAGAAACTCTGTTCTTCATACGAGCAGAGAGTGAGGGCACACTCGGTGTGTTCGTGAGGGGACCCCACAGGATGAGGAGGCTCCTGAAGGAGGTGGGGGACAATCCCTGTGCCCAAGGGACAACCTTCCATCCAAACAGTATGAGAGAGAGCCCCAGGAGAGGGGCCCTCAGCCCCCACCGGCCTCCCCCTGCTCCCACATCTGGGCACAAATCAGGAAAGAATGCTAAGCCACCACAAAACTCTGTTTCTACAGTGAACTGCAGTGTAGGAAAACGGGTTTCTAATCTGGAGCAGTATCTCTGTGAGAGAAAGGGAAAGCTCCAGGTGGTGCCAGCCCTATTGCTTTAACAGCTTTGTAACCACAGATGTCACCACAGTCAGCTTACATCCCCATTTTATTCTCACCTGCAGAAGCTGCAGTTTCATCCACCAGTTTGCCCTCATTATAATTAACCCTCGACCCTGTGGCAGTTTTGAGTTTCTTCCCTTGGCTGAGCAAATCCCTCAATAATTTATCTCTGATTTGTATAAACTATCGCAATAGTTTCTTAAAAAAAACCCAAGCCAAAACTTACCTTGTACATACTTATCTTGTAAATCAGAATAACAGAAATAAAATGCACAGTGACAAAAGTTTTTCAATGATTTGTACATGTTAGTACATCTCTTTTAATAGGAGTACAGGCTTACAGTCTTGAGATAGCAGAAGAGGTTACAAGTAGAATTTATGCTTATTCCAGAAATCACTATTTTATAGGAAGTGCAGTGCATTTGCTGTAACAGCTGGTACTTACCTATCCAATAAAAATAAATTGTGAGTATTTTCTGAGCCCTTTTAGTGCTGAATAAATGCTTGAAGCACACAGAAAATAATAACCAAAAACCCGCCAGGTACCACACCTGAAACCAGCTGGGAATGGAACTCCTCAAATCAAACCCCAAGCTTACATCAAGCATTAACAAATACGAAGGTTGAATATAATTTCCTCAACTGTTAAACCTGCACGGGGGCCAAGACTTTTGTCCTCCGAGGGGAAGATAAAACCAGGTCTGAACACAGCTAAAGCTCAAACGAGCGAAGAGAATTAGGAACAAGAAGGAGCAGTCCCGGGTAAGTACGCCTGGGAACTCATTTTCAAATTCCCACACGGCACCTCACGACCGGACAGGGGACAGTGCCCGGCGCAGGAAGAGCTTGGCAGAGGACGCTGCTGGGGACAGGGAGCGAGCTGCCATCGGGGCACAGAAGCCCGGAGAAGCGCGGAGCAGCCCGGGTGCCACCCTCCCGCCGGGTGCCGCCCTCCCGCCGGGTGCCGCCCTCCCGCCGGGTGCCGCCCTCACGCCGGGTGCCGCCCCCCGCACCGCCGGTGACGCCAGCCGCGCGCGCGGGCCCCGCCCCTCGGGGCCGCCACGTTCCCCGCTCCGCGGCGCGCGCGTCACGGCGGGGGCGGGGCCCGTACCGCCCAATCGGGGCGCTCCGCGACGGCCGCCGCGGCTCGGCGCCGGCCAATGGGCGCGCTGTGGGGGGCGGGCACTGTGCCCATGGCAACGGGCGCGGGGCCGCCGCGGGGCTGTCGCACCGAGCCGCGCCGAGTCCGTCCGGAGCCGGAGCCGGAGCCGGAGCCGCAGCCGCAGCGCGCCCGCCGGAGCGCCCGCCTCGCACCCGCCATCGGCGCGCACCTCGCCCTCGAGAAGCCGCGGCTCCTCTCCTGCCGCCCCGGGACCCGAAGGTAGCGCCGCCCGTCCCTGTGCCCCCGGCGGCGGCGCGGACGGAGGCCTGGCGGCGGGGCGGCCGCTGTCAGGGTCGCGGCGGGACGCGGGGGTCGCGGCGCGCTCCCGCCGGCCAGGCCGGTGCGCGAGGGGTGGCGGGGGGATCGCGGGGCTCGGGGCTGCCGGGCGGGAGCGGGGCGCAGCTGAAGTTTTCCCGCCGGGAAGGCGGCTCCAGGTGCGGGGTGTGTGTGCCCGTGTCCCCCCGTCCGGCTCGCCGCTGTAGGGCGGGAGGCGGCGGCGAGCTGTAGGGCGCCGGCACGAATGAAAGCGGAGCTGGCAGCGGCGGCAGCTGCAGCAGCGGCAGAAATGTGGAGTGGCTCGTAATTGCACAACCGCAGGGAAAACTTGGGCAGGAGACTCTACGGGTTTCACTAGAAAGGGCACAGCTCTCGAGCATTGCTGTCTAGAGTCGAAGAACGGTTTGGGCTGGAAGGGCCTTGAAGATCATTTCGTGCCATGAGCAGGGACATCTTCCACTATCCCAGGATGATCAGAGCCCCATCCAACCTGGCCTTGAACACTGCCAGGGATGGGGCATGCACAGCTTCTCTGGGGACCCTGTGCCAGTGCCTCACCACCCTCCCAGGAAAGAGGTTTTTCCTAGTATCTAAACTAAACCTACTCTCTTTCAGTTTGAAGCTATTTGCCCCTGTGCTGTTACTACATGCTCTTTTAAACAGTCACTCTTCATCTTTCCTGAAGGCTGCTTTTAGGTAGTGAAAAGCTGCCATTAGGTCACCCTGAAGCCGTCTCTTTTCCAAGCTGAGCAATCCCCACTCTCTCAGCCTTTCCTTGGAGGAGAGGTGCTCCATCCTCTGACCAGCTTGGTGGCCTCCTCTGGACTGACTCCAGCAGATCCCTGTCCTTCCTGTGCCGGGGTCCCAGACCTGACCACATCTTACTGTCCTGTTACTCTGGTACCCCTGGAGGAGCTCTGGAAGGTACTCCAGAACCAGGCTGGCTGCTGCACTCAGATATAATTCCAAAAGTAGATATGGCTGTAGAGAGGTAATGTTTTTTTGCTGAAATGAACAGGCTTTCAAAAGAGATTGCATTTGGCAACATTATTTAGTAATCCCGTAGGAGAAAAAAGCCTTCCTTGTTTGACTTAAAAGTATTTGCTATGGAAAGATAACATCCAATAGTTTCAACATGAAACCGTCACAGTATCAACAGTGAAATGCCTGTAGGCTCATGTTATCAGGTTCAGTGTGGAGGTTTGTGGGTTTTTGTCACTTTGTTTCCTCTCAGTGTCAAGAAAAGTCCTGTAGCTGACTCAATATTGGTGCACCTCTACCCTGAATTCTGAAGTGACTGTCCCTGTAGACCAAACAAAGCAGCACAGGGAAGATTCCTACTATAGAGACTGGATAGGAGCCACGCAAAGACTTTGAAACCAGGTTTTGTTGTAACCTTTATGGACCTCTGCTTAAAACTCACAGAAAGTTTATGGGAGAAGCCCACGTTTCTGTGAGCACTTAAGATCCTGTTATGTTTCTCACTGTCATT
The DNA here is from genome assembly GCF_012460135.2 of Molothrus ater. Taxonomy (NCBI): domain Eukaryota; kingdom Metazoa; phylum Chordata; class Aves; order Passeriformes; family Icteridae; genus Molothrus; species Molothrus ater. The sequence continues at coordinate 13,725,560 of NC_050483.2, forward strand.
TACTACACAGTGATCTTGCACAGTCACAGTGCTACATCCACCATGGGCTGCAGATTACTAACCTGGTTACACACATTGCCTCCTAACTGTCATCTTCTATTTTCCCTTTTACTTCCTTCTGTAATCTCCAGGATGGTAGCAGTATTTTGTTTCAGAATAAGAAAGATAATTCTATTAAAAAAAATAACATAGGTTTGAACAAATTTTGTTGATGTAGAACAATGTTGATGTCATTCACTTCTAGCCAAGACAAACAAAGAAAAGGGGGAAATAAAATTATAAATTCATATTGCCTCTTGGGTCTGCTTGAAGCTTACATTAACAATTGGTTGCAAAGGCATCTGATGTTATGTTTGTTATCACACTGCCTGAGATCCCATTATTTGGTGTCTGAAATTGTATTCAGAAAACCCCACTGGGCAAATAAAACCAACCAACAACAACAACAGCAATAATTATTTTTTAATAATACTAAGGCAAAGTTTTCATACCTTGGCTCTGCAGTACTGCTGTACTCTGCAGTAGTGCTGCTCACATAAACTTTCTATTCATATAAGCCAAATTGAAGACTTTCTGTCAAAAACTGTCGTCCCCCGCGTTATACATACCTAACTGAAATTGCAGCCATGAAAGTGGAGAGCAGTAGTCCTCTCAGGTAATAAAAATGTAGAATATATTGACTTAACTGTCAGAGGTGTGGAAATATTGACGCAGGAGTTTCAGAGCTGTGCTGACTAAACAATTGCGCTTGACCTAAGAAAGATAAAATCATTTGCTGGTGAGTTTGAAGCCACTATCAGGGCTTCCTATGACTTGAACTCCTGTGTGGAGGTATTTGTTCTAGTGAGGCTTTGTGCTGCCGGTAGTGATTGCTCAGTAAGCAGAAAAGATCCCTCTGAAGTTGCTGACAATATGTAGCAGACACCAGACACGAGCCTTTTGCACAGGGGTGTGCTTTTATGTAGATAAAGGCATGACCAGGTGCTAATGCCAAACCAAATGAATTCAGTCAAAAGTCATGTTCCTCTCAATAGTTTTTGCTCTTCCATATGTGTGTGATTTGACAGTTGGAGAGCAAAAGAAACTGCATTTCATTAGAACCATTTTGATCATATTCAGTTGTAAATATTATTCTTCATCATAGGTAATTTGAGAGAAGTGTAGACCCTTTTCATGACTGCATTTCTCCTGCTAGTCTTTATAAAAGTAGAATGGGATGTTGATATCTGTTTTTGTTTCCAAGCAAGTAGAAATCAATGGGAATTAGCAAATTGTAAACATAAATCTCCTTAGGCAGCTGTCTTTAAGTGCCTAAATATTTTTAAATCTGGCTTCACATCATTAGATCTAGATTTATTCTGGATAACTATTTTGTATTTTTTTTCAAAGGGGGGAAAAGATACCTTGGACTCCTGGGGCATTCAAGGCTTACTTTAGCCTCATCACTTGTGGTTGACTAGAGCAAAATGCATATTGTTGGAATAATTGAAATACTTTTTGATTTGAGTTAGAGTTAAAGCTAATTCATTGTTTGCATGTAGTAGCACATGTGAGGTTGCTTTTTACGTCAGCACTGACAATATTGCCATTTGCATTTATGAAAAATGAATTCATGAGACTCCAAGTGTACTGTTGTGTTATGTTCTGTGTGGGAACTGAAATTAGAGTGCAGGAAGCTATTGTTGTAGTAGTAATTTTTTTAAAATTTCGTTTTGAAGCTGATAAGATTTTTATAAAGTATACATTGAATTCAGTACAAGTTTTTGCATGACTATTGGATAATAAATCTTTTTCTGAGGCAACCTTGTTGGAAAGAATTAATAAAACCAAGCAAGTTGCTTTGAAAAACAAGGCTAGTATTTCAACATTCTTCAGTTAGTAAGGTAGCTTTGTAGACAGAGATATTTACTTTTTTGAAGCAAGGACAGGGAAATTCCTTGGAGGCAGGTAATATTATAAATATGCATATGTATTTGTCTGTGCACTCAGGTTTTTAAATTATGAACCATTAGCATTGCAACAAGAAGAAAGTCTTCAGACTTCACTTAGGACAGAGCTAAGCACGTGTGTACCTTCAGCCATACAATTTGCTTCTATGCCATCTTTCTTTCTGGACATAGTTGTGTTGTTTCATGATATTATCCTATACTGTGTGTGGTTTGAACATAAAATTGCTCTTTCCCACTCGAGCATTGATAGTTTGTGTTACATTGGATGACTCATTTAATAAAACAGCTGAAGTGCATTTTTAAAAGGAGGTTCTTTCAGCAAATGTTGTACTAGGCACAGTCGAGGCATGCTGTGTTTTCTGGGAAGCTGAAAAAAGCAGCTGTTCCATCAGGCAGCTTTTAGTTGTAAAGAGAATTAAGCAGCTCCAGTGCAGTGAAAAGGTAACAAATACAACTCCAAAGAATTTAAGTCAAGTAAACAGGATGGGAAGAAAAGATTCTGCTTCTTTATGTACTTTAGTAAATACTGTTTAATAAAGAGCTATTTCCATGCAGGATTAAAATGGTTCTTGAAAGAATAAGAAGGTCTCCTGGTGCAGAGAGCTGAGTGGGATGTGTCTAACAAAAGATTAGGACAGCATGGCCAGTGTGAAACCTGTTGGATATTGGCCAGGGAAAAAAGCAACATCTGAATCATACAGTTAGTGAACAGCATTGACAGAAGAGAAAAAAATACTTGAAGGATAATGAAACTTTATATATATATAATTATATAGCAATAATAGCTGGCTTATAATAGTTAATAGCTTGCACATTAACTTCTGAAAGGATCAGTTTTCATTTGGGAAGGGAGGGGTGCAGGTGTTTTTGTGTTTGGAACATTCACTTGTATGGGGAAAGCTATTGCAGCTTGTAGCCATTTCCCTTGGCGTGTCATTTCCTGCTCGTGTCTTCAAGGGGCAAACCCAGCGTGGGGGACTGGTGGCCAAGTGGGGAGACCAACCCTCACCCCCCCCAGAGGTTTCTAGCTTAACAGAGTGAGTGCAAACAGGTTTTTCCACTTGCTTCTCAAAATTGCTGCCACATGGCAGCTGTGCTTCTGCCAGATTAACTCATTGGACTAACAGTGTGAAGGAGATGCATTAACTCTTGGTTCATGGACTTTCATACCCTGCTTAAGGCATGATTGCTTAGGGTGTCTGTGCAGCAAGTGCTCCTGAAAAAGACTGGGAGGAACTAACACTCGTGTTTCCAAACAATATGGCAGAAGAATAATGTGTTTCTGCCTAATTTCAAACATGTAATGTAGTTTTTTTAGGGTTCTCTAAGTGGATCAATTAATAGATTTGCAAGTAAATTTTAAAGAAATGGAAAAAGATGGAATTAAACATTTCCTATTTAAACTGTGATACATGGACAGGTGTATTGCTGTTTCAGAGAGGTGAAAACAGATTGAAGATGCTAGGTGGATGGAATACTCTTAGAAAAATAAAAATCAGTAGATATATTTATCTATTTCCTGGCTTTTTTTTTAATTCTTTTGTTTGTTTTTAATTCAGCACTGCCTGTGAAGATTGTTCACTTCTCTGGTGTACAGCATAAAAATAGAAAGTCACATTATGGTCATGACTGTAGAGATCATTGCTGTTATCCTGCACATCTGCACTGTGTCTCACACAGGTTTAATTACTTCCATATCAGATAGAGCAGGCATATGTGAAATCTGTGAATGGGTAGGTTTATTGTGTATTAGGTGAGTCCAGATTTATGTTTTCATTGCCCATCATTGTACACATGGGCTTGGCAAGTGCAAATGTGTGATGTGACATTTACAGTGTTCTGCTGTCTTGCATCATAACCATCCACTGAGCTTCTACATGTGCAGACACTGCTTCCTGATTTTACTATATCCTTTGGCCTGTCTCAGTTTTAGAAACTTTGGCATTGGGCATTACTTCTTTAAAAATACTCGTGCTTTGCTGGGAAGGTGATGGAGATACCAGTACCTGCATGATGCTGTTTGCTGGGCAATGGGTTCTACATTAATGAAAAGTAATTTCTGGGTTTGTATTGTAACACCTGGCAGCTGTATAACATAGGTGTTTAGCAGCTTGTGTTACTGTTGCTAGAACAAACTTTAAAAGTAGCATTTTCAAGCATTACCTCTCAAAGCCTGTAGCTCTTTATAATTCAAATGTTCAACCCTGTTTCATTGATGTTGATAGGAATTGGTGATTAACAAATAATCAAGATTGCTGACAGGCGGCCTGCAACTTTTCCTTTCCAGTTGTGTTTTTCTGTTCATGCAAATACATTGGTGGCTCTGTTTTCTGCTGACTGTCTCATTCTTTTAGCTCTCACTCTGTTTTGAAATACTTAGAGAAGTTATTTTTCCTTTTCCCTGAAAGCTTAGGATACTGGCTGTGCTTATAAACTACAATATTTACCAGTTCTAGAGCACTATTTTTATGATTACTTCTCTTTATGTACTACAAGTGGGAATGTTTGTTTATCCCTCTTGTAAAGATAAGATTGATTTCTCATACCAGCAGATAACAGTTGTGCTACCTTTACATCTAGGTGAGCTACCTGTCTTTGACTAAAATCTCTTAATTTCCAGATGGTAATTGTAACATTAGTTCTCTCCATCTGTCTTTGAGAAAGTAGTCAGTGGGCAGATCCAGAACAGTTTATATTTCTATTAAAGCTTATAGAAGTAGGAATAACAATAATAATAATAATCATCATCATCATCATCCACATGGCAGGGCAGGGGGGTGTATGCTTTGCATTAGGTATTGCTGATGGCAGTGAGCAAAGTGACACTGCTGCTCTTCTGCAGCACCCTCTGGATTGCTCACTTGGTGGCTCTGGTACAGAAGAAAACCACATTCCTGACATGGATGCACTCTAAATGCCTGGGAAGGGATGGGCATCCAGGAATGGGTTTTCAAAAATCCAGAACTCTTAAAAGCAGCTGGTAGCAGGCTGAGAGTGGAATGAACTCACTTGGAGGAACAGAAAGGGGAACCCCCACTTTTCTTCTCATCCAGCCTTTTCTCACTCATCCCTACAGTTGCTGAATTTGAGAATTGTGCTGTTTCTGGCAGGTGATTAATGTTAGATTTTGCAATGGACCTGGTTTCTCTCTTTTAGTACACGTCAGAGTAAAAGGTTGCCAGTGACTCAGGTGACACTGGCACACTCTAAAGGCTGACTCATGTCTTAGTCACCTGCTTTTCTTAAGGAAATCTTGGTGAGTATAGTCTTGGACTAGTAGATACCTAAATACAGTAACTGTCTTCACTAGGTAATTGTTTTTTATTCTAATAAATTAATTTCCAATTTACTTGCTACATCACAGTTGGGTTCCTCAAAATACTGTGGGGAATGCTGTGTTAGGCAGAGTTGTCTTCAAAGTCAGCTGTGATGATGGAGATAATGTTTACTTAGCCATTTTGGAGACTCCTCTCCTTTTAATTCTTCCCAGTATGTGTGAAATCTTTTTGCTTGTTTTATCAAAAAAGCTACAATAAAAATATCCACTGCACAACCTGAAGCAAAACTGCCTGATGAAGTCTTCTGAGCAGCCTATTACATCAAATAGCTATGAAGAACATACTGTGATATCATCCAGTTTTTCTCATTATGTCTGACAGCATGTAATTACAAAGCTTAAAAAACCCCATTGCCCATGAGCACAAATTCCACAGAATGTCAGCAGAGGCAGTGGGACTTGGTTTGATTTGGCATTTTTATAGATGAACTCTGCTGATTCTGCAGAGGTACTTCAGGATGGCACAGCTCCAGTTCCCCATCCCAAATCTGGAGGTGATTAGTGCTCCCTCACATGGGGTTTGGCAGACCAGCATGGTTACTGATATCTCTGTTGGTTCAGCTCAGCAGGGACATTTTATCTAGCAGTGCTCCTCAGGAGCAAGGAAAAAGTCTGAAAAATTCAAGTGTGCCCCTCTTCAACCTAAACTGGCAATCCTTGTCTCCACAGTGGTTCATGTCAATAGGAGTTGTAGGTCAGGAGCTTTAAGAGATGTCTTTAAAAAGGATCAAAGACCAGGTGTCATTGTTGAAAGTGTTGGCTTTAGCACTTGCCATAGGCAAAGAATGAGTCGATGCCAGACCTGTGGGAAGCACCTGAGCTTCTGGCTTTCTCTGCTTCCCTGCCATCACCTGATGGGCTTCAGCATGCTCATTTCCTAGCCTCTTAATGATTTTCTAAAACACTGTTTACACACATAACTAGAGCAGTGTATAATAATACTAAATTATTTTTATTACTATGATTTTGTATATATGAAAATATTTTGTTTGGGAAAAATACCCATCTATCAGGGTCCAGATTTTTAGTATTATCAGAAGGCTACACTTTTAAAGTGAATACTTCAACATCCATAACCTTGCAAAAGATGTTTTGCAAAATGCTGGGAGTGTGTGTGTGTGTATATGTATATATATATATATAAAATTATTATATACTTGATAAGTATTTTGGGGTTTATTAGTTTTGTTTCACATGCATTTCCTAGACTTGAAGTATGCTTACATCCTTTCACTTAGAAATTACTAGACAGCCCCATTCATACTCTGCAAGAACTTCAACAAGGTGGGTTTTTGTTTTATCTGTAGTACCAAGAGCTACTCTCAGTCTTGACATCTACATCAAGATTAGGAGACTTGAAGACCTAGTATTTGTTAGTTATTATCATCATCTCCTGTGATTAAATCCTGTTGAAATTACAAAGGTAGGCACAGCATTTATACAATAGTATTCTGTAATTAAAAACACCCAACATACTGGAACTTTGGCATTTTTAAAAGCAGAGGTGAATAACCAACCCATTCACTTATCAGCTTTGTAAGTCCCTGCAAGACAACAGTTTGTGCAGAGGTATAGAAATTAACTTACCAGTTCCAGCCAATCAGTCTGGGTCTGGTTTCTTTGTGTGTTTGTTTGCTTGTTTTAAGGCCATAACCTAGGCAAGGCTAGTCAGATTTGTGAATCTGACAGTAATGCTGACATCCAATTTCAAATGCTCAATGTGGCAGCAAAAATAGCTCCTGCTATCCCATCTGCTAATGATCAGATATTACTTATTTTTTAAAATGCAAGTAACAGGTATTTGCAGAGCATAATCCATTTAGGCTCCTTTTGCTGAAGATGTGATTAAGAAAAAACAGTTTTAAAGAATGTACAGATTTTTTTGTAATTCTTGAGCCTTTGACATATAAAACAATAGATGGATAGGTGGATATACTCTTATCTCCAGCTACTTCCTCATCCCCAACAAAAGAAATAATATCTCTACACATCTTGAATGCTTTTTTTTTTTCCTATATGAGTGCTTTTATTTTCCTAGCAGTTGAATAAGGGGGAATAAAGAGTGTCAACAATGCTTAATATTAAGTGTGTACCACTATCTACATTTCTTGCCATAGTAAAGGGCAGCTTAACCCAAGCAAAAGCAATGCATCTCTGTCAAGTGCCAGATCATGCAGCCAGGAAAACTGGCACTGACACCATAATTAGTTTGTCCCTCTCTCCCCTCCCCATAAAAAGAGATTTGGTGGTGGTGGACATAAATACTTCTGACAGAATTCCTTGCATGACTTGCTAAAGCGCTTGTACAGAAATTCCTCTTGTAGCAGGTGTACTTTTGATTTATTTGACTGCATGTTTCTTCAATATTATGTCTTTTTCTTTGGCATATCTAAGCTAATTTTAGACAGACTTTGACTGGCAACTTTCACCTCCTAGGAGGTGATTTATATTACCAATGTAACACTGGAGTTTGCTCAAACTTCCAATAGAATATCCATAGATAGTGGAGTGTCACAGTCTGAACTGGCCAGATTGTCTCAAGAGCCTGACTTTGCTGTCAGATGCTGGATTACCATCCTTACTTTTTTTAGCTGGATTCCCTGCACTCACTATCTAATTATTCCATCTTACCAGCTTCTGAATGAATTATTTTCAACCAGGTTTGATAGAGGGGAAGAAGACAAAGGTCAAGAACTCAAAATGCTCAATGCTCATCAAATAATGTGTGAGTTAGCTCCACCTAAGACACTAAAGAAGGGGTGGGGAAAACCATCTTAATAAAGCTCTGGCCTCAGCAACAATTTCAGGTCATGTGAATACCACTTTTCAGGAATCTCTACCCACCTGAAATATGGATAAAACATGTATTGTAAAATATTCTTCCTGCAAATAAATTTTGGAAGGGATCTTGACTCCAAATTAGGCAAAGTATTGCAGTGTTGAAACATAAGATCCACTGGCATTTCTACACTAAGATCTGATTCAATGTCCCTAAATGATCTTTAGGAGTTTGCCAATAAATTCAACAAATGCATGGTCCAAGTAGGAATGTCAGTATTAGTTATGTGAGACTTGAACATCCTAAATAGGTGTTGCCATCTGTTATTGATAATACCTCAGCAGGTTACAAACCCCTCACCATTTACAGCTTAGGTTTGCACACAAGTGGAAGCCAATCTCAGGAAATCTGTCTGCCTAAGAATGGCCTTCAGAAATTAAGGCTGTATTACTTCTTTAAGTTTTTGTGTTCCTTGAGAGCAGGACATTGTGAAAGAAGTGGGTTATTACAGGTATCTGTGGGAATGTAAAAACATTTTCCTCAGTACAGCAGGTTAACATGATGTATGTTAATTTTTGTGACCTGGTCTCATTTCAGATGAAGAGATTATCTGCCCTGCCCCAGCAGTGTCTGCTGCTGCTGACATGTCTCCTAATGGCCTTGGAAGCTGTACCTATAGACATAGATAAGACAAAAGTCAAAGCAGAAGGCCATGTAGAAGGAGAGAAGGTAGAAAATCCAGTAAGTATAAAGAAACTGATCTGACATTAAGTGTTTATCCTAATTGTTAATAATCTGGATATAGCCAACTCCTTTAGAAGGAAACTAATATTCCCCAATAGTATTGTCAGTGTGTGTGCCATCTACTATGGGGATGTTCTGTTTAAATTTGCTCTTTATTTTTTTTCAATGATCTGCTAAAGGTGAGCTGGCACACGGAAGGAATTCCCAGCTTACAACAGGAAGCACATAACTGTTCCACAGAGACTTACTTCAAGGGATTGGGTGCCTTAGGAAATTCCACTCACTGATCCCAGCTCAGTGTTTCAAATAGAAAAGTAACAAATTAATTCCACTGTTTTAAAAAAAGCTACACACTACATTAACATGACAGATGCTTCTGTATTACAAGGATTCCTAATCACTTTTCTCCTCTTCCTTGTCATTTGCTGAAACAAATTGATCATAAATTGCTATAGGGCAATGATGCATATCTGAAAATACAAAGATATGTAAGACAGCATGGTGTCTGTGTTGCTAAGATTGGAGTGTCAGTTTATTAACTGTATTTAAACAAAATTAATTAACTAATTGTTGTCAGTATGGTCTTTCCTGAATGCCCATTTTTTTTCTTTTGAAGGATACAGGACTTTATTATGATGAATATCTCAGGCAAGTAATAGATGTCTTGGAAACTGATAAGCATTTCAGGGAGAAACTCCAGACTGCTGACATAGAAGAAATAAAGGTAGGTTCGAAAAAAAAAGAGTTAAATTGAGGTTAATTAAATCCATAATCATGTATGTTGTATTCTTTCTTCCTGTGGCTGTTGTGCATTGCCCCTTCAGGAGCTGGAAATTCAGGAAGGGACAAGTAGGAAACAGTCTAAAGTGACAGACTTAAGGAGGAGATCCTGCCTTTTGTGTTTCCTTTAATCCCTCTTACTGCTATTGGCAGCTTGTGGGAGCTTTTCCTTCTGTGCTGTATCTAGGGTCAGCCTTGGAGATTCCTCTCCATTTCCAGGTTCTTGCAATACATATCAGTGGCTGCTGCTGCCTTGTACCTTCTCTCAAGCCTAACAGCCCTCCTTGAGAGGATGAGGCACTCTGTGGGCTTCTCACAGTTCTTTTGAGCTCATTTGAGAATATTTGATCAAGAAATTTGCCACAAATGTTCTTAGGCATTGCTCCCTCAAGGTTATGGTCTGGCTCTTTGGAGGAGCAAGATACTTAGAAATTCTCTTTTCTGAAAGCTTTTAGGATTCCTCTCTGTTTCCATAACCATAGGCATAAAAATTTTCAATCTGCTCTTTGAAAAATGTTGAGATTCTTAAAGTGTGGGCTACAGTATTGCCAGAGACTGCCATTAGTCTGCTGGCTTGCAGTTCATGTCTAATGGGAATCCTAAAGGCTTCTTTCTTCCAGTGTTTATGCATAACTTCTTTTGGTTTTGACAGAGTGGAAAGCTAAGCAGAGAGCTTGATTTAGTCAGCCACCACGTGAGAACACGGCTGGATGAACTCAAGAGACAAGAGGTAGCAAGATTAAGAATGTTAATTAAAGCTAAAATGGATTCTGTTCAAGGTAAGAGTACAGAATTTATTTAGGTGAGTTAACAGATGGAATTGTGTTAGAGAAATGTCAAAGTCCAGCAGTTGTGCATTGTTTGTTGTCACCAGTAATGACTAAACTGGGAGTGAGTGTCCTTTCTGAGCTGGCCTGGAGCCATTACAGACCTGTCTTTATAGGAAACTGGGGAGAAGAGAAAACCATCTCTGTTTTATAAATAACTGAACTTGTTTGTCAGTGGACTTTTCAAATACTTCTACCTCTTGTTTTTAACCTCTTATTTTTGTAATGCATCAGTCCATAGATTACTCACAGAGAACCAGTAACATAGCAGGACTGTGTTTAAGAGAAAAGCCATGACACAGTATTTCATATCCTTAGGGGGTAGAAAATGAATTTTTTGGTCAGTATTTTATTGTTGTAAAGATGTTTGCAAGTTTTCAAGGGGAACCCCAAGGAATTGAATACATAATGCATCAAATAAAATACTCCTAGAATTAGGATGTCTTGCAAGTTAAGCTAATTTAGATGTGGCAAAAAATGTTTCTGGGGATGTTGTTCCTATTGCAGACAGGCAGTCCAGTGACATCATGGTGACATTCACAGCTAGGTGACAGCAGCTAATGATACCTGGGTGTGTACATAGTTGTTTTAGGTATTGTCAAGTTTAATGGACTGATTACTTCTACCCCCTCTGCCTTCATAAATCAATAGTAACTAACAGAGTGTACTTTAGAAAAAGAATTGCCCCCAGCACCTCAAACCTTACCATGTAAATGTGAGATCTTACATTTGGGACCAGATTATTGCAGTTCAGAATATTCAGATGAGTACTAAGACGTAAAAACACTTTGCAAAGTCTATAGTCAGCTTTGCCCATGAGTGCTTCACATCATACACAAGTATGGCCAGATTAACTATAAAATACAGCTGCATCTGCACAGCTAGACAACATCTTGGAATAGGCATTAAAAGAGCATTAAATAGCAACAGGCAGAGTGCTTTGATTTCCTTTTATTTGCTCTTGTAATCTTTTCCCTATAACACCATTTAGTATCTTAGTCTTCTGTCTGATCTAAAAAAATTAAAAAAAAAAAGGCACACAAACCCCTCATCTTTTCTTTCCTCTCAGCTAGATCAGGTTTAAAAAACTCCAGACAACTAGATCTGATTATATTCAGCATAATTCAGTCCTCATCCAGATGTGCTTTTAAACATTTTCACCAAGGTCCTTGACTGATCAGTACAGGCCAGAAGAGTGTTAGGAGTTGAGTCTCAGATCATACAGTAATGTGGCAAGTAAATAGTGTCAAATAGAATTAATCTTCTCCCCTAAATGTAAAAAATGGAGAAAAATGGGTTTGGGGGCTGGTGTTTTTTAGCGTTTGTTGGGTTTTTTTTGAGTCTATTACTACACTTCTGAAAATGTTTCAAACACAGACAAATGCACATATATTTAAACAGAAATTATGATCTCACCAGGGAGGAATGATGGCTGAAATCTGCCCTGGCCAGTGTTTGCTGTTTTGTGTTAATACAAACACAGCATCGATTGTAAAGCAGATAGTTTGTGAAAAAACACTATATTCAAAAATGTGTTTTCCAATTTGTTTTTAAACAAAATATTCTTTGCTGAGCCATCTAGTAACAGCTTGTCACAACTGTTGTACTTAACATATGAGAGCATAAGAGAGTAGCTTTAGTGTTCAGAGACCATGGTAACAGAGAAGCTGTGGTAGAAATGTGTGTAGTGCATTGTGTGTTGATATTGGTGGGTATCACTCCTGTCACAAGGAAGAGAAGATGTTTCCACCTTTTAGACACAAGACCTGACTCTCCACTGTCTTGCACTTCTCTTTTTTCTACAAATGAAGTTTAACTAACTGCTTATTTGATTTGATAAAACTTTACACCATATTGTACATAAATGTGTCATTTGCAAAATGTCCAGGGCATTCCCCATGCAGGAAAAATATGCAGGTTGTTAGCTTAGGTAGAGCACTATGTGAACTATCTCATTTATATAAAAGAAAATAAAATATTTTTTTTAGTTTGTAAAGCTCAAATTGATCATACTTTCTCTTGCTGAAGCAGAAGCTGTAATTTGTGCATGTGAAATGATTGGGTGCAATGCAGCACTGATCCAGCAGAAGGAATGTAGTGCAAATTGCCATAAAGTTGATCAACCTGCTCCAGGAAAAGCAACTTTAAAAATGTTACTGTAGTTTCCTCCAACAATGAAAAAATTATTCGGTCCTCAGGGAACCTCAGGTATTACAAGGCATAAGCTCCCATATGAAAGACTTCTTGATTTTTCTGGATTTCAAATTTATTTTAATGTTTTACATGTATACCTTGTTCTTCCAGACACTGGTATAGACCATCAGGCTCTCCTTAAGCAGTTTGAGCACCTGAACCATCAGAATCCTGACACCTTTGAACCTAAAGACTTGGATATGCTGATCAAAGCAGTGAGTGCCAGATATGAACTGCTGTGGGGGTTGGGGGTTTAATTATTATGCTTTTTACCTCTGGTGAAGGGAAGTCCTTTCCTATACACCACACTTTATAAGTGACATGCAGTTTTCATTTTCAGAGAAAAGTCACTTGGCTCCATGCACACTTGAAAACTGGTGCCAGTGTGCATGATGCAAAAAAATCCATAAATTTTGGGATGTCACCTTAACAGGACTTAACATTCATATGCCAGTACAAGCAACTTTGGGAATAAAACACACCTTTCTGAGAACCTTTAAATTAAATACAGGTGAGATAGGGGTGCATTTTCCCCAAATGTTGTTTTTCTGATTTCTATTTCTAAATGATATAGGACTCTCACAGAATGATCTAAAATAATCATCCCTAGTGCAGCCATATGAATTTTGGGATCTCCTGTATATACATCAAGCTGCAAAACCACAGCAGAGTAGAATTGAGAGTATTTGAGAGAGCAATATCAGAAGTTGCTTATACTGGGCATGGCATTCAGTGTCTGTTCAGCAGATTCAGTTATCAGACATGGATGTGTGGGGCTTATTCAGGGGATGCAATTAAGCTAAGCAGGACATGGCTTTTTTCAACTGCTAGAGAAAAATAGACTTCCCAGGGGGAAAAATGTCTCAGATATACTTTAGAGAGCACTGCATGTCTGACATGAGAATTGGAATAGTTTTTTATACTTTCAAAACAAATTGAAAGATAAATCTTCCAAGGGTAAAAAAATTACACAGAAATTATTTCAATTTTTTGTAGAATTATTTTTATAGAGATATTATAATTTTTCTAAACATTTCTGAACATCGCTTCTGGGAAAATTCTGGTTGGCTTGGAGAAGCATATCCTTAACAGGACAGTTATTTTTTATGACATATTTTATTGTTTTGTCTTCTCATTTCCCAACCAAGATACTGACAGGGTGTAATGGGTACTTAAGGGGACCTTAACTTTGGAATTGTTTTTTAAAACATACAGTGAATCTGAAATAAAAATGTAAATAATGGAGAGACAATATCAGGTGTAAACATGTTACTTGGAAAAGCACAACCAAAACATCCTTTAATACTTTGGCCTGTATGAAAATGACACAACTTTAAACTCTGTACAAGAACTTGTCAGAAATTCTCCTCTCATACCCCTTTTCTCCATTTAATTGTTTGGGGCTCTTTAATTTAGTCTGTATTAAGCTGCTGCAAACTAAGTCCAATTTGTCATTAAACTGAAGGATAAGCTACAAATGTTATTATTCTGAAATGATCAAGGAGTTAATGGTACTGTTAGTGTAGGACTTGATTAACTTGAGTTCATTTATTACTCACTGATGAGAAAGGACACCTTGAAGCCTTCTTACAGCACCATGTAATTGCAAAAACTGTCCAACAGATGAACCCTTAGAAATTAACTTCTGTGAAAATGACCAAGGGAGGAGTGATGTTTCTGCATCACTGTCATGTGAAGGAAGCCTCAGCCAGACTGCCCTGAATGGCAGCATGGCCAGCCTTGCCCACAGATCTGAACAATACAGTGGTTTTAATGTCAGATTATGTTACATAATCATCTGTCTGCATATATCCCTATTTTTAGGCTACAAGTGACCTGGAAAACTATGATAAGACTCGCCATGAGGAGTTTAAGAAATACGAGATGATGAAAGAACACGAGAGGAGAGAGTATTTAAAAACTCTGGATGAAGAAAAGAGGAAGAAAGAAGAATCCAAATTTGAGGAGATGAAGAAAAAACATGGAGATCACCCTAAAGTTCACCATCCTGTAAGGCCTGTTCTTACTTGACTGAGTGTGAGCTTTCCTTTCCAGAGAGCAAAAGCTAATGCACAGAAGGGTGTAGTTTGTTTGTTCTCATCATTTGCCTCCTCTTACTGACATGGACACACTGCTGAGAGCATGACAAACCCCACTGTATAAACCCCCATTCTTTCTGTACAGATGTGTGATTTGCTGCCAGAATTCTTACATAGACATTGAAATTCATAAGGAAGAAGCCAGAGCAATATTCAAAACTGTGGGGATGCCTGCATGGTATGCCTGGCCTGCAAGAAACTGCATCACAGTACCATTTGCTCTAGGAAAGGCAAAATAATTCAGCTCCCTCCAGCTGTTGTTTCTGGATGAGGCTGTGTGGCCATGACTGATTATTACAGGTGCTCCTTTCCACAAAATATGCATTTCCTTTACACTCCCTCTTTCCCTGGGCCTTTCTGTCTAATGGAAGTATTAAACTTGACCAAAAGGGAAGGAAAGAAAATGCCACTGATTCCATTTGCCACATGACTAATCAGCAAATAAAGCAAGCCTTTCAGAGAAACCATAATGTAATGCAGGGAAATTACACTAAATTGTCTTTTGAATAGTTTTTCTTTGTAACCAATCTATAGGGAAGCAAAGATCAACTGAAAGAGGTGTGGGAAGAAGCAGATGGACTAGATCCTAATGAATTTGACCCCAAAACATTTTTCAAATTGCACGGTAAGAGGTTTAGTTTTAATTTCCTGAACAAGTGAAGTGACTTTGTTACATTCTGCTGAGGACAAGTTTGCCATATGTTAGGATGAAGTCTCACACCTCAAGCAACTTGGGTGAATCTGAATTGTACAGAGGAGAAAATATTTGTTACTGTTTGTAAACTTCATGCAATGTTTTAAATGCAGTTTAAATTTTAAAAACATTCAGAGTTTTGTTGAACTGCTCCTAAAATCATACATGCAAAACCCAGTAGGGATTCCTTAGGGAAGTATGGATACTTAGAGGGCTGTCCATATCTATAACTTTGCTTGCACAGTAGGTACTGGGAATAAATCCTCAGAGATTTGTGTAGGGGCAAAACCTGCTTTCTCATCATCTCTGCACATAAGTACCAGATGCACCTAATCTTTGGAGTGGTCATAGAAGGGCCAAGGCTCTTCAGAAATTGCAATATTCCCTTGATAAAACAAAAACCCTCTAATCCTGCCCCTAGATTTCTGAGGAATGGACAGCTAGAAACAACAAGCAGTAGCAGAGAGAAGGATGCATCTCAATGAACACCTTGCTTTACAACTTTGTTCTGATATTGTTAAATGCTTCATCATAAAGTGCCCCTATGTAGATCCTGCCTGGCACTAGGCTGCAAAGGGTTTAACAATACACAGAATCTGACTAATCTCAAAGATGATGATTCAGATAAAGAAAAGTGTTCTAGTTTGAGCCTAAACTTTTATCTCAGTTTATAACTTATAGTAAGCATGAACTATTACAGAATCATAGAATGGTTTGGGTCCTTAATGATCATCTAGCTATAGTTATTAAATATTATCTCTTCTTTCTAAAAAGAGATTTTGAAAGATAGCTTTCTGAAATTTTTTGGTAGCTTGTTTGTGCAAAACCTACCAAAACAGAAGTAGCAGAAATCACCTGTTGCCTTAGAGCTTAGTATATAGAAAACTTTGAAGCAATTGCACAAAAATACTGGGTAATAATTTGAAGTGGATATTTTCTTTCAATTTCAAAGGTAGTGTAACAGTATCCAGAGCAAAATGTAGGATAAAAGATGGATCATTAATTATCAAGTATTCTCCTCTCTGCATTTGTCATGAAAATTCATCTTACACATATCTCAAGTGCTGCATGTTTATATAGATTTTGATGTAATTCTTTAAGTTTTTAAGGAGTCATATTGTCAGTTAAAGTTTTTCTGCAGAATCTTGTTGCTTGCTCCTGAGTCTAATTACAAACTTAGTGGTTAAATGGGGACAACTTGTTCTCAGCAATATTTTTTGGCAGTTGCAGTCTGCGCAATCCTGTGGTGACCTATTTCAGTTTGCTAATCTAAGAAGTGGAGAGATTGCTGCAGACTTGTCCAACCAACCAAAACTGACACTCCAGCCCAATGCCTGCTAAAAACCTCAACAGTAGAAACAACCTCTGTCACCAGCTTCTTGTTAAGTGTGCACACTGATCCTTACTTAACTCTTGGACATCTATTACGTGTATGACTTTCTATATGTACTTGACTTGTATTTTTAAAACTTCTTTTTGTAGATGTCAATAATGATGGTTTCCTGGATGAGCAGGAATTAGAAGCCCTATTTACTAAAGAGGTAAAAAAATTATCTTCTATCAGTAAAGGGTTACAGGGATGTCTGGTTTTCCCAAGTATATTTGGGGGCTTTGGACTACAAAATAGAGTATTCATACCAAGTTTCATACATCCTTAATATTTCTACAAAAGTGTAAAAAGCAGGCAAAATAAAGTAGTTGAAGAATAGGAGTCAGAGGTCAGAAATCTAGGGCACATGTATTTTTCTGCATCAGGCTTGTTGGAGATTCTGTAACTAATCTGCAGGATGGGTATTACCTGTGTAAATTGCAATGTAGAAGGCTGCTCTCCCTAGATGCACCTGATAAAAGTTCTGAAGCTGGGCACCTGTGCTCAATCAGTGTTCATCAACAAGTCTGATGAGAAAAAGGGTCACACTTGTGTGCCTTGGCTCAGGGACAGCACTGTAGAAATGGCTACAGAAATTTAATATATTTTATGTCTAGCTAGTTTGAAGCACATGTACATCTGATAAAGTAGACAGGCTCTTAGTTTCTTTAAGCCTTGGTTTGTTGTCTGAACATTTAACTCAGGTACAATAATTTGCCATAATCCCCTTCAGTACAATGAAGATACAGTGCAGTCCTTTTTGACAGGTGTCTCACTGTTTTATAGTTTGGTAGTGCAAAATCTAAGTCTGGGGCCTTGAAATTACCTGTGGCTGGGCAAGTGAAGCTCAGTGCCTGAGAAAGCCAAGTACAACCACATAAGCATGAACTCTCCAGAAAGACATTGTGCAAGAAGAGAAGTGAACCATTAAATTTGGCACTGAATTTGTCTTGTGATACTCTGAATGCTTATGGGGTCAGCTGCATGGCCTGGTGAAAAAGACACTCTCTCCCATTCCAGAAACCACATGGAACCTCTGCCTGCTGTGAATCAAATGTAGGATCAGACTTTGCACACTGAGGTCAACTTGACTGTGACATCCACAGCACTGAATTGTAACAGACCACATGAATTAACTGAAAACTTCATTCTTAGGAAAGAAAGGCTCACTTGTTGCTTAAATACTGTGCTGAAAGAGGAAAACTGCACACACAGAGAATATCTCACACCACTTTTCCAGATATGCTCTGCCATTTGAATGAGCAGCCTTTTCTTCAAACTAACATGTACTAATTTTAAATTTCAGTTAGAAAAAGTTTATGATCCCAAGAATGAAGAGGATGACATGGTTGAAATGGAAGAAGAAAGGCTGAGAATGAGAGAACATGTAATGAATGAGGTGGGGGCTGATTCCCTTCTGTGCTCAAAAAACACAGTTCTCCTGACATGAAGTGTTGTCCAAGTGCAGCAGAAAGGGATGGCCTGTCACACTGAGAGCTGCTTGTGCTGGGATTATGCCAAGTTACAGTTCTCAAACCCTGTCCCTGTGCTCTGATGTAATGCCTGCTGGCTAGTTTTTATTTAAGGAGTTCCAGAGAAGGAATTGTTCTATAGCCTTGGCCGTTTGCAGATACTGAGATTCAACAGAAATTCCTTGTGAGTTGTGTGTCAAACAAGGAAGACTCTAAGTGTGCTTTGGCACTTGGCAGATGGGTCAGACTGAGGTGAGAGAAGAGAGAGTAGAGCATTATCTTCTTTCATACAGCTCAGCTTTGTCCCTTTAAAAGGGGGCTCAGAGCTCAAGCCATCACCTGTGACAGAGAAAACCTTCACTGGGTCTGGTGGGTTTTCAGCTCAGGAGACACAGGAATGGAAAGGGGGTGTTTTGAACCACTGTGTTTTCCACCCATAATATTTCTGTATTCAACTGTATTCCTTAAACTTGAGGAACAGAGCAAGCCTGGTCATCTATTAGTCATAAAGGGAAGCATTTCCTCCCTTCCCCTTAAAGGATTCCAGCACAATTCAGATGGGTGGGATTTTTGTTTTTCAAAACCTCCCACTCCAACGGTGCAGATAATTTTGTAACTGTGAGTCAGAGTAGTTACCAGAAAGCTACAAAACATCTTTCTCAAAAAAAATAATGCATTCCACTATTAGTGTTTGGACTGTGAGCACAAGTGTTTCCAATAAAGCCAGTGAATTTTGAAGTAAAATGTCAGGATTTACTTTGTAGTTCTATTTTTGTTAAGATACATAAGCTTGTGAGAGGAGTTTCAGAAAATGTTATGGGCACTCCCTCGAAAATGGGACATATAAAAAATTAAAAATGGTTATATTTGATTGATGAAATATAAACATTAGCTTCTCCAAAACCTTTCCTTTAGCTTGAGCTTAATTTTTTGCTTCGAATAGGTTGACATCAACAAGGACCGGCTAGTGACTTTGGAAGAGTTCCTACGAGCTACAGAGAAAAAGGAATTTCTGGAGCCAGATAGCTGGGAGGTAATGAAAATGTGTTCCAAGTACAACATGCAGCACCATTACCAGCACTTGGAGCAGGAAAGCAAGCGGCATGTCTGTGACCTTTGGTTTTTGCAGCTCTGCTCTGGTATGTGTGTCGTTAAGCCCCTCAGCTGAAGGTAGCATTCAGCTGCCCAAATGTAATGCAGATGTGAATTCCACCAAAGGAAAAGGTCTGGCGCCACCCCGGGGATTCGGGAAGAGCTTTTCACACGTGCTTCTCAAATGGAAATGCACATTTTGTTTATGAATCACTTCAAAGGGAAGATAAGAGCTCGGCTGGAAGAAAGAGGATATTTTTCTCCTACATCTAAATCCCTAGTAGAGCTTTGTTGAGAAAATAGCTGAGAAATGGCTGTTTTGCTGTTTTCATTGAGTGTACACAGTGTCACGGCTCACTATTTTGTTCTGAGGGTTTTTTAGTGAGCCGTGCAAGAATTTCAGTAAGAAAATAATAAAAAATAGCCCCATGCTTTCCTGGCTAAGTATTCATGCTTGTATGTATTCTCTTGCAGACACTAGATCAACAGCAGCTCTTCACCGAGGACGAGCTGAAGGAATTCGAAAATCACATTTCCCAGCAGGAAGATGAACTCAGAAAGAAGGCAGAAGAACTTCAGAAACAGAAAGAAGAGCTACAGAGACAGCACGATCAGCTTCAGGCTCAGAAACAAGAGCTTCAGCAGGTACATGTGTGAGGACAGCATATATCTGTTTTCCTCTTTTCTCTGTCCTTGTGTGTGTAATGGCTCTCCACAATTCCCAGCTCTGGAAATTTACCTTGCTTTCTCATCTGAGTCCCAGCTGAATTCTAAACCAATGGTACCACAGCAAAACACAGCCTGGTGTTCCAAATTAAAGCAACTCAGCACTGCACCCACTAAGAAGGACCTTACATAACTGCAACATTTGGTTTAGGTGTGTTCATTTATGTCACATCAGAGAAAGCTGGCAAATTCAAATTTTTCAACTGCTGTATTTTCTTTTTCACCAGGTTGTAAAACAGATGGAACAAAAGAAACTACAGCAAGGAAGTCCTCCTGCAGGACCAGGTGGAGAACTGAAAATCCAACCCCGTATGTCACTTTCTGTGTAGATCCACAAGCTTGAAAATGAGATTTACAATGTAAAAGTCATTACCTTCATATTTTCTGTGAAAATTATTAACTTAATGCAGCTTTAATGACCTCTGGAGAGAGGTTCACTAACCTGTTTTTCAGAGGGGAGTAAGTACTAAGTACTCCTGAAATCTCACTCCTTTTAAGTCCATGGTAAGAAACCAGAGTCCTAGCACAAGGCATCCAATGGGCAGAGAAGGAGGATTGTGTTGTATTAGTCTGAAATACTGAGATTAGAGCATCCAGGGAAGAACAGGGACATACAAAAGACAAGGTCCCATTATCTATGACTGCATTGCAGTCTGAGGCTGCAGAACAAATCAAAGCATTTAAAATCCTCAGTGGCCAATTTGGCAGCAACTGGATATGGCATGACACAAGAAGTTAGCCTTGGGCAGTGTGAATGACCAATTGCTTCAAAACCCTCAGGAGAAGGCAGTGGCATAAAAAAAATCACTGCATTTCATCACTGGTGGCAGCAAAAGTCAGGTATATATTAGCACTTCTTATCCATAGTACACTGCCCAGGTTTCCTTTGTGCTTTTTTTTCCTTTGGGCTCTGCTGCCCCATGCATCCTAAATTTGCCTTTTCTTGTCTCTAGAAAGGCTGAAACTATGCTGCCTTTATTTGCTTCCATGTTCATGTGCTGACATGATCAGTGAAGCTCAAAAACTTGTGACATTGATCTCAAATATAAACTTCAGGTCTATCTAGGCAGCCTGTTGAGTACTGGGAGCTCTTAACTGCTCCTGCAGGGCCAGCAGTGGGATTTCAAACCTCAGGAGCTGTGTTCAGTGATTACAGCTTACCTTGTTGGCCACCCTGAAATTCTGCCCACTCAGTTCTGTGAAGGAAAGCGATGAGATTTCAGAACCTATTTAATTCTGCCTTTTATTTGCTTTGAAACTGCCTAGAGGTAACTTCATTTTATGATCCTTCATTCCAAGAGCCTCAGTTCCCCTCACCTTCAGTAAAACCATTGTGTAATTGCAGATGATACATCTTTCAATACTGTTCTTAACACATGTATTCTTTTATGTAAAATCATTCTGTAAAGGCATTTAATTAGGTGTCATGAGAATTCATTATATTAGCCAGAACTGGTCACTACTCATTCACCACTGAATCAAGAATGTCCAAGTAGACACTACTTTAAATCTCCAGGCCACTGGAGCTACTAAGAGTAGTTTTAGGGAAAAAAAAATCCAGAAATAAAGCTGCATGTTCTGAAATCTTCATCAAATGATGAAAATTAGTATTACTCAAATGTAGGCAAAGAGAGAACATTGTAAGTACTGATGCAGTGAGGAGTAACATACAGGAGCAAGTTGTTAATTATTTCTTTTTCAAGCTTCCCATATTGGAATTGAAGGTCTCATAAAAACATGATTTATTTCTGAAAGAACAATGTGTTATGTGACAATATTTCACAGAAAGCAGAAACAATTTGTAATCTAAGAGGTAACACTGACTAATATTGCAGTCTGTTGGGTCTCAATCCCAAAAACTCTTGATTCCACTTATCAACCAGAAAATAGAAGGTTTTGTTTGAGTGTCCCTATGCTAGAAACTTCCATTTAGAGAATTCTAACATTTGGGGCCAGTTTACTGAGATGTTACAGAGGGTCCTCTTCTTGTTTTGCAGCTGCTGAACACAAAGCTGCAGATGCAGCACAGCACCCAGCAGGAGGAGATCAGCCTTTACCACCAGGACACGTCCCAGAACCAGCTGTCAGAACTGATCCAGTTCACCCTTAACCACTTGTGCCTCAACTTTATAGCATCTTTATTATTTGGGGAGGGAGGGGTGGGGGGGGGGGGACAGGAAATCAGAGTGAAACATGAACTTTCTCCCTCAGACTGTAAAATCATCTGGAATGTTAGAGATGAAGTATCAGTCAGATTTGATTTTTAAGTTAAATTAATTTTCTCTCAAATGCATTGGTAAGAAACACAAGGGGATCACGTAGAGGCTCTAACAGAGAAGGAAAATAAGGAAACCATTAATACTAAAGGTTTTTATGGCCAGGGGACTGAGCTGTTGAACTCTCCTCTCACAAAGAAGGGGGAGATGTCTGCCATTCTGTGTTGAGGCATGAATCAGGATCTTCTCAGAGAGGAAACAGGGAACAGGCCTGGATGCTAAGTTAGGTCTAGTTTGATGTAGAAACTCTTTCCAGAAATGCTGAAAAGCAAAAGATGGGGAAACAAAGACCATAGATAAAGGCCTATTTCCAGCACTACCAAACTCTTTCTTCTTTGAGACCAAATAAAAATGAAATTTCTTAATCACAGAAAACTTGCACTTTGTAAAATTTAAACACAGCAAAGAATTATGTGGAACAGTGAATATTTTTCATGTTTACAGAAACCTAAGAATTTCACTGAAAGCCTTCAAAAGGAATACTGTGCTTGTGTACTGATCTGAACCGCCCTCCTTGTTGAGATGAATTCTGTGCAGTTGAAAGCTCAACTGGCCCTTGGGACAGCACTTTTGTCCCCATTTTTTTCATCAGATGCCAGCTGATCTCAAAATTTTGCATGTTATTAAGTAAGCTTTTTATGTTGATGGAAATATTGTGCAAAACAGAACAAGACTCACTGTCTTTTTCTGTGCAATTGTCCTACCTCCTACAATAAAACCAGATTTTTCAAAGTGTACCCATGTCCTTCAGAGAGCTCTTCCCAGACATGAATCTGGGATTTGTTAAGGGTATCACTGGTGACTCTTATGAGTCTTTCAACAGTTGGTCTAAGGTTAAGAAGTGTCCTAAGCCAGGGGTGCTGCTTGATTGCATTATTTTGGTATTGAGCCAGGATAGGTCCCTAGTATTGCAAGCCAAGATTTTTACAAGAGTAAGTTGATTTTCATGTCAGTTTTATTATAATGCTGAAAAGTGGTGCCAGTGTCCCTGCTTCTCATTCATTTCAAACTGAAACTATCCTATAGTGTAAACCCTGTGTGGATTTCCTTGTTTGCTTGGCTTTTTGTGGTTGTTTTTTTGTTTGTTTTGTTTTTTAAACACAGATTGTTCTGATTGTATGATGCTGGCTTTGAGCAGATACACACACCCCTCTGCCTGCATCCTTTACATTTCCTTCCTGTTCTGTGGCTAACTGCTGACAATGGCACTAAAAGAGATATTTTGGGGCTTGAGCAAAGAAACAGAAGCACATCTCTGTTGGAGAAAGATGTTCCTTTCAGAATAAGACTTGAATATTTTAGGCAAACTCAAAAAACCAGAGGGCAATTGCTAACATTTTGTATTGACATTTGGGAAATTTCTCACTCTGAAGAACTTTGGTTGATGGAAGCCAGGCATGTTCCTTCCATGCTCAAGGCTTCTTTCATCAGACCTGGGCATATCCATGTTCTTCACACAATGCAGCAGAACTCAGTGCCAGAACAGATTAGGTTTCCTTAGCTATTTTATCCTGTTGTCATGTTGCATTTCCTTCATTTATACCACCCAATTTGACTTATTTCACCTTTTCTTTTTGTTCCTTATGCAAGTAGATGACATTTTTAGTTTGCAAAACCGGTATCTCCACTGTTTGTCATTTCCATGCAATTCTAAAACAGTTTGATTTTGTCTTTGTCTGGAGACTGAAATATCTTTCAACAGCCTCATCTGTCTGCAGAGAGGCCCAGCATAGTTAGAGCTCTGGGCACAGGCCTGGCTTTGGGGTTGCAGCCTGATCATGGGTAACAGGGTGAGGAGGGAAACAAAGGGAATTATTCAGATGTCATGGTGAAGGCAAGGGGAAATCTTACTGCGTTTTCCCCATCTCACATGAGAGTTTACAGAGGACAAGTGATACAGCCACAGATGTTTGTAGAGATTTAGGACTGAAACCTTTGGTGTGAAAGCATTTCTACCATACAAATCATTCCTTCAGGCTACTTCTGCCTCCTAAGATGCCATTAAATGTCACAAAGCTTTGTAATGTAATGCTCAAGCTTCAGTTTCAGTGCAGCCTCTTACATTTGATTGTAAGGTCCTGACTCTGCTGTTGGCAATTGTCCCCCTTATCCCATTTACTTGGAAACATCCAGAGCTTTGTAAAGAATTGTTGTAACTTGGGAAGTGGAAAGTTATAACCACAGAGAAATAAGGCACTGGAATATCATGGGCACAAGTGCCTATGCCTGTATTCTACTTTTCATTTAGGAGGTGATTACAACAAAACTGTATCTAACTTTATACAGACACCAGTTCCACCACAAAGATGCAGAGATTCAGTTTTGTACTTGGCTGGGGTTTTGGTAGGAGGATGAAGGGGTAAAATTTGGTTAATGTTGTACGAATTCATATCTCTGGTGCAATATATGTAAAAAAAAAAAAAGCCCCACTCTGTACTTTGTATAGATTAGTTTTTAACTGGATTAAACTGAAACTCAGCACAGTGACAGAGATTTAGTGTTTTATTTTTAGTGGGTGGGCAAGACCTGGGTTTGTATTCATAGAATCAGAGTGGCCTGGGTTGGAAGGGACCTCAAAGATCATCTCATTCCAAGCCCCTGCCATGGGCAGGGACTCCTCTCACGATCCCAGGTTGCTCAGAGCCCACCCAGCCTGGCCTTGGACACTGCCAGGGATGGGGCATCCACAGCTTCTCTGGGCAACCTGTGCCAGTGCCTCAGCACCCTCACAGTAAATAACTTCTTCCTAATACCTAACCTAATATCTGATCTAATCCTGCCCTCTTTAGTTTGAAGCCATTTCTCCCTTTTCCTGTCACTACACATCCTTGTAAAAGTCTCTCTCCATCTTTCCCACAGGCTCCCTTCGGGCAGTGAAAGGCCACAATTGGGTCACCCTTAGGCCTCCTTAGGAGTCCTTCCTGTTTGCCCTGCACTTCTAGAATGATGTGAATTTAAAATATGATGTAAGAGATGTTGTGTTCTTCCCTGGCACCAGCTGCCTCACTGCAGGAGCTATTCACTAATTAGGTACTTGAATGCTCAATTTTCTGTATTCATAAAAACACAAACCAAACTAATTAAAATCCTACTGTGCCACAGCATTACAAACTCCTAACACCAGCCCACAGTTCCCTGACTTGTTCACATGCCAAACAGAAATTCCAGAGAAGGCGAAGCACCCATGGGCTTAGTAACACATTCTTCTATAGGTTGCATTCTGCACCTAGATTTTTGCATTCATACTCAGGTGGTGGCCACTTCAGGATGTGAGAATGGCTGGGACAAGGTGTCTCTTATATCCACAGGATGTGGTGCCATATCCAGCCACAGTAGAATTTTCCATTTTGTGAATTTATCTGGCCTAGGGAAAATATGATGCATAGCAGGGTTTTGTAAAGAAATGAAGCTTTGAACTAGGGCTTGTCCTTTGGTGATTTATGCAAAAGTAGACAGCAGATGCCAAGAGCTGTCCCTAAGGTTGGTCCCAGTTGTACCAAGGCTGTGAAATGAGAGTTCCATCTGAAAACAGCAACACTGACTGTAGTTTAGTTACATTTCTAAAAACGAACTATTTTTAGATAATGAGAAAGGAGGGAGTGAGTTTGAGTCCTATTATTTATGCATCCACAAACAGCAAATATCAAAACCATCTACAGTTACCTAATGCCTTAAATGTTACCTAATGCCTTAAAAGCTACACTTGCCAGAATCAGGTTATATTCAGCAGTAACAGTTTTTATAATTATACTATGAAAAAAAACCTGCTAAATAACACCCTACCTACTTGCTTGTGTGGTAAGGTACAATATCAGCGAGGGAGAATAATTTTTCAGTGATAATTTAGCTTCTAAACCTGGTGTACTTTTCAGTGACAAAGGCAGGGATAGAGCAGCACAGCAGAACTGACCTTTCCATTCTTTGCTCCTTTTCCATCAATTCAAGCAGCTGCTCGTCTGAGTGACTGCCCAGCAGTCCCCGTGCAAACAATTTCTGTTTACTCAAACGTGTATTTCCTTAAACACATAGCAGCTCACAGCTGGTCTCTCCTAGGAAACTGCCCACAGAGCCATTTCTGTGCTGAAGAAGGTGCCAGGGCATGCAATGCACAGCTTCCCCTCCAATATCTCACTTCACACCCTCTCTCAGTTGTGTCATGCCATATCTCATTGCTGTTAATAATGCACCGAGACGAAGGATTCCATTCCTGTGCCCGCTGTCACCAGGGACATGGCAGAAGAGGGGATGGAGGCACAGCCCTCCAGCTCCTCTGTGTCCATTCCAGGCTGTCCCAATCCACAAATGCAGGTCCCACCTAGGAGGAGAGGATGAGCTGCTCAGCCACGGGGCCCTCAGCACACGGAACTGCCCGGAATTGCCATTCCCAGCAAGGCGGAGCCCCGGAGCCCAGGCCAGGCCCTGAGGCTGTGCAGAGCCTGCCAGGGCTGCCAGCAGCGCACAGAACTGAGTTCCCCAACATCTGCCACAAAGCCCTGGAGGAGGTCTCAGCTCCCAGAGCGATCCGCACGCCATTCCCTCACTAGAGGGAGTCTAAAGACAAGCATTGCTGGGCCCTCTCCGCGGCTGATCAAGGAGCAGAGTGGTGGCACAGTAAAATAGACACGATGTTGGGAAGGGAATGATCCCTCAAAAGCCAAACAACAGCAGCTGCCACGCTTCAAAAGGGCTTTTGTTTTTTCCTTCGAGGGAAGGCATTTCTTGCATTATGCTGTTTCCTTCTGAAAGAGACCCTGAAAGTGCAAATGAGCACGGAGCTAATTAATGATGTCCCTCCTGAATAGACACCTCTGCACTTCATCTCCCACTGCAATACGCCACAGCTGGGGAACAACATGAGGATTACTTGGTATTTAGAACCCCAAGATACTGACCATGAAAAGCTACTGTTTACATTTACACCTTGAAAACAGTCCTAGAGAAGGCTCCTACATGTTAGCGAAACAAAAAAGGCAATACCTGTACTTTTTCTGGAGGAAACAAGATTATACAGGCACCATGGTCACTCCAGAGGCTGCTCAAGAAACAGCTGCTTTGGAGGCAGATGCAAGTTGCTATTTTTCCCCTCAGGAGTTCTAAAGGTGAAGTTTGCATATATTGAAGCCAGTTTGGGGATGCTGCTTCACTTGGTCTCTGAAGCTCCCAGGGAAGTGTGATCACCAATGAACAGCCAAGAAAACTCATAAAAATCATCCTGTTAAATATGAGAACTCAGATCAAAGAATAAGGAGTTGCCATCCAGGCACACCTTAAATTTATGAGCAGTTTCCCTTTACCCCTAGTTTAATTTCCATACTCAGTGTCATGTTGCTCACTGCATATAAAGCCACAACTCAATTTCAACTATAGCTTTATAATTCTTAGCCTAAAAATCCTCTTTCTATGCATTTTTCTTTCTAACAAGAGGAAAGTTAAGTGCTGTAGAAATTAATTTATTTGTGTTCACTGAGTGTGAAAAATGCATGTATTTTATGATTGGCTTTTTGCAAATATTAAAATGAATATTATATGTGTTGTGTTAGAAAGTAATGATGTATTAATTTTCTTAAGTACTGTGTTAAATATAGTTTTAGGTTATAAAAATTGTTAAAATAGAAACTCTGCTACGTAGGACACTTTTTTTAAAGAAAGGACTCGCAGCGAGGTAGCAGCCACAGGACACCTAAATCTTTCAGAGAAAAAGAATTT
The DNA here is from genome assembly GCF_012460135.2 of Molothrus ater. NCBI lineage: Eukaryota > Metazoa > Chordata > Aves > Passeriformes > Icteridae > Molothrus > Molothrus ater. Next base: position 13,753,603 of record NC_050483.2, read on the forward strand.
ATTGCCCTCTTATCAGAAGAAACAAACTTCTTCCCACCTCGAAGGTGCTGTTAGGATTTGGAGGAAGAAGTTGATGATGACCAGACAGAATCCTGTATTTGAATGGAATTTATGCATCATGTATGAGGTGTATGAATATGCAACAGGCTGTTGTTTTTAAGGGTTAATCCTCTGTTAACGGGGGTCCTTTTTCGTAGGGCTGGTGCTGCCCAGAAAAAGGTACCCGGAGGTCCGTAACTCTTTGTCTCTATTGTCTCATATTGTCATAATTCAAATTGTCCAAATTATTATTACTCTAATTGTATTACTATTTTTATAACCATTTTATTACTTTTAAACTTTTAAAAATTTTTAAAAACAAGTGATTGGCAATTTTTAACACTGAGCATTATAAAATATGAAGGAACTTGTAAATAGCAGATGTGATTTCTTAGTCTAACTATCTGTATTTTAACTTTGTACTTTGTTTTCAGATGAGAGAAATAACCAGCCAGTTATCCATCCGGATGACTATTTAGTTCAATCCACAGGTAATGACAGTATCACCATAACAGTCTTTATTAATTTACCTATTAATTATTTACAGGTCCCAAGCTGCACCTCATTTGGCTCAGTGTTTGGATTAACAGCTGCTTGTCTTCCCCTTGGGCTGAGCTCTCCTGTACACCAAGCACTACCAACCACATCAGAGGCTGCCAGAGTCTCAATTTCAATTCTGACTGTATTGCAATTTCTACACTGAAAACTGCTCCTGCAGATGATTTTATCTGAGGCTAATGGGAAGGATGAACAACTGCAGCCAGCACTGGAATGCTCCTTAGCATTACTGGGATTTCACCCCAGCTCCCAAAAGCAACACTCACACGCCTTTGCTCCCTTTTGCTTAAAAGCAGAAAGTTTTCCTTTGGTCCCCTGGCAGCTGCAGTTGGGCTGGAGATTGCTAAACCATCTGTGCCTGACGTGGCACTGCAGACCTGGCCCTGGCAGCTCCTGCATGTTTCATCACGGCTCAGCTTTCAGTCTAGACAGCTCCTCAATGTTTCAGAACCTCAGGACAAAGCCAGGGTGGCACCAAGTGTGCACAGAGCGTTTTTTAAAATTTAAAAACAAAACAAAGCCCCTCAAAAAACATACTGCAACATAGCAGTTATGAAACATGGAAAAAAACTGTGCTGGGACTAGAGGCAGTTCATTCACACCCTGCCATAACTGAGTGGCTGAATAGATGCAGTTTGACCCAAAAACAGCACATGCACATCCTCCTGCTCATGCCTGATGCACAGGAGTCATCAGCAAAACTTCAAAGTGATAACTCCCAACTCCTTGATGAGATGGTTTCTTTATTATTAAACTGTGACAAACTTATGCATCTAAACAACCCTTTCCCAAACAAATTCCCAGAGAACAAACTTTGGAGGCTGCCTGCCTGTAGCTGACTCTCAGTCACATATCTCACAACAGTGGTGGACTAAAGGCTATTTAAATAATTGCAGCTTTTCAACTAAGAGATTGTAACTGCATGTTTTAAAGCAATAAGGCAATAAAATACCTTAATGCACCATCACAGTCCAGTATCTAAACCTTTGTAAAGTGAAGAACCCACTCACATTTATGAGCTGGGGGAGAAAAAAAAAAAGCAAACTCCAGCTTATTTCAGGCAGGCACTTGCACTGTGTAAATGCAGCTCCCTTCCCACATGGCTCCCCAAGGCTCCCAGAAGCAGAGCAGGCTGTCCCACTCTTGGGATCAGTGTGCATCCACAAACAAGGGTTTTTCCCTTTTTCCTTACAGCTCCTCAAAAAGTAGCATTGTTCAAAGGAAGCACAGAAAAGAAGCATTTGGAAGGAGCTGCTCTGAATCAGGAGCTTGTGGGCTTTAATCCCAAACCATTACTGCTACAACTTTCTATCTGAAGTGCCCACAAAAAAGGCAGGTACACATTTTCCTCTGACATGCAAAGCAGTGCTGTGGGAGAAGACAAAGCAATTCTGCTAAAGAACCAGGGAGACCTGAAAGCTCTTTCAGTTCCAGGCACACATAGAGGACAATGACACTTTTGTGCACTGCTGGTCACAGCCAAACCAGGAAAAGCAAACACATCTTGGGTATTTCTCCGGAGGAATTGAACATCTCCACTGGGTGCAGTCATGAAGCCCATCCTCCCCCAGCCCTCTTCTTTCTGCCTGTGCTCTGGGCTTCCAGCATGGGCTCATCTGCAGGCTGTGTGCTCAGTGGCTGGGAGTGCAGGACACCCTCAATCAGCACCTTGCTGTGCTCTCTTCTCTTGATAAAACCTGCTATAAATCTGGTGATTGGATTTTTTAGCCGCACCAGAGCTGGATGCAATGCAATGCTCAGTGGACAGGCCAGCTGCTGTGAAGGCTCCTCCACTTGCACAGCCCATCCCTCCTTTCCTGAAAGAATTCAACTCTTGAGGTAAAAATCATCTTTTTGCCTAAAGAGTTCATCTTTTTTGAGTAGCTCTCAGAAGGATCCTCTGAAGATCCTGAAGACAAAGATCTTTTACTTGCTGCTGGGGACAAAACTGCATTGCAAAGACAACCAAATTCCATTTTCACAGCCCCACAGACAGCTCATTGCTGATGCTGCACACTCAAAGGGTACTGCAAGGAAATCCTCTCAGTTTGCAAGGTGATTCTCTCATCCTGTGTCCTTTGGGCAGGGTGTTTGTGCTTTTCTCTTTGAAAACACCTGGGGAGGACAGAGTGCCTTTGAAGCTGTGCTGGCTGTGCCATGAGTCAAACACTGCCCTGGGGGAGCTCAGTGCAGCTGTGCCCTGCATGGCACCTTGACAGGCACTGACACACCAGAAATAGAGAGTTTGGACAGGGCTGCACCTAAGGAGCAACACGAGTGCTGCTCCTCATAAGATATCACAGGATGGGATTTGTCACAAACTATCTTCATAAAGTATTTAGGAAAAAACCAAATAGAATCCCACACACACCTGATTGTCCCACTGTGAGACACCCTACAGAGCACTGCACTTGCAAACCAATGCATAAAAAAGAGAAGAAAAATGTAGATATAGATCTAAATTTAACCTGAGGATTAGATTAAGCTTAAAAAACAGAGCTAGCCTGAGAATTTCAAAGTGTCTATGGCATCTGCATTCCTGTCTACCCTACTGAAAATCAGAGAGCTTCATCCACTGAGCAATGGTCTACCTATCTTGGAAGGTTTCAAGAAATATCTCTTGGAGTTTGGGGTTTTCCTGAGGAAGCATATTTTAATAGGATGACACTGACCCTTTATTTTCTCTTAGAGAAAATAAATTATTCCTCCTGCAGCAGGGAAGCCACTTGTACTTTGTAATTCCTAAGTTTTTAAATGGTGCTGGCAAAGCTGTTTCAGGGACAGGAGAAGGACTGGCAAGGAGAAGCCGGGAACTTCATAAGCTGGGGAAAATAAAATGGGTAATTACATGGTACATTTGTTATAGAAGCCTTGTAGCTGGATGAGTACTAAATTAATATAAATAAATTATTTTCATAGCCAGATGACTGAAGTCCAGTTGTATTTATTTATACTTTAATAGGTTGTCTAATACCTATTATTTTTCATATTTCTACCTGAAATGGAATTCCTCTTGCTTCCCTTATAAATAACCAAATATACAAATACCAAGAGATAAATAATCAAGTTTCTTTGATCTCCTTTTCACATCTTTATTTGCTTATCTAGTAGGAAATACTCTATAATCTCTCTGTGGGCAGAGAATAAGTGGTTTCTGACCTAAATAGATTACAATTCAGTGGTTATTGGAGGAGGATACAATCAATGCCAGACAAGAGCTGCTGGGCCACTCAGGCAACTGCTTCTACCTTTATCCTGTGCTTCAGATGACACTACAGTTTTCATATTTGTCAAAAAATAAAAGTTATTTTCAAAGTAATATACAAAGTCTGGAGAAACCTATTAAAAAACAAAAAGAAAAGACATTTCTAAGGTTGTCAGGCACATAAAATAAATCAGTGTTGTTCTCTCACTGGAAGGGCAGCACAGAGCACTGCTTGATGCAATTAGTAAGGGGCAATAATTTTGTTTCAGTTGTACAGAGTCATTTGGACCAGAAAGGTAACTCAGAGTCACTGCAAGCACAGTTCAGCCCACCCTGGCTGCAGCTCTATATCAAATTATTCCATGCAGTGCTCCACAAGATGTGCTCACTTGGCATGCTATTTTTACTATTGAGAGTCTCAACAAAATCTCCAACAAACTGCTATAAACAAAGGCTGAATTTTCCTTGGGTTTTTGCTTTGCTTGAATTGCTTCATTTCAAGTGGCTGAAGAATGGTGTATTCCCCACTATGAAATGCTGAAAGTGGTTGGGGAATAAAAGCCACAAACTGAGATTCTGTTATCTTTAATCCAGCCATTCCACCACCAATTTGCTTTCCATGAGATCACATCTGACAGGAACAATTTCTCTTCCCTTCTCCCCTCTCAACCACAAGACATAAATTCATATTTACCCTGCTGCAAAATCCTAGAGGCTAAAAAGCAGTATAGCTTTTGCATTTCACACTTCAGCACCGTTAGCATCAAACCTTTGCTTGGGTTTTTTAACCAAAAAACAAACTTCACTTCTTAACTAGTTGGTCCTCAAACTATAACTCTTGTCCTTTTTGACTTAAAGCAGCAAAGTAACAGAAAGTTCTCATTGGTGGATGATGGTGATTGGGCTGAAAACAGCCTGCTTGAGTCTGGTGCTTAATTGTTATTATGCTGATAGGAGTCATACTTGGGTCTTACTCCTGCAGGAAAAAAACTTGACAAACACCCTCTTAAGACAAGGACAAGCCTATCAACTCACTCTTGCAGGCAAACTGTATTATTTTATAATTATTTGTTACTTCTTAGATGTTAGTTTAAATTTGGGTACTAGTCTTGCAAACGCTCAAGCTTCTTTTACTGTGGCTGGATAAAGGAACAGGAGACCCCACAAAGTTATTAAAGGTATTGGAGTGTTACCTAAAGGACATCATGTCTTTAAAAAAATATTTCTGTATGCCAGAAAATTGTGGAAATTTTCGAAATATTCCACCCCCCTGCAGCAACGAATGAGCTGTAGCTACAAAGTAAATTCCAAAAACAAACTAACAAAACTTGGCACCTCTAACCCACTAAGGATCCAGAGAAACCTCCCAACAACTGCTGCTCGGTATTTTTTCATTTATTTAAAGTGTTTCAGGAAAATGAAGGAAATGTGAGCACCAGCACACCATTTTAGCCAGGCACTCTCTGACCCACACCCAGACTGTTTTGAGCCAGTGAGATGACATCTGTTGAATTTAGCACACTTGGGAGCAGCTTCCCTGTGAAAAGCAGTGAGCACTGGATACTGAGTAATGAGAGCAAAATTGCTAAAAACGTTTGTGGACTGGTGTAAATTGGGAATTACTTTAAAATGAGAGATTGTGGATTTCTCTGTGGATATACTCACTCCCTTTACAACAGGTCAGTACAAGAACATTGCTGTTGCAATAAACTTAATTCCTGCCTGCTTGGTAGAAGAAGCCAACAGGGCTGCTAATGAACTGCACCTACTGAACAGCAAATTTTATAAACACAAAGTCTTTATAGTTTTAGAACAGAACAAAACTGCAAAGGCCATTCTGATACTATCACCCTGAACATGATCCTCACCTCAGCAGGCAAACATCTGGAACATCTGGTAAGTGAGAGGAGTCAGCAGCTGCTTGGCCCTCTATTAGCTACAGAGCTCCAGGTTTGGGGCCAGCAGCATGCATGTGGAATGGGAAGAAAGAGGCAGAATCTGTATTATCCATCACCACCACAAGCTGTCTCCAGGTTAATATTAATAGTTTTTAAACCAAGCTGGGTTTTTTTCCAGATGAAAGTCAGCTGAAGGTAAGGAATCTCTGGCAGTCCAGAGAGGTGCAGAGATAAAGAGAAGGGGTTTGAGCACAAAAGTTTCACACCTGGCCAGCTCAAGGCCAAGTCCAAACAATGGGAACAAGGTAGCTGAGAGTCTTATATTTAGATTTGTCTCTTCAAGTAACTATTTAACATTACAGGACACCAGTGAAATGTAGAAATTAGTTTTAATAGTAAAACACAAACCACTCAGCCATAATGTGACACATTTATGGGGTGGCTTTGCTGCCAAAACATTTATTCACTTCCCTCTGAAAAAAGAAAATAAACAGTCCTGGTCCATCCAGCCAAGAAGCATTCCCACTTTGGAGATAAAAGGGCTCTGCTGCAAATCCAAAGGCTACTGTGACAAACACTTCACTTCTGGTGTGTGGAAGGAAGAGAAAATGGGTGAGTTTAAATATCTGGTTTAAGGGACTGTTCCCATTTGAGAACAAAGGTAGAAAACAAGGACTGGATAGGGATAGGTCTGGTTTAATCTCCTCCATAACTTGCAAAAAGAAAATCAAGTGAAGAATGTAGGTTCAGATGTGAGTTTCTACTGAAGATGAGACTTTTGAGGAAATACAAATTTTAGAATTGAACTTAGCTCCACTTAGAAGAGAAAACAGATGCTTCAGCAAACACAGAGCTCCACAGAGGAGAAACACTTGTGATACCATTGAAATACCTTGAGTGGTAGTATTGTAATTCAAGAGTTCTGACCATGTGTCACAGGGCTATGGCATGCTGGGGAACTTTTAATTCTCTTTTTCTCCTTAAACAAGAGCACAACAGAAGTGACATGCTTTTCAGGCCACATACAATAACGAGCAAAGGAAGCAGGAAAAAGAGTCAATTAAATGAATAACAACTCAGTGTAATTTAAAAAAAGGAAACATGAAAGAACAACCTTTCAAACCAAATAATCAAATATCACTGTCAAAAGCATACATTTAGTAAAGCAGGTGGCTTCTAAATGTAGAATATCCAGGCAACACTTGATAGAAAAAAAATCTGTGAGAAAGTAACAGCTACTTCCTACAAATTCACTTCTAAAGACAGATGCTGACTTGGGAAAAATATTTGTTTACTGCTTATTATTTAGAGAGGAATTTGCCATCATTTTCCACAAAGAAGCTGCTCTCTGTGCACTCTGCCCCACCAAAATCCATACACCTTGTAAGAGCATCACTCTGATCTTCCTGCTCATCTCACTGTTTCATTTCTCCACCTATCCCAGGAAAGAAACATCACCTTGCTAATTTTTATTCCTCAGGTTATAAAGCCAAATTGGAACTAACAACTTTATTGAGCCATTACTATAAGCACACGCTCCCCAAGAGACAGTGAGAACTTATGATCAAAGCAGAGTTTAGGTTGGAAAAGACCCTCAGGATCAGCAAGTCCAGCTGTTAGCCCAGCACTGGCAAGTCCAACACTAAACCAGGTCAGTCAGCAACACATCCACAGAGCTCTTAAACACTGCCCTGGGCAGCCTGGCCAAATACCTGAGAGCCCTTCCAGGGAAGAAGCTCTCCCTAATATCCAACCTAAACCACCCACAAGAGCCCATTTGCTCTTGTCCTGTCCCTTGCCACTTGGGAAAAGACCAACACTCACCTCACTACAACAACATTGCATGCACATGGCAAGACCATGACATAAACATCCAACAAAGTCAAATGCCTTAGCAAAAAGGTTATGAAATATGCACAAGGGCCATATTCTGTCAAGCTTGAGAAAAGGAAATAAAGCAAGATTTTTACTCACAAGGCAGAAGAACAAGTTCCCAGGAGCTGCTGAAGCTGAGAAACATCACTGCTACAGCAAAGGCCCCATCAGAGGCTATTTGAGTCAGCTGCCCACCCCATTAACCTAATAGTGCCCAGCCCTAAGAGGGAAATCCTGGTGCTAATGAACTCCCTGGCAATCCTTCTTGGATTTGAAGGCCCAGGCTTTAAAACGGAAGCTGAAGTTCATTGAAGTTAAGGGTTCCTGTTCCTGGCACTGATGCTGTCACTTTCAGTGCTTCAACTCCACTCAGGAATAACATTATGGTGAATATAACAACAGCAATAATGGTGTTTACATCCTGTGCCTCCCCTCTCTTGGGCAGAGAGCAAAGGCAAAACTCCTAAGCAAGTATTGGCCACCTGAAAGAACAGCTAGAGTAGGAAAAGGGTGGCAGCCCCACTCCCAGTGAGGAGAGGGAAGAGGGGACAAGGTTCTGTGTGGGGCCACTGCCACAAGGTGCCCCTAACCCCCCCCAGCTGTGATGGGATTGCCATTTAATGCTGCTCAGCCCTGCAGGGAGGGGGCTGGTTAGGAAACCTCATGGGGTGGTGTCATCTGCATTTCAACTGCTGAGTAAGGCAGGCACAAATGTCAGCAGGGGAGAGTGGCAGAGAGGGGCTGCAGGCTCTGATTTTTGAAAATTCTGTTCAAACAGAACAGAGTTTCACAGAGTCATTGCCCTGTGATAACTCATTAAAGTCACGCTATGAATTAAAGCAGGAGCACAAGCCACAAGAACATGCAGCATGTTCTGCAGGCACCTTGCAGTGCTCAGAGCAGGACAGAGCAGCATCTGCAGCCTCTCAGGAATGTCTTCTGCTCTTTTAATAGTTCTCCTTAGTGGGGTGGGGAGGTTTGGATCACGTATCTTTCTCCCCTTGCTGAATCAAAAATAGTGCCCTGAGTCACTGGTTACAGGCAGTGCTGGCCACGCTGAGCACGTGTCCCCAGCTCCCCCAGGCCTCCTCCTCACCTCCAGCAGCACTCCTGCTCCAGGGAGGGCTGCAGGGAGGAGAAAATCCTCTCTCTGCCTCAGCACGTGCTCCCAGCAGCTTGGCAGATGATGTGTGTGGATCCAAAAATACACTGAAATGGGTGGGAAGTTTTCTGCTGCCTTCCAGGATGCTTGGATCAGGGCTGTTGGGTTGGAGATGTCCACCTTGGGATGGGGCAGCTGGCCCTGGATGGATGGAGTTCCACATGGAACATGCCCTGCAAAGAGCACTTAGCCTGCCAATTTTTAGTGGGAATGCCAGGATGACATTGAGCACAAGGAGAGGGAAAAGGTGTAACCAGGGAGCCTTAAATGCAGTGATTTTGAACCTTAAATCTCTTCTCCTTAACCCTATTCTGAAGAGCCAAAACACTTCCACTCACACCTGCAAAATGAACAACAGGGAGCATAAACCCAGGTGGTTCATCAATATCCTAAGAATAGATATTTCCATGCTTTGTACAAGTAATCACTGTGAAAGTTGCAAGCTGGGCAGTTTCACTGAAGTTTTTGGTTTTTTACTGTCTATTTTAAGTTTGTATTTTACTCCCCAAAAGATCCTTGTGCTTTGTCCCAAATCAAAACAATCTGTGCTAGCAAACAATTGTACCACCTTCAGGGGTGACTGAGGTACAAAGAGTTGGAAAAGGAAGGAAAACAAATTCAGTTCTTTTAAGAGCTGTTAATTACTCATTAGTTTGATATTTACTATTAACACATAACTGACCACAAGGGTCAGACCCCCACAAGTGCTCCTAGCACTGCTCCAGCAGGGCTCTGCTGTGGCTCCTGCCTTGCTCAACAAGCAGCAATATTTACCCACTGGGTTGAGCAATGCTGGCCATGCCCAGCCCAGTCTCACTTTTCAGGGCAGCCTGAATTTTGACACTGACCCTGTTGCTAATCTGTGCTAGCATGCAGACCTTGGCCTTGTTAAAGACTCTCATTCCAGCCTCCCACATCTGCTTTTTAGGGCTTTGATCTCTCATCCCAGCATCGTCACACTTTTGCTGGTGCTTCAAAACAAAATTGTTTATTACTGCTTGCCATTGTCTCCACACTGTGTAACTTCTGGATTTTAAATGTATTTATTTTGTATCCCTGACTCTCTTTTCCCTTATAATGCCATCTCTTCAGTTCACTTCTGGCTTGTATCTATTTCACAGGACCATGTCCCACCAAAGTACACTGCTGTAACACTGCACTTACCACGTGCCTTGAGGGACAAAGAGAGAAATTCTGACCCTGTTATAACCTAATTTTGTTTACATATGTTTGGATTTCATTGGGAAATGCAACATGAACTGAGATGCCCAGTGGCTCACCAGCAGTCACTACAAGTATTTTAAAGCTGTGACACCCAAGTGTTCTGCAGTCTCCCTTTCTGATTAGCCAGCTCTGTGATCCTTCTCCCCATCCAAGCAGCCCCACAAATTCAAAAGCAGCGAATGAACAGCGTGACCCTGTGAGCACAAACTGACAATGGTCTCCTGAAGCACACAACAGGCAGCTCCATGGCTCTGCCACAGCCAAAACCCATCCCTGGGCTTCCTGCCTGTATCCATGTGCACAGCTCAGCCAGGGCAAGCCCTGAGCAGGGGATGCAGCCTCCAGCTGCCCCCGCAGCCCCCTCTGTGCCCAGCACACGTGGGGGCCACAGCTCTCCTGGCTGCTCTGCGGGATCCAAACTGTGACACCACCTCCCAAAAGAGACGTGGGCTGGGAAAGAAAGTTCAGAAGCCCACTCACTTCTGAGTTGAACCATGGGAAACACAGTGCTTGCTCACTGCTGGGAACGAGGACTTTGCTGTGCAGAAATGATGGCACTGCTGCCTTCTTCAGAGCCTTCCCACGGAGAATGGGGGTGGGCAGCAGAAGGAGAACTCTAAGCACAATTTCAGATACCTGTGCTCCCAAACACCTCATGAAGGACAAATTGAAAGGATCCCCAAAAAGAAGTAATATCCTTAGTGCAAAATAAATACGCTCGTCCTTCCTTGCTCTGCCCCCAAAATGCTTCTGAATATTTGAAATGGTGAAAGAACAGAAGGATTTTATATCACAACAATCCTGAGATTCAAAATCACCAGCTCTTTGATTCAAATAATTCACTATGGTGATTTTAACAGCACAAATCCTCCCTTCCTCATAATATTATGATCCTTTTTGGTTTGCAAGACTTCAGAAAAATTAGGCAGATTTTTGAAAAAGAAATGACATAAAAGATGCTCCTGACAGCAGCCCAGTGAACAGAAGCTGTTTCTTCCCATCCTTCCCCTCCCATCTCACAGGGAACAAAGAGAATTTTCCACCTCTCAGCTTCACAGACTTCCCCAGGGCAAAAAGAAGCTTGCATCAGTTCCTGAAATAGTTGCATGGTATTGCTGCTGAAACTGTTTCACATTTAGGTCAAATCTTGAGAAGATCTGCAGCCAGAGCTGAAGTGGTTTTATGAGAGAACCTTGAGGTGCATCTTACACAGTGAAATAAGGCACTAAGGAGACTTAGGGACAGGCCAAGGACTTCAAGTCACTGGAAAGCCAACTAATATTTTGTGTATGCTCTCTTGTGAGAGCAGAGCAGTGATTTTGTGGCAAGTGATAAAGAACAGTGAACTTTCAAAGGAACAAAGGTGCCTGGGAAATGCAGGGAGCTCTACTGTAAGTGCCCTCTGAGAGGCATTGGGAGACAGGGGCAGTAAAAAAGGGAAAGCCAGAAAATAACGTGACAAATCAACTCAGGCTTAGAGAAGAAATTTAATCATGTAAGGCATTTAATCATGCCCTATTTTAAAAAAAACGGGGGGAGGGGTATGATTATAATATAAAATGTGCCCTTCCAAATTCTCTTTGCTGACTACTTGCTAATGCTAATTTTACTGTCATTTTGTTGTGAAATTCATTTCACATTTTTGGAGCTGTTCACAGAATAATATAGGTGTATTGGGGATTTGGAAACTGAGCAGGCATTTATTCCTGTAACTGGCAGTGTAGTAATGCTTCCTAAAGCCAAAATACATAAACACCAAAAACATAACAAATGTTTTTTCATTTTAACCCAATACTTGATTTCACCCAAACGATGATTGCTCTATTATAGATGCCTGAAAATATTCCATAATCACTGTAGAAGTTTTCTTACCCTTTTGAATGAGTTTGTCATACAGTTACACTGCCAAGCCATCAGAAATTTGCCATATTATTGCCAACACAAACGATTTTGGAGTCTGTTGTGAACTACAGAACACACAAGTCTTAATACTAGATCCTCCTTGAATAATGATGTTTAAAGTAACTTGGTTCTCTCTGCACAGCCTGTAAAACCAGGTGTGGGAACAGTTCTGTGATGCTTCTATAGGTTTTATTTGGACACTGTATGTTTTTTTACCTGGGTGGCAGTTTGCCCTGTAGCTAATGCTGGTGCCATGTCCCAATAACCCTGTGTAGAAATAAACTTGCTGCTGTTACCAGGAGCTCCAGAGTGGATTTGCAGGAGTGGGTGAAGGGGAATTGCTCCTGTTGTCACTGTGGGACAGAGAGAGTGAACATGGCTCCTTCATGTTTGCTGGCAAATGACAGATCTTGGAGCCAGCTAAAAACCAAGGCAGGCACCAGCTGCACAGGGAGCTCAGGATGAGACTGGAACGGGAATTGCTTCCTCAGCAGCAGTAATGTTTTTGACACAGCATCCCAGAAGTGAACATGCTGTCTTATGCACCCTTCCTTCCCCTAAGCACAAAAAAGCCTTTGTTTCTTTTACTAGAGGGAAAGGAGTAAAAGGTTTTCCCTACTGCATGCAGATATATTTTCAGCATTCAGCACTGTCCTTTCATTCAAAATATGTAATTCTATTTTTATTCCCTGATTATCTAGCAGAATTTACCGTGACCCAAGGGAGAGGTTAATTCTTGTACTGAATATCCTATTGCCATGTGGCTTGGAGAGAGGGAATGTTGCTTCTCTTCGTTTTGAAATTAAAATTCAGAATTCTCCTATTTATAATTGATTTCAACTGTATATTATCTGCTATTCCTTTTAAAGGCAAAGTATTGCTTACTCTCAGAAATGTACAGTACAAAAAGGTATTCCTGAATGTTTTATTTTGGAAGTGTAAAGGCTTTTAAAATAAACAAAAGTAAATATTCAAATACATTTCATACTGCATGTGGTAGGAGTGGCTCCATACAACACAATATGGATGATGCAAATCCAGCAGTTAATTTCTTTGAGACATACAGTATAATATAGAGACACTTCCAGATCTGGTCTTGTGTCATTGCCTGACCCTTTTTTTATCATTTAAATCCAGCCTACTTTATTAATTATTAATATTTTATTTTGCTATATCGATTGTTCAAGTTAGGAAAAAAAACACCAGTTAAAAACTACTGACTTGCAAACACTGCAAGACCCTAAAAACCCTGCAATCTCTGAGGATAAATATACATTTATTTTTTGAGAAAATGCGTCATTACCTGCAGTTGAATCAAGGCAGAATGATCGTGTGATTAAATAGTCTGAATTGAAATTTAAAGCTGCAGACCATGATTTTCCCTACTCCCAGTTCTGCTTAAAATCTCTCACACCTTTAAAAAAATATAATTAGCTTTAGATTTCCCCACAATAAATAACACCAGAACATACCTTGTGCTACCAACCTGAATTTTAAAAAAAAGTAAGAGGCCACCTCAGTGTTTTGAGTTCATGAGATCTTTCAGACACAAAGCCCTAACAGAGTTTCCCAGTCAGAAGGCATCAGGAAGGCTCTTCGCTTATGGTAAACTTGGGCTTTAGCTTGACAGACCTTTTCCTAATTGTGCCTTTCGGGGACAGTGGCATGGTGTCCATGATGCTCTTGTCCTCCTCCAGCTGCCGGGCAGTGCACGAGGGCGTGGGCACTTTCACCGTGTTGCCGAATTTAGAGTAGTCCACCGAGTATCGCCCGTCTTCCTCTGCCACGATGGGCACAAACCTTTGGCCCCAGAGGATTTCGTCCGCCAGGTAGGAGGTTCTGGCCTGGGTGGTGATGCCGGTGGTCTCCACCACCCCTTCCAAGATGACGATGATCTCCAGGTCCTCGTGGTGGTGCAGGTTCATGGGGGAGATGTCGTAGAGGGGGCTGTTCTTGTCTATCACGTGGTAGATGATGAGCGGGGAGACCAGGAAGATGCTGTTGCCCCCCACGGGGTTCTCCATCTGGATGTCGATCTGGTTGAGGGGCACCACCTCGCCCTCCAGGCTGGCCGTCTTCTTCACCACCTGCATGCGGATGGTGGCACTGATGATCATGCTCTTGCGCAGGTCGCCCACCCGCAGCATGAAGCAGAGCCGGCCCTCCCGCAGGGCGATCACCGCGTGCTTGCTGAAGATGAGGGTCTCGGCCCGCCGGTGGGCCTGCGACGTCTTCATGAAGATGCAGCCCAGCATGATGGCGTTGATCACCAGCCCCACGATGTTCTGCACGATCAGCACCAGGATGGCGGCCGGGCACTCCTCCGTCACCATGCGCCCCCCGAAGCCGATGGTCACCTGCACCTCGATGGAGAAGAGGAAGGCGGAGGTGAAGGAGTGGATGCTGGTCACGCAGGGCACGAAGGCGGCCGCGGGCCCGGCCGTCCCCTCGGCGGGTTCCCGCTGCAGCCGGGTGCTGTGGTCCAGGTCCCCGTGCGCGAAGGCGATGAGCCACCAGACCATGCCGAAGAGCAGCCAGCTGCACAGGAAGGACATGGTGAAGATGAGCAGCGTGTGCGGCCACTTGAGGTCCACCAGGGTGGTGAAGACGTCCTGCAGGAAGCGCCCCTGCTCGCGGATGTTCTTGTGGGCCACATTGCAGGCGCCGTTCTTGCCCACGAAGCGCGCCCGCCTCTCCCGAGCGCGGTACCGAGCGTGATCGGGCACATCCTCGGCCAGCCGGGTCAGCACGTACTCCTCGGGGATGATCCCCTTCCTCGAGAGCATGGCTCCGCCGCCGCCGCCGCGCACCGCCCCGCCAGCCGGGGGGCGGAGGGGCCGTGCGGGCTCTGCGCGCCCCTGCGCGCTCTGCGCGCCCCTGCGCGCTGCCGGCTCTGCGCGCCCGCGGCCGAGGGAGCGCCGCGGGCTCGGGGGCGCGGCCGCGCCCGGCGCCGAGCGGGGAGCGCCGCCGCCGCAGCCCCCGCCGCCGCAGCCGGCCCGGGAGCGCTCCCCGCCGGAGCTGGGGGCGTTTCTTTACCTTTTCACCCTCCTTTCCTTTTTTTCCTTTTTTTTTTTTTAATTTCCCTCCGGGGGAAGGGTTTCGGGCCGCGGTTTGTATGTAAACATTTGATACAGGACGGGTTTGCTGCCTTCCCTTAGCAGGGGCTCCTCTGTCGGATGCCGTGGCTTCATGTCGGGTGATTATTCCGTGAGATGGGGGCGGGGGGAAAACAAGGTACGGGCCAATTTTACAGACGGAATTTGTAAAATAATAATAATAATAATAATAATAATAATAATAATAATAATAATAATAATAATAATAATAATAATAATAATAATAATAATAATAATAATAATAATAATATCATTGTACTGCAACATTATTATTATAATATATAATATATAATATATAATATATAATGATAATAAACTACTGTCATTGTATTGCAACATTATTATTATTATTTATATAATATATTATTATTATAAACTACTGTCATTGCATTGCAACATTATTATTATTATTATTATTATTATTATTATTATTATTATTATTATTATTATTATTATTATTATTATTATTATTATATACTGAAATTCACCTGCATGTCTTTTGGTATGTAGGAGGAAAGCATTCATCTGATAAATCGAAGGCAGTGATAGGAGATTTGCTTGAATGAGCTGAATCCAAGGAGGCAATGGGTAAAAAGAGACCTGAAACTAAAGGGGCTCAATCCCACTTAAAATTTTGCCAGAGTTATTTAGAATAAACAAGGTTTTTTTTTTTTTTTTAATGCAGCGAGGAGACTGTGAAATGGTGTGAGCTATGGCTTCTCAGGAAAATGTCCACAGTCCGAACAGCAGCAATAGTTGCAAAAAAAAAAAAAAGTCTGGCTGGAAAGGGTTAACCCCCAGTGACATGAACTTCCAGACAGGCACCAAAATCCTTGGAAGAGGCAACAAAGGGAGGCAGGAAGCTAGAACCTGTTTGGGACACTGGGATGTCTCTGTGTAAATACATACATGGGCCTATGAGGATGTGTCCTCCTGACAAGATGCATTATGTAAAAACATTCTGATGTGGCTTTGCTGCTGTATAAACAGCAATATTCTCATTGATGTGTTTATTTCCTCTGGTTTCAATATTTTGTTTCTATTTCAGTTTAGACATCAACATTGTGGAGTTTTTACAGCATCCCAGCATATTCTGGATAACAGTTATTTCTTTAGTACCAATGGATTTGTGATTATTTATTTTCTAGTTGCACGACATGTGTCCATGGACTTTCCCTTTAGTTTTGGCTCTGAGTGCTTTGGTGCACACTGTAAACAGCTCTTGGCACTGATTCCCTGGGCAAGGCAATTGTCCACTTGATGTCTGGGAATCAGCCAGTTGGGGTTGAAAGTAACTTCCACCACCTACAGCTGCTTAAAGCAGCCGACCTAGGGATTTTGGAATAGAAGTTTGAAGTAATCACCCTGAGCTCTCTGAGCAGTTATAGGTCTTGTAATTAATTGTTTACTATTACTTTGGACCATTTGTACTTTCTGTGTAGGAATGGTGGCACGTCCTTGCACACATTGATTCCTTTTGGAGGGGTCAGTTTCCCAATCTGGTTCATCTTTCTTGCTGCTTTGATAAATAAATCTAGAATAGCAACAACGAGCCCTGCCAGGCCACTAAGTTAGCCAAAGGTGGCTAAGCCTTTTCTCTAACCCTTTCTCTTTTACATCCCTTCATCTAGTCATCTCCTGGACTCTTTTTGTGTCCTTGGTGTGCATGTCACCTGCACCTACACTTATAGTTTGTTAACTACATGATTTATATGACAATGTAATTTCTAAAAAGGCCTAGTTTTTTTTTAACCTTTTTTTTCCTCAATATGAGAAAGAAAAGAAAACCCATCACTCAGAAGGATGAAGTAAGTTGGAGTTTTACTTGTCAGATGTGTAGTTCTGCAGCTGATGGCAGCAGGTCCTACTTCCAGAATTTTGCAGTGGGCATAAACAGGCTGTAGAACACCAGGCAACTCATGGGCAGCGTTTTACACCCTTGCAGAAACGGACATAGGGATTCCAGAGGCAGTCCTGAATTTTGTGCCGTTTTTCCTGACTCTTTTCTAAGCGTGGTCTTTATTCTGTGCCTTTTCCTCCAGAGGGCGGTACCTCCATAAACGTGGGATGGATAAAAACCTGTGTCGGGGGAGAGGGTTTTGGAGGAAGAGTGAATTGCTGCATGGCCTGGTGCTAGGAAGGACCCAGGGAGGGGTGATTTATGAGCACACTCACCACGCTGCTTTCAGGAATCCTGAACTCTCTAGAGCAGTGCTTCATTGCTTCCACTTCTGCAATGGGACTGTCATTTACCACTTCTTCATCTCTGAGCACTTAGGGGCTGAGATGGGATAGCAAAGCCAGTGGCTTCTGCTGAAGAATTTCTAGAGCTATCTTTATGGATCAAGTGACAGATCTTCTGAGTGAGCCAACATATTTGTGTTAAGAGCTGCTGAAAACAATTGGCCTCACAGGAATGAACAATCCCACTCTGTAGTATTGAATCATGAGGGGCAAGTTCTTCCACCCACAAAATAGGTTTTACACTTCAAAACTCCCCCCCTCCATTTATTCTAATTTTAATGGCTATCAAACAAGATCTTATGATAACTGTCAAATTAAAATTTAGTTGTTGCCATGTTTTTACTCTGCCTTTAGCACCTGAGTAAAGCTTCAGAGGCTACAGACTGTTAGTCTGAAATTAAGCCTCATGAATCACCTTGCAGTATGAGTAGGTAGGCAGAAGAAAAGAGATCAGAGTTGGTTCTGCAAAGCCGCAAGGGGAAGCAGGAGCAGAGCTGGGAAGAGGACTGATGAAGCAGCCATGCTGTGTTTCCTGGCCACACCAAAACAAGGGAATAAACCCTATAAAGTTTTCTGTATGGTGGAAGCATTTATACAAAGCAACAAGAGAACCTCTGATTGCAGCTCCATGGACAGCCTATCCCCTAACACCTTTGGGACTGGGACAAGTCCTAGCCCTCAGGAAAACTGAAAGCCTGGCTTGGCTTGCACTGTCTGGCAGCCACTGCAGTACAGCCCTTTGCTTAGTGATGCCTCACTGCCATACAAACACATTTGTGAGCCTGGTTACAGAGACTCCTGGGCTGTCCATCTCATGGCAATGAGGTCTGCTGACTTGGGTAATGTTAGTGAGCCTCACACCACAGAAAAATGTTCTTGGGAACTGCTCCTGGTCACTGGTGAGACCCTTAATCCTTTGGAGTTAGGGGTAGGAACTCCCTGGCCCCACATAAACAAGACCAGCTGAAATGTGCTGAGGAAATGCCCTGTCCCAGTGGCAGCCAAGAGCCTCCCTGGTCACAGATATTGATTCAGAAGTGGGGTACCATTAAAAATTGCTAATTGTTGGATATAAATGAACTCACCCTACTCTCCTGCAATGCTACTTTGGGAATTATGAGCCCCATTTAAAATGGAAATGTGACACTCACACTTTTGAGTTTTAATTTCTCAATGCTGCAGGATAAAGTCCAGCCTCCTGTCCTTTCCTCCCTGCACTCCCTTCTGGGTTAGGCTGGGAGAAGCTTGTGGAATAGGAGCAAGCCCAAATTGCAGTGTCAAATCCCAGACACTTCATTAAAAGCCCATGAAACCTCTCTTCTCTGCATCTCTCCCCTTGCCATTAGAATCTCTAAGAGCTTCCACAGAGGGCTGCAGAGCCCCTGCAGTGTGAGTTGGAGGAGTCCTGCAGAGTGGTGCTTTCCTAGGCCTTTACAGGATGAGATCCTGCCTTAGAGCAGTCATGGGAAGCCAGGAGCCAGCATGCCCAGGAGCTGTGGCAGAAACCTGCTCTGTGCCCTTCTGCTCCCACTACTCCTCTCTCAGCCCTTATGGAAGCCTGGCATTCCAGGGTGAAAACACACCCTGCAACAGTTCTGCAGCCATTCTTTCCTGGACAGTGCCCAGCAAACAATTCCCTGGAGGAGGAGAAAGCTCCCAACTGGCCTTTTTGCCTCTCTTGAAGAGTAGTGGGCAATGACAGAGCTGATGCCTGTCATCTGCATAGCCATATCCTGTTCATTTACCACGGTTCATTCTGCACTCTCCTCTGGTGCCACTTACCTGCCCTTCATGATTGCCCAAGTAGCAGCAGGGATGTGCTGCAAATCCTCTGCTCTGGAACTGGTAACACAAACAGCAACAACAGTTCTTCATTTTCCCTGGCTCTCTGCTGCAGTGCTAGAAGTAATGCCTTAAAAATATCACATAGCCCATGAGAACACTGAGGTGTCTTTTTCTAGAAAAGAAAACTTTTAAAACTTTAAAAAGAGGTTCCAAACTAATTGGGAAAAAAACCCAAAAGCCCTAAAAGATAAAGAGCTCTTTTAAGCATTAGAAGTCCTTCAAATAGGGGAAGTAACAAAACAAAAAAATGGATGTAAAGATAAACTTGCTGTAAAAAAAAAGAGTGCAATGAGTGCAAAACTCATTGTAGCCTTCCATTATTGACATTCTAACCCTCCATTAATGAAAAAGTCCTGGAATGACTGTCACAGGACAGGGATAAGTAGCTGTCTAGCTGAATTAGGAGAATTTTAGTGGCTAAAAGTTCTTTTGAGTGTACAGAATTTATTGGTAAGGGTCACAGTAAATCTAGAGACAGCATGACAGTGGGTGAAATATGTGAAACTAGGAGATGATGAGTCAAGCTCTCATGGCCCTGAGCTGCACTGAAAGGTTTAATGCTGTTTATTTACCAGACTTGGAGGGATAATTTCCAGATGAATTGGTACATCTGCACTGGTCTGGAAACAGTGTACATTAAGCACTGATACTTTATCACAGCCTGCCTCCCCTCAGCTTCTTCACAGTTTGGGAGGGAGTCTGCCTCCATCCTGCTTTGGAATCTGTAATAGTATTCAGTGGGCAGAAAGATGGAATCAGATTGTGATTCATTTCTAGACAGTATTAAAGGAGAGTCTAAGGCACAACTCAGGCACTATCAATAAACCACAATATAAAAACCGTTTTATAGATTTTGTATTTAGATATTAAAGCTTTACAGAGTCATTTCATTGGAAGAGATACAAGCTTTTGAGAGATACCTTTGGTATAGCATTTTTCCTTCTGCATTTAGTCAGTCATGAACATTATCTACAGTAAGGCTATGACACATAAAAAATAACATGTTAATAAATCATGGGGGGGTTGAGAGTTACATAAAAACTCCATGCTGGTTATGTTTGTTTGATGTGGATCCTGTTGTAGTCACCCATGTAGTTTTTTTTAACTATGTTTCATGATTCTTTGGCAGCAAATAAAAAGAAACGTAGTAGTATACCAAAAGTTAAAGTACACAGATAATTCATTAATGCTTTGGATGGAAAAAATGGCTCATTTTATTAAAAAAGGAATAGCTCAATTTATTATGAAATAATATTTATTTACAGGTATATTACATTTTTTTAGAAAATAATAAAATTGTATTCTAAAATGCTTTATTTATTTTTATTACTTATCTGCTTGTACAAAAGAAGCAAAGACACTATCTTCTTGTTCTAGCAGAACCTCAGGCTTGTCATATTCCAAAATAACCCCTCTCTTCATTACAATAACCAAATCTGAATTGAGGATTGTGTGCACACGGTGCTGGAAAACAAATAAACAAAATGCCAGGTCAGTGTATCTCTCTATTCAATATATTCCAGGATAAGACAGACTTCCACAAATTCATTTTCCTATCAAGTTCAAGTTTGATTAAGGCTACTTAGCCTACTTTTCATCCTAATTTCTGTGCAAATACTGCAGATGAATATACAGACCAAGAGCCAGGTGGATACTCAAGTACCTAAAAACTACCCAGGTACTTGAGTATGAGGAGTCCTATGAGTTCCCTTTAGAATGTCTCCAACCCAGAGGAAATATAAGACAACCCTTATATTTCCTTCTCTGGCTTTCCTGCTCCCAAGTGCAGCCAAAAGAAGGCAGCCAGGCAGAGTAGGAACTGGGCAACTGAGTGTGGAAGTGCCTGTGTGAAGTTGGGAATTCTCCGACTCCTGGATTGTATCTGGGTCTGGGGTGGTTCCTGAGTTTAGTGTGGTTTATCTATTTAGAAAGCTGATCCAGTTTTAGAAGACTTGGGCCACATCTTCTCCTGAGCTTTCACAATCATTTTGCACCCATATCCTTTGGAAAAGGCTTTTTCATACTTCCTCCCCACTGTATGAACAAGTACTCCCTCTTCTGTGTGCTCTGGGCTGTGTTGCTCAGAGTTTCACCTGACACCCCTTGCCTGTGACTTTGCAGACCTCTCTCACATGTCTGACATTGTCCTTCTTCCACACAGAAGGGCCCCAGCCTGCTCAGCTGCTCCCTTCCAGGAGCAAATCCAACACCTCCAAAATCATCCTCTGCTTCTCAGCATTTTTCACTTGTAATGTGTTATTCTGGGCATAAGGAGACTGGAACTACACACAATATTCAAGGTATGTGGGAACTATGGACTTTGAGTTCAGTCTTCTTGTTTCTAATAATCTTTTTTATTTCTTTATCCATACCACATTTTTCTATCCTAACTCAAGCATTACCTAAATAAATAGCATGCATTGTTTCCATCTTCTTTTTAAATAAAATGCTTCAGTAATTTCCATAATCCCTGTAAGATTCAATCTCCTTTGCTGCTTCTTTTAGCTTTTTTTCCCCCTACCACTTATTTTTGGATTTGGTTTTTTGCAAGCCTCTTCATATTGACAGAATTCCACTTTTTCATGTTAACTGTAACTGCATGGGATTTTTTTGGATCTGCATCACTCCCTCAGGGATATTTAGTCTCAGAATATTATGGTTGCTGTTACACAGCTGCTCTTCACCCATAAGGTTCCTAATCAAGTCTGGAGCATCCTCAGTATCAAAACAACTCTTGTATTTCCTTCTCTGGCTTTCCTAACCAGATTTTCCATACAATAATCACTGATGGCATCTACAAATCTCATATCTTCTGCAGTTTCTATGACATTTCTCCACTCTACAGGCAGGGGCAGGGGACTGAAATATCACATTCCAGTTGAATTTGCTGCCCTTGTCTGATCTCTTTCAGTGTAACACAATCAGTGCTGCCACCCTGGCAATTGTGAGTAACATAGAAGATAACAGAGAGCCAGTACTATAACTCTTGCTATTCCTATTCTTCCCAAACAGAAATTAGGAATATATGGCTTTTTCTGGGGAAAAAAAACCCCACCAAAACCAAGACAAAACAAAGCCACACCTGAAAATCAACAACACAACCGAACAAACAAAAAACCAAACCAAAAAAACCCCACACCCCCATAATCACTACCCATGCCACAAACCCCCTGTGTTGTGTTTCTACTATAGAATGTTTTGAATACAAACCCACCTGCTGTAAACCTCATTTACAATTGGAAGTAAGCAAAAATATTCAAAGTAAGTTTATTCCAAGATGTTGTTTGAACTGTGCAGTTTAAAACTCACTAAGAGTGCCAAAGAATAATAAAGCTTTTTCAGCCTGTCCCCAAACAAACTGAAAAAGATACATAAATGCAGAATGCAGTGCAAATCTGAATTTTCATGCAGAGAAATCAGGAAATGTCATGGTTATGATTCCTTTACTTTTTTATAATGACACACTGGACGGATACCATAAGATAAATCAGGTCTTCTATTACTCATTTCCTAGGTAAAAATAAATGATGCTCAGAGATTCCTGAGCACAGATTTCTTATGTTGAATTTTTAAATGTTAAGAAGCATACTGACTTCATTTCACCTCCCTGAAATGTGTATTTACTTGTCCTTAGTTAAATGATTATTTTAGCTTGGTGAAATTCATATTTTGCAGCAAAGTATATGGCATTTTAATTTAGCTTAAAATGGGAAACAAGATAGAGAGCATATTTAGATTATGTACCTTTACAGGTGATTTGACTTGGCATCACGCAACACACTTAAGAAGCCACACTTATAAATTTAAGTAAGAAATTTTAAAAAATGAAAAGAAAGCTTACATTTAAACACCACTTAAAAAAAGAAAAAGATGACTGGCTTAATTACCATATTTATTAACACTGACAAGAAGTGACTAATGGGGCATTTCAGATCCTTGTTAGCATTAGGATGGCAGCAGGGACTGTACTTACTGCTATTGTAACCACAGTGCGGTCAGCAAATGCAGTCATGACCACCTTCTGGAGAATGTTCTCCTAGGGAAGGAAGAACATTTGGTGCTTTTCAAACAACAGAAGTTGCATGACAGACACAGAGAAGATGAAGAATAAGAAGGCTCCAGTAAGTAACCACTGACTATTCCATGCTGTTATTTATCATCCATTGCAGAAGTGAAAAATGAGCTACGTGTCCAAACTAAGCCAGAGCCTGGTCTCTCCTGCCATTGCCTCTGGGGTTCAGCAGACAGCCCTGGCCCCAAACTCCTGCTGTCCTGGCCTCAGTGTGACACTCAGGAGGATCCAAGGTGAATTTTGGGTGCTGCCAGGCTGCCCATGCTGGCGCCTCTGTGGCATGTCCTTCACCCCAGTGCAAGCCCAGGAATGTCCCAGCACAATGGGGACATCTAACACCAAGGGGTGGCAGGGACAGGCAAGGGATTGTGCTGTACCTGGCATATTTAACAGTGGAGATGATATTTAAGATGGCCTTAACATACATAGCTCTCACTCAACAAGTACTCATCCTTTGCTATTTAGGAGACTGTTGTTGCATTCCAAACTGCCTGGAAGAGTCACGAGCACAGATACCTCCATTTGTTATTAGCTGCTCTTCAGAGAGGTATTGCAAAGGAGGAACTCTATGTTCAATGCATCAAAATTCAAAATGTGTTTTAACTGCACTATGGTTCCCTTGCTGAAGCTCAAACACTAACATTTTACTGAACTAAAAATTGTACAAACCTCTCCAATTATGTTCTTTACTTACAGCGGAAAGAAAATTGAAATATTTCCTATAACAACATAACTGATGAAAAAATGTACTATTCTATTTGGCTGAAATCCAGTCACTGCACTATTACTGAGTGCTTAAGCATCTGCCTAGAAGTTCCAGGCAATTAATGCAATAATCCACTATGTCTTTTCTGTGTCTGTGTTTATTTCCTTGCCTCTACTTTCAAACCTTCTAACTTCCTGCCAACCATGCTGGGAAAACTTTTCACTTGCCAATTCACCCTTCACTGACCATCCCAGCTGACCTTCCCTAGCTTTGTTTACTTCAGAAACCCCGCTGCCAATTAAAATAACATGCTTCATTTTCCTAATGCAATCAGTCCTGGCATAACTATTCAATCCCTAGTAAAATGGTTTGAAAGCTCTTTAGATTTGTTAGCAGTAACTCACAACTACCTGGGTTTGTAAATATGTCTGCAACTAAATATGGTGTAAGCATATTACAGAATTGACAGAATTGCTTTCCACCTTTTACTTCACATATCAAGTAAAAGAAATCAGAAGCACTTCAAACTCACTGTTGCCATGTCAATAGATGCTGTGGCTTCATCCATGATGAAGATGCTTGTCTTCCTCACAAAAGCCCTTGCCAGGCAGAAGAGCTGCCTTTGGCCCTGGCTGAAGTTTTCACCCCCTTCTGTGACTATTGCATCTGGAAGTGATACAGAAAATCACTAAGGTAAGATGAGAATAGAGCATATGCTTAGAAAACAGAGTCTCACTTTCAGTGTAAAGCAATATTTCCTAGGCTTACAGCTGCTGGTGACACATTTTTGCCTGCTTATTCCCAGTGTTCAACACAACCAGTACTTTTGTCTCCCTGTATTCTCTGTATCTGTTAATCATCAAAGCAGCTGAGGATGCTCAAGAGCAAGTTTCTCTGAAACATGTACAGTCTAGGACACTGCACCCCCAGTCAAACCAGCATCCCTAATTTCTTTACCCTAGGGCTGTATAACTTCCCATTTTAAGGGAGTTTATTGGTTATTTTTTGGTTTTTTGTTAGGTGTTTGGTGGGAGTTTTTTGATGTGTTTTTTTTTCTGCATGGCCAAATGATTCACACCTTGAAGCTTTAGGAATCTTCATCCTTGGACGTGACTATTGGAAAATACAAAATATTCTAAGTAACACCTGGCTTGTTGACAGCTTATTTGAATTCATAAGACCCATAAACCTCAGTGCTTCAAAACAAAGACATACTGATATAAAATAATTTAACCATTCATTTGAAAAAAAGAGGATTCTGCCCCCCAGGTACAGTTGGTAAAGGAATTATACAGATATAGGAAAAGTGCCTGCAGGCACTTTTTGTCACTTTCCACAAACTTTAAAAGCTCTTTCTTCATCACCTGCCCTTCTAAATAAGTAAAGAAGTGTGAAACAGGAACATTGTGGATGCTGGAAACAATATTCTCAAACAGAAGTCTCATTACCTAGGCCCCCAGGGAGTGCCTTCACCACATGCTTGAGCTGTGCTATTTCCAGTGCTTCCCAGAGCATGCTGTCAGTGCACTTCTTCTCAGGGTCCAAGTTAAACCTGCAGCAGGGGCAACTCAAGATTATCAGTCAACAGAAACTGCTGCAATGGATTTCTTCCTTTACTGTGCTTAGGAACAAAAATGCAGATAATTAGAATCATGCACTGAAGGTCTGGGCCTGATTTTGATCTATCACTGGTATAAATCCACCGAATTTCCCAGACTTAATCAATGTTTATACCAATGTGATTAAGGTGAAAATTTGACTGTCAGTTAAGCAGAAAGGGAAAAGTTTGCTATTATGTGGCTATCTTTATGGTTTTGGAATTTATTTTGTTCTGTATAAATGAAATAAATCATGTTTTACTAGAAAAACTGTGACTATACTCAGTCTAAATTAACATTTAATTTTAACAAAGGCCAAGATTTTACCCTCCCTCCTTTTAAATACAATGTCTCTTTGTTCTTCACTGCTGTAGAAATGTTAACAGAATAATCAAGCTTCATACTGCATTATGAGATTGAAGTCTTCACTGCAATTCAAAAAATCTTGGATTTATGAACAGATGAACATTATTTTAGCTTGCTGTGGCCCAGAAGTGACAGCAACAAATGTGAATCTCACATCACATTACATTAGCATGGAGAATGACAATAAAAGATTCAATGGTGCATGACACTATTTTTACATTTTACTCCTGCTGTATGAGTTGTGAAGGATCGATGGTGGCCTAAATACATTTTTTAATAATAAAACAAAGGAATACAATCACATCATCTTCTGATGTGAATGAATCATGGTCTATTCAGGCATGTCCTGAACCCTGTATCCTTTTTAGTGAACTCCAATCACTTATGTAGAAACTAAAAGTGCAGGGGATCTAACAGTGCACTGAGGATTGTACTGTTTCTTCCTAAGGTAAATGGCACAGACACAGGGAAGGGCATTTGTTGGAAACTGCAACTTTTGGCCATTGTTTCTACTACATCATCTTCGAGAAGTAGGAGGAGAATGAAAAAAAAAAATTAAAAATCTCCAGGATAAACCAGGCCAGGCTCCCAGTAATTCTCATGTTCTTCTTTTGCTTTCTCTCTGTCTACAGCAATTTTTTAGTCTGCATTTTTTACATCTCATATTTTAAGGCAGACAGATGAAAACAGATGTAGGAGAAAGAAGGTTTCAAGAAATGCTGGGTGGTTATGGGCATTTGATCAGTGAGCTAAACAGATTACTGGATCCTGGAGGAATAAATATTGGCTTTCCCTGCTTCCCAGGCATGGGATGTCTTCTGCCAACAGTGTCCTGTCCAGGCTCAGGCATGAGGAGAGGTTAGTCTGGCAGGGGTGAATTAAAAGCACAGACAGAAAGCAGTGATCCTCCCTATTCCAGCTGAGGAGCCTGGAATTGAGCAGCTTGGTATAAAAGTCATTATATATAGTACAATTATAACATATAATTCATATTGTATGACACAGAAGCAATTACATGTTTTTTATTTATTGCTGGTACTCACCGGATTGTTCCACTGAATAAAATAGGATCTTGGAGGATGATTGACAGCCTGGATCTCAGTGTCTGTAAGGGCAGCTTGGCAATATCTATACCATCAATGATAATCCTCCCTATTCAAAAGAAAGGGGAGACAGTGTGTTTATTGTGCCACACAGCTGCTGGCAAAGACATGGCTCACTTCCAGGCTGAAAGGCAGTACAGCAGGAACAGGCCTTGTATCACATAGCCCCTTCTTCACCAAAGAAATATGCTTTGACTAAAAGAGCAGCACAACTTTCTTGAGAATAAGCTCAGCTGGAAAGCACACAGAGGGGACCTGAAGTACCTTCTGAATAATTAGATACACTGCTTAACTGCTTGATCAGTATACAGCTATCAAACAACAGGGTCAGACATTACTTCAATCAGGGATTAATTACCAGGGGCAACAAGCCTTTCAGAAAGCCAAATTACTGTTGAGCACTATGAAATCTTATCTCTGAGTACAACTGTCTGTATCTGCATAGGGGGTCTGTGGGTGATGTGGCTGGAAAACAGGCTGACATCTTTTTGAGATGTACTCTGTGAGGCACACAGAGCAGGAAATATGGCAGGAAATTCCAGGGCAGCAGGCCAAGCTGAAACCCCCAAGTGCAGAGTTTTTTGGGCCTAGTGGATCCCATCTGTGCCTTGAGTACAGATTACACTTGAACACCTTGCCCTTTTATGCTTTGCTCCTACTGTTGTGATTTAACTGCACAAAAGGCTGTCATCTGTCACTCTTGGACTTTTGCTTCTATCAAGCAGAATTTTTATTGATCTGGCTTACAAATGGCACAGCTGTTAGGTGACAGATGAGATCAGCTTTAAACAGGGCCAAAGAGTGTGTCCTGCAGATTTGAAAATCACACTTCAGACTTGCTGCTGTTAAGGAAAAGACTACCAAAGAACCTTCAGGTGCTAAGCTTGAGTGACACACAAAAGCGTTATCTTACCCTCAAAGGTGTCAACCATTCTGAAAAATGCAAGAGAGAAGGAGGATTTTCCACTGCCTGTTCGGCCGCAGATCCCAATCTGTGACACAGAAAGCAGATGAACATCAGGCAATGAAAGTACAGGAAATGGATAACATCTGTACTTGACACTGCAGATGAGAGGGTGGAGGAGCTGTTCACATGATCCTCTTCTCCTCCTGACAGATCAGTCAAACAACCAGCCATTATAGAATTGCTGTGTTCACTTTTTGTCTTTTAGGGGTCTGAGCATTTAAGGATAAATCAAGGCCAGTCCTATAACAGGTACAATAGGAGAATGGCAATGATGGTAATAAAGACAAGAGAGTCATGTGAGAAGGATGAAAAAAGTAGGTCTAGCACTGTAAGGGCTCACTGTCACTTCATTTGGCACTGTGTGCCGACAGGAGGGCACTGGGATACTGAGAGGGAGGGTGTTTGCCTCAATACACCAAGCTAAGAATCCCCCAGACTCCGTAACAATGCACTACATTCTTTGAGAGAAAAAAATCATCTGTAATTCGGTCACCAAAACATTCTGTGGTATGTTTTAACTCTGATTTGTGTGATGTGATAGTCTAAAGAGTTTCTGAGAACCACTGCAGCTCTTTACCTTTTGTCCTGGTGAGATGTGGGCATTGACATGTTTCAGCACTGGCTTCAGGTTGCTGTCATATCGGACACTGAGGTTCTGGATCTGGATCTCCCCTCTGTCTGGCCAGTTCTGGGGAATCTGTGATGAAGCTGTACCACAGGCACAGGGCAGGGAAAAACCCAACATCAACCCTCTTATAACAAATTACTTGGTTCATTAGGTAATTTACTACATTTTTCATGGCGATACACTGCAAAGTCATTAAAATTTCAGCAAGCTCTTTCTGCATGCTGCACAAAACTGCACTTACAAAGGAGCCCTTCATAATTTTCAGCTTCTGTTTTGAGAAGGCCATTGATCCTTTTCACTGCCCCCAGCTGGATCTCCATGTCAGCCAGGTTACGAACCATCCAATTCAGATAGTTTGACACCTGATGTAAAGCAAATACACAACTGAATCCCAGATTTTTAGTAGTTTGCACCATTTGACCAGCATGCAGTTTATATTCTACACAAGAATGCCTCAGTAAGTGGAAGTTGTGAATGCACTGGATGGTACAACACCAACAGGGAGGCAACAATGACTAAAGGTTACATTTCCTAACTGCAGTGCACAGATACTTTGGTACTGTGGAGGTCTATCTACACCACCAACAGAAAAGAGGGTGGGAGAAAAATAAAGACAGGTGAAAAGACATAATTTTGGTAACTCAAGTTTGGACAATCTAGAATGACATATCAGGGCATAATTACAACTGATGCACTGAAAATGTATTCTTCATAATGCAAGATGATATAAAAAATTATGATGCAACTTGTCTATGTTTCATTGACATATTTGAACTAACACCTTGATGAGATTTGATCTCAAAGCTGAAGAAAGAATACACTCAAATATGTCAACCATCACATGTGAACTGAAGTAAACACATGGTTTCCATGATGTTACAGTACCCACTATAGATGTACAGACACCTTCAATCTTCCTGTTCATCTTTGTGCCCTGAGGAATTACAAAAAAATGTTTGGGAGAGACAGAAAGGATCCTGAGATTCTTACCATAAGAGCATAGGTTAGTCCCAAGCCTACAAGTCCTGAAGTGATTTTATTATACAGGCAACTGGTAATAGAAGTGACAGCTGCTATGAGCACCACACATGCTCCAATGTACTCCTGAAGGAATATGAATAAGCTCCATCATTATAAGTCTACAAAGGATTAAAACGTTCTCAAAACTTTGCACACAAATAACAAAGCCATTGCACAGTTTCCAAACACAGGCAGAAAACCCCATGGAACTCCATCCAGACTCTACCAGGAACCCATTGTTACTGCAATCAGCAGGGCTGTGCTGGAGAAGTCAACACAGATGCTTTAAGCATGTAATGGAGGTGGCTGAAATCATGCAGCTGAAGTTACCTGGGATAGGAGGAAGTGTTCATGCATCCCATCTCTGTGGCTGATGATGAACTGCTGGGAGGCTCTGCTGTTGCTGCTGAGTTCCTACCATCCATAACTGTTCAAACAAGCCTCTCTTGCACAGCACACACCTATTACCTTAAGGGCCTTTTTCTGCTTTAATTTAAACCATTGGTGATTTGACTTCCCACAGACAATTCTTTGAGTAAAATTGTGTAGCAGACTAGAAAACAAACTCTGTGGGAGGATAACTATCATTTGTCTGTGTTTGAATTGCTTAGTGATATAGGCATTGATCAGAATTAGGGACTGGTTAGAATTGTTTAGTGATATAGGCATTGATCAGAATTAGGGAATTAGCTGGTCTAGCCCTGAATATATAATAGGGTAATAATATTGTATTCAAGTCATACCCAATACCTGAACTAAATTAGCAAAAGGTTAAGGAGGAGTCTGAAATGAAGCCATAGAGTGTGACATGAAAAGTGAATTAAAATACATTTAGCACATCTAAAAGAAGCCCATGTTACCAGAACAGCATTAGTACACCTGACGTGCATTTAAAATTGTGATATAATCTTCCACAACATAAAATTCCTTGACTTGCTTCTTAGAGAATTATTTTTAATAAACGATTTCTCATGCCAGGCCACTTCACTGAGCAGAAAAAAGGCCACTGAATATCTTTGGTGTTCTCCAGATGACTCCAAAACAGACTCAAACCTATCTACATCTTTCTGCTCATTAGAAGAGCTTCCAAGATATTGAAATGTTCCTAGGAAGCCACAAGGCAGAGGCTGCTGACACTGACTGACACGGCTCGACAGTGACATGCTGGCTGGTGGCACAGCTCAACTAGCTCTGATCACTCTTCACACACAGATGAGCCAATGTGACCCCTGAAAACTATTCCAGTCTTGGAAAAACAGCTGCAGGCTATGGGGAAAATTCATACCCCATTCAGTGTCCAGGATGGGTTGGGCATATGCTCATTACAGCCAGAGAGACATAGAGGGCAAAGGTATAGAAAATGTTGGATGCCTCATCAGATTACTTGGAACAAAGTCAAAATTCCTTGTGTAACAATAATAATAATAATAATGATAATAATGATAATGATAATAATAATAATGTTGTACTTGCCATGCGAACTTCCAGCCAGCGATTGGCTGCTGTGAGGAAAAGGGAGGCAATGTTGTTGGAATCTGTGTATTCAAGAAGTTTTTGTCGGAATTTGGCTTCATACCTAAAAAAAAGGAACAAAAAAAAAAAAAAAAAAGGGAAGAAAGCAGGAAAGCAAGAGGAAGAGAGGAAAAAAGGAGTCAGTCCTTGGGGTATCAGAAAAATAGAAAGTAAAATTTAATTTCTGAGGTATGTGCTTATGGACAGCTTGGCACAGGGTATTAATCAGCCTATCAATAGCTCAGAGTGACATCATTGGTAGTTTTGTATTAGACACAGGCAAGTGTATTTGTGCAGTGTCTTGAGAAGTAATTTGTTATTGCATTGATTGCATTATTGTATTGAAATTCTCTAGGACTTCCAGGTCCCACTGGGCATTTTATAGATGTATTTTATGACATGATAATTGAGAGAGAGAGAGATAAATCTAAAACTAAAATATTTAAAATATGAATGAGAAAAATAATGCATGCTTGTACTTGTGAAAAGAAGCATTAATGCTGCAGAATTCAGTTTTTATCAATCATATAAGCTCAAGTTTTAAAATTTATATTACCATAGTGCCTAGAAATAGTAACAGTTTAAAAAGTATAAACTCAAAGAACTTCCCATTATAGTAGCACCCATATTAAACAAATGCATTTGTCTTTATCATTAATCAAATGGGGCACTTTGGAAAATGGAAGTCCAAGAACGTGGCACAACAAAAAGTATTAGCTTGGAAAGAGCTGTTTCCCTTCCCTCAAGGAATTAGGACACAGTACACAAAACAGGATTAATCACAAATAAGCCTGTTTGTAGTTTGTTATAGTGAATTTGCACCCACTCATCTGAATAGTTGTGCCAATGAAATCTGCCATGAATTTAGAAGGTATGGGAGGTGATTCCCTGCTGGGCTCTTGGCAAGTGCTCAAGTCAGCCAGTCACCCCTTTTAGCTGGGCATATTTAATTGCATAGCTGTAAATTAAAGTGAGGCCAATAATCAAGTGTATCAACAATTACAGCTAATAATGCACAAGCCTGGCACAAAAGTCTTTTCCAGGGTAGTGATATAAAGCTCAAAGGCCTGAAGATTTAATTTAAGCACCCAAATCTTGCCTTTTTCCCCCTTTTATTAAATGATAAAGTTTAATACACTTGATCTCCCCCTCTGAAACTTTACCTTATCCTTTAGCTATTATGGCTGTGACAAGCACTGATTATTTATAAACTCAGCTCTCCTAACACTGATATAGAAGAATGCCTATGTATGAAGTACATGGCTTATAGAAGCTTTCAAACTCATTCACTGCAGAGTACCTTAATCCTTCTTCTGAGCACAGGAATGACTTGACATAAAAAGTTTATGATTTTGAGGAAAAGAAATAATTCAGCTGCCCACAACTTAGCCATGTGCTAAGACATAAGATACATGTCTGCTGTGTGCAGTGGGGAATAATGGATGGCTTGGATTGGAAGGGACCTTACAGATCATCTCATTCCAACCCTCTGCCATGGGCAGGGACATCTGTCACCAGCCCAGCTTGCTCAGGGCCCCATCCAACCTGGCCTAGCACACTTTCAGGGATGGGGCATCCACAACTTCTCTGGGCACTTGTCACTGCCTTGCCATCCTTACAACAAAGGATTTTTTCCCAACATCTAATCTAAATCTACTCTGTTTCAGTCTGAAGCCATTCCCCTTGTCCTATCACTACATGCCCTTGTAAATAGTCTCTCATCTTTCTCACAGGTTCTCTTCAGGTACTGGAAGGCCACAATTAGGTCACTCCAAAGGCTTTTCTTTTCCAGGCTGGACAAACCCAGCTTTCAGCCTTTGCTCAAAGGAGAGGTGCTTCATCTCTAATCAACTTGGTGGCTCCCTCTGGGCTCACCCCAGCAGGTCCCTGTCCTTCCTGTGCTGGGACCCAGAGCTGATGCAGCTGCAGGTGGGGTCTGAGCAGAGCAGAGGGGCAGCATCCCCTCCCTGCCCTGCTGCCCACGGGGCTCTGGATGCAGCCCAGGACCCAGGCTGGCTGTGAGCACGTTGGTGTGCTTGCAGAGCAGAATGGCTGTTTCTAAATCAGGCATTAGTGTCACCATGGCAGGGCTAGGGAGCCCTTCCTCTCCTCAGGGCTCACTGCCCCCAGCCCTCATTGCACAGACATGGCCATGCTGCTGCTGCAACCAATTCAGCCACATTTAACTCCCCTATCTCATACCATGAGGAATTGTGTGAGGCAGATAGAGAATGTGAGGCAGATAGCCTCAGAGAATGTGTGGTATGCATCATGAGTCAGTCATGCACATGCACGTGGAACAGGGATGCAAAGTTACCACAGTTGCTGGATTGATGCAAAAATATCAGCATTTCTCTTCAGAAAGTGTCTCCAGATTACCAGGGTTTTAGGAATACAGACAAGTCTTTGCAGAATCATTCACATATACATTTTGTTGATTGTTTAACACAAATGCTATCTGAAGTATCAAAATAAACTATAAATCAGGCCAGGGCATCTGCTGAAGGTGTTTTTGTAGGCACAGCAATCGCTGTCTTTCTGAACTCCCCTAGATTTTTTTGTAAACTTCTTTCCATATGCATCCTGAATAAATCCTCACCAAGGGTAAGGACACTTCAGGAACAACTGGCACCTCCTAACAGAATGAATTCCTGAGTTAGTGTTATTTTTAGGGATGCTCACGCTAGCAAGTCTAAACTCCACTCCTGCTAATATGTTAGGCAGCTGAAAAGCTACACAGCCCTAAAAATAACTGGGTTAGCAGCTGAGGCAGGAGGCTGGTAGACAGATGGAACACAGAACTCACTGAACACACATGGCTGGCTGGGTCAGAGACACATCACTTACTGCAGGATTTAAGAAAAAGGAGGCACCAAACACAATTCTTTGACAGAGGAATTAATTCCAAAGTGACAAGAAGAATCAAGAGGGAATGCTCTGACAGACTGAAAATATTAGCTAGATGGCATTGAATATTGCTTTCTGTATCAACACCAGAAAATATACAGCCATAATGCTTCAAAGATACTCTTGATCAAGTAAAAGGATATAGGAATGAGAAAAGCAGACATTAAATGAAAAATTCATTTTCCTGCAACTTGAACATGGACATAACTACAAACCATAGAACATTGCTGGCACTTGATGAATTAAATATTCAATAACAGTAATTAATGGAAAACGTTAAGTTGCTCCACCATTCTTGGGTAAGCTACCTTCAGTCCAAAAGAAACAAACTCTTAAATTGGTTATTCTTTCTTTGATCTATTTATAACCTATTGAAAATAGTTTAAGTTACCTTTGTGCATTACTTCTATTACAAAATGACGATTATAGGTTAGGAAGAATAAATAAACCCTACTGTTTCAAGGATAGAAGGGTAGCAGTAATAATTAACTGACAAAGTATGTAGACATCATCTAGATGAGAATCTAGTGGAAAAGTTGACCTTGTTTGAGTCAACTGGGAAAAGACAAGAATAGCCCTAGTTCAGGGAAAGCAGCTGGTAAGCTCAGCAGTGCTTTTTTATTGGTACCTCTGAGGTATCAGCATGACTGCCAGTTTTCTAACACACATACAGAACCCAGGCACGTTATCAGGTATTCCTGGGCTGCCCTCCTGGGAGCTTAGGTGCATGGAAAAACAACCCAAAACAGGCAAGGAAATACTTTGTCTCCAGCTTGTGTATTTCCAAAATCAGTGTTAACACCCACATTTTCAGCTAGTAACCTGAAAAACAATGCAGGGTGCTACTGTAGCCTCTGAAGTCAGCAGCATGCACAGCTCAACTGCCCAGGACATGGACACAGATAAGTCTGTACCAAGTTGGTGCACATTAGTTCTGGCATGGAAACTGTCCAAGCCCATCATCTGCCACACTACAGGCTGTGGTAATTGCAGGCTAATTTAGCTTCCTAAATCACATTTGCCCTCAAGGTCTTTTTTTCAGGCTGCATGCAAGTGTCTGGACAGCAACCACAGGGCAGATGACCCACATGTGCTTCTTCTTTTTACACTGACTCCTCTACATAGAAAAAGCTTAAAATTCTCAGTGGTTGACATCCTCCCCACCCATATTGTGAGGACTCTAGATCTTCCAGGCAGAACAGTGTAAGACATAACATTACCTCACTTTTGAATATCTATTTTTCTTAAAAAAAAATATGTACCTGAAGGCTCGGATGGTTGTAAGACCTTCAACAGTCTCTGAAAAATGGGAGAGTAATGGTAGCTGAGTGCTGTCATCCAGCTGCTGCAGGTCCCTGGAGATGGTTAGGAAAATAATTTAGTAAAAAAACAGGTCTGTTGTGCAGTTACTCTCTTGACTCAGGCCCAGGGAGTGAAAAGGAATAGCATTGCAATAGTCACACACATAAGGTTCAGACAGATTGCAAAGCAGTGCTAGAGGGGAATGAATTCCCCAGCAGGATTTTTCTTTTAACATTTAAATAGCTGGAGTTCTGAATGGGTCTTTTCCCTTCACTGCCTTCCCTCCTTTCTCCTACATTCCTTTTTCTTGTAGCAAATTTTTTATTTATTTAAACACCATTCTGTCTCTGTACTGAACATCAATTTAATGGAATGCTGCAAATAGGAGCTCAAGTTAAGCAGAAGACAAAGTGCACCCCAGATAACAGCACAACTACTGAGCCAACACTATCTCATAAACTCAGTAAATGGGAGTCTGCACTCATTATTAAGTTGCATTTCTCAATGTCATATTTAGTCCTCATATCAGTAAAAGCACATGTAGGTGAAATCTGTTTAGTCTCAGTTTCTTCCAGCAGGAAGTAAATTGATTGCAGACTCCCTCTCAATCTGTGCATATATGAGGGGATATGCATATTTTTGCACTGCTGCAAATATTTCACAAGAGGGAAACTATCATCTTAGAGGAGTAAGGTCTCAGATACAATTAAAATTTTCGTATTTTTAAAAACAAGAAGGCACCCAGAACAGGAGAGGAGGCTCATGCACACTGGATCCTTAATGGCTAGCAGTACCACCATGGTGATGCTGCATTCTGTTAAGTCAAGGAAAGGCTGCATATCTCCACTTTCACCTGCACAGGCAGATTTCAGTTTCCCTGTCCACATTAGCCCTTGGGGGAGGACAGAATCCAGTTGGGGTTTTTTTGTGTCCTGTGAACTCCAAAAACCTTTGATCATGCAGAGTCTGCTTCATCACACAAGTTCTGCTCGAAGAGCTGCCGACAAAGGCACTTGTAAAATGACACATTGCCATTGCACTGGCTTTGTCCCACTTGCAGCCAGCGCCACGGCCTTGACAGGACCAAATGTGAGCGTGAAGCTCCCCTGCACTGCAGGAACCGTCCCCAGTGCCAGGATGGAGCGGGTGGCGCCCTTACCGGGAGGCGACTCGGAAATACTTCTGGATGAAGTAGCACATGATGGCCAGGGGCACCAGGGCGATGAGGAACATGGGTGTGACGTAGGAGATCACTGCAAGGGCAGACACACACAGCAAGGTGGAGCGGCTCAAGCACTCCAGGGTAGCTGGGATGTGCTGTGCAGAGAAGAAAAAAGCATTCCATAACATGCCAAGCTTAAAACACTACTTCCTTTTCCTTTCTCTTGCTTCCTCAAAAATTTTGTTCCCTGTGTATTTTAAGCATACAGGCCTGCTCTTGAATTTACCAATGGGTTTTGGAGGTATCTGAAAGGATTTCTGTGAGGCTGCTTCACATCTGCATTGTGGAGCACAATCCTCATGTCAGAGGATTACAGATGGGATGCAGTAGATGATTTTAGCAACTGCATAAATCCTGGCAGTGCAGTCTGGGGTAAGTAATAGTAATTTGAATTTCAGTCATTTCTATTCTGGGCAATAGCATTTGCTTTTTTCTCATTTAATTTCCACAAATGAATGTGTTTACTCACTTAGAAAAAAAGTAGATACTCTTTAATTTAGGGATATCACTATTGATCTTATTTTGCTTCCCTTTTCTATACAGGACATCTTAGCAAAATAAATCTTTTTTCAATGTGCATGTAAGATGAGGGACTCATTCAGAACTGAGAAAATCATGACGCAAACTGATACAGTCAAAATTATAGCTCATCCATGAGCTTCACCTGGATAAGTCAGTAAAAAATGAAACCCCACTTTTTCAACTTGAGAGCTCGAAAATATTTAAGCAGTACCTGGTCAATGGTATTGCAATCAGCTGAGAATCTGTTCAATATACTTCCCAGAGGAGTTGTTTCAAAAAACCTAAAATGGTGCAAGGAATGGCAAAGTTTACAATACTGATATTAGAACTGATTCATGTTATTTTGTCTTATCTAAGTTAGTAACTATATCACAGAAACAAGCAAATAAATTGACAGCTGTAGTAAAATTTCTCATTTTGCTCAGAACCTATGGCTTTCCAATTAAATGGAAATGTCTTGAATTTACAACCACAAGCATGAACCTACAACCACCTGGAACCCTATGACTGCAAGCATGTCCTCAGCTCCCTCTACTGCCTAAGCCATGGACATCACATGATTACACTTGAAAAAAATCCTTTCAGACTTTAATTTGAAGCCACTTCAATTCAGGAAAAAATCAAAAGAAGTTAAATTGAAAAGCCTTGTATCTTTCTGGGAACAGAAAATTGTAACAAAAACAACTACTGTTGGAATAATATATTAAAAGACATTTGGATATGGAAAATGCACTATATTATTGTTCTGCAACTATTAGCTGTACCATAACTCATGTGGAACCTGAAGTCTATCCTGGAAAAAAAAAATCTAAAAATAAGTCTGAGGTTTTTCATGTAAGTGATTTTTCCATGTTCTTTGGGTCAAATATAGTTAGCTTAAAAATAAGAAGTTTTTTTCCTAGAGCTGCAGGTTTGAATCAAGCTTCATCTTTCCTTTCATGCACAGGAAAAAAAAGTTACGCAGGACAACTAAGGCTTCTGCTGGAACAAAGTACATCCCAGTATACTCTAATGATGCCTCTAATGACACTTGTCTAAGCTCATTACCTTTCCTAGACTTGCACAATCACTGCCTGACAGTAAATATTTCCAGTGATTAAGATGAGGAAGCATACTATGAATTATCTGTACCACGTATTGATCAATAATTGTATTTTCTCCCTAATTAAAAACTGCCAAGAGAAATTAAACATGCAAGGAAGTAAATCTCTGAAGTCACAGTCAGACAGGAGAGGCATTTGACTTGTGTCTAGGAACTCAAGAAGCCTGGGTACCATTTTCAAAAACTACTCAGAAACTTGACACCTGGCCATTTTTCACTGATATCTAAAAAAAATTGCGATGACAATCATTTCTTAGTAAAAACTGCACTTAGGAGACTGTCTTGAAGTAAAGAAGACAAAATTACTATAATAAAACTTCTATTACAATCAAAGAAATACCTCATTGGAGCCAAAATAATTTTATTTAGTAAAGAAGAGTGTAGCTTTTTGGTGACTTTCAAGCCAGTCCACTCCACTGCTATTGATGTGACAAGACATAATACGATGCCAAGGCAGCAAAGGATGCTGAAAACTTTTGAATATTGAGAATGGTCAAATTCCTAAGAAACAAAGAGCAACACAAATATTCACTTTAAATTACATTTAAAATATTATTGTAAACACAGAAGCACAAAAGTGAAAAAATGTGAGAGTATAACCTTTTTGCTCCCTAAAATAAACTGTCCATGATTTTCACTCATCTTAAAGCATAATTTATTATCCTTTGGAGACGGAAATGATTGCATGGAAATAAGTGATAAATCAGAAGTTTAAATTCAAGGAACACCATAAAAAGCCCAGGTTGCTGGGAGAATGCAAGAGTGCAGGGAAAACAAAAAAGAACCCTGATATCAAAATTACATTAGAAACCCAGCTTTAAAAATACAATATGTCAATACACTATATATCAATATACAATAAATCTAGCAAAAGGAGAACACACCAAACTTAACTTCATTTTACTGCACCGTCTGTGCAAAAATGTACTGAGCTTCAAAATACCCTGGAATGGTTCTTTTATAGAAAAATAGTACATTGCATACAGATCTTGGAGCAGAGGTTGACAGCAGGAGAAAATCATAAGAGGAAGGTGAAGAAGGCGATGCCTACCATGCACTGGGAGCAGTTTTTTGTCTCGGGCTCTATCTTGATAGAAATGGCATGCTCGGTCCAGAGCGCCAGGCAGTAATCAATGGCCACCATGACCGTGTGCTTCAGCAGCTGGGACAGGAGCAGCAGGGGCAGCAGGAGGATCCCTGCTGCACTCAGGTACTTGCCACAGGCTCTCCAGGGCATCTTGGCTCTCTGATGCAGCACTGAAGACAGGTTGTCTTCGTCATCACTCTCTGTTACTTCTTCTGCAAGGTGCAAGAAAAAAGGACAGCCAAGCTGACATACATCTCCAAGGGACTGGCAAGTGGTAGCTACAAACCAGGTCTTCCCATCCAAGATAAAGGGTGGCTTTAAGGTCAAAGCACCTGCTCAGAACTGCATGTATTAACCTGCTAAACTAAATAGCAATGCATACTAGAAAGATGCAAAAACCCTCAGCACTTGGTGATCAATTTCTTCAACGACATTTTTGCAATGTGAAAGCACTGGCTGGATAAAAATCAATTGCAATCTTTTTCCTTTGTAAAACCTTAAGCAAATATGTTTAGCTATTGACAAGTGAAGTTCACTCAGCATATTGTTTAATATTATTCTCCATTCCTTATTAAATCATATTTGCCTATAAGAAAAAGCCTCAAAAGTCTGGAGGAAGAGATGACTTGTGAATGCTTGCAATCACTCTGGTCCAGAGGACAAAGCAATGGAAACAAGCACTCCTATAAATCACAACTCACATGAAAAATGTTTTGATCTCCTGCCAGTTTGAATGGTGTTAATTCATTCTAATATCATTTAACAGTGAAACAGTCATGTACTGGCAGTGGGCTCAAAGGGTGCCCTTTACCTTCATCCTCTTCATCATCTTTCAGCAATGCTTCCCGGGAATACATCGTCCTCCGGAGGTTTGTTCTTTCCAAAACAGGGTTTTCCTCAATAGTTGTTTCCTGAAAAAGGCACAGCTCATGTGTTTTTAACCAGAGAATTAATACAACAAAATTGATACTTGTGATAAAACTCAGTGAAAAACAGTAGTGGGAATCTCACAGCAGGCAGCTGTAAGTGATTGATTTTCTTCCTCTGTATAAAACCAAAGGACATAAATTAAATATCTAACATTCATTTCAGGTTGTCAATCCCAGCCCTTCTGGAATCTTAACTTGGAAAGTTTTCTGAATTAATAAGATCTAACATTAATAACTCATTCTTCTTGTGTTATAAGTATGAAAGGCAAAATATCTTCATCATTTAGGGAACTTGATAGAGCCAAATCTGCAAAGCTTCCACCCAAGGCAATGAATAAATTCAGGCGTGTCTATAAAACCAACTGTCAATATTAGCAAAGCTTTTCCTAAAATGGCCATATTTATATTCCTTAGATGACAATATTTTGATAGGGCTTCCTATCAAGAATGGATTAGAACAGTACCAAGGAAATATGACATGTCCAGATGAAGGACTTTATCTTGAAATAAATAATAATGGTAACACCAATACTCATTCATATTAAGCTAGACATCGCACACAGTATGTCAATTCTTGTTAAACCTTTCAAACTAAGGCAAAAAAAAAGGACAACATTTTCTTGCACATATTGATTGCCCTGCCCATCAAAAACCTTCTCCAGCTCTTGGTCTTGTCGATTCATTAATGTCTTCCAGTGTTCAAAGAGCTCAGTCTCTGATTTCTGAATGTCCTTGAGTGTTCCTTCTCTCTGGATGTTACCATCTTTCATCGCAATTATCTGAAAAGTCAGAAACACAAGCGCTGAGATAAATAGCCAGGTATGTCGATTTATTTTACAGATATGTGCCTGTGCTTTGACAGGATTTTCCCTTTTCTTAAATAAATCATATTTCCACAAACAAGTCTGTCTTCTAAAAAGACAGTGGCATTATCTCTTGGCTCCATCCCCTTCATTCAAGATGCTGAAAACTCAGAAACTTCCTGCACTCCATGTTTCCAGCAAAGGCTGCTTTTAAGAAAGAGGAATGGGATCCCTGTCAGCAGATCTCTTCCTAAATACAAGTCATTAGCAAGATAAGATTTTAGAGCTCTCTTACCTCCTAAAAGGAAAAAGCTTTTAGCAAGACATTGAGTGCAGGAGGTTTTGCCCTCATTCAGGCAATTAGATATGAGCAGGCTGGCTCCTTCTCTGATACCATGGACTGATAAGGAAGAGCTAGGCAATTTGAATCCCTAAAGCTTTAAAAGCATAAAATAGTGGGCACAGTTTGGAAAAGAAAAATATCTATGCAAGACAAAGTCTGCAGGGAGCAGTTTCCAGTTTGTGTCAGTGTAACTACATTACTCACAATGGAACTACCACCACTCTGGGTCTGACAGGAACAATTGGAAAATGAGGCATGCAGATTGCTAACCCCCATCACTACAAAACAGTTAATGCACTACTTATTTTTCTCTCTCCCTGGAAACTCAGAAATTTCCACAGGCAGGGAGTGGGGAAATAAACTATTTCATTTATTGCTAAGAATTTACTTTCAATTATTGCTATGAATTTGCACCAGAGAGAAGGTAAAAATAAAGAATACAAGGATATTTTTGTGATCAATTTATTCAGGAAACCTGCAACTGGGCTGGACCTTGAATTCTTCTGAGGGTTTTGTTGAAAAGATTTAGGGGAACCATGACATACATTTCAAACTATACTTTTACTTAAAATTTCTTAATAAAATAAATATTCCCTCTTCATTCCATTGGGTAAGAATTGCTTAGGATTAATGAAACACTTAGGGAAAAACCTGAATTATTTTTTAATATTTTTTTAATAAAGTTTATGCAAATCCTTCCTGTGCTACTGTTTGAAACAGTATATTTCATTAAAAAATCACACATTTAGAAGACAATAAAAATAAAGCAATTTTTGTACATCTCCTAAAACACCAACATCTAGAAATAGGTCTTTTATTCACAAAGAAAATTAAAACAATTACACTGATGAACAGCCATAGCCTTTAAAAAAATTGCAGATATATAACAATAAAAAAGAAGAAGTTAAGATGGACCTCATAGGGAGGGGAAGAAGGCAGAAAATTCCTGTATCTCAAGTGACACTAATTTGAAATCCAGGACTGTGTTGAGAGCAGTGGTAACTCTAAAGGTAAACAAACAACTGAGGGACAAGGTCACAGCAGAGATCATAAATAACAATAGCTGCCCACCAAACACCTGATCAGAACAAGATGAATGTCTATCTGCAACTTTATACCAAGCCAGCATGAAGCTCAGGAAGCAGCTGCAATATAATTATTTCTTGAGACCAGGAAACTGCTGCTATAGCCTGTGCAAGATGCGAAAGAGAGAAGTCCTGCTGGGAGGTATAACTGCAGTCATCAATCACCATGGGCCAGGAGGCCTGAGGGGCTGGAAAACTGCAGGAGTAAGTGCAAGGCCAAGGGGAACCAATGAATTAAAAAAGAAAGAATCCAAACCCCTAAAAATTCCCTCTTCATCATTGACATTTCCAATTAAAAACCGGTATAGAAAGCATACCTCCATTTTTCCTCCCTTTAAAGTAGAAGATAAAAAAGAAACCTAACAATCAAATACTACAGATTTCTTAACATCTTGCCCACACACAAAGGGCGAAAATATTCTTAATATACTAGTACTTACCATAGGGAAACACTGGGTTTTTTCCTTATATTTCCACACCTCTCAATACCCACCTTGCATAAATGAACCTTTGCACAGAGGCAAAGGTGTTACTCAAATATTTCACTGTTTTGAGATCAAAAAAATTAGCCAATTTTTTTCAATATAAATAATGTTTTGGGGTATTCAATATATTTTAAATGTTACCTGCTTTCATAAGAGTATTAAGCAGCAGCCCTATGAAAATCCAACCTATTTAGGT
Organism: Molothrus ater; assembly: GCF_012460135.2. Classification (NCBI taxonomy): domain Eukaryota; kingdom Metazoa; phylum Chordata; class Aves; order Passeriformes; family Icteridae; genus Molothrus; species Molothrus ater. Next base: position 13,796,626 of record NC_050483.2, read on the forward strand.
GTTCCAAGATGGGAATCTCAAAATTATGGCACCCCTAACGGGCTGATTTTCAAAAGATCTTTATTACATATCTTCTCACTGAACTATTACTTGGTGGAGAGATGAAGTGAAAGCACTGCTTGCAGCAAGACATGTTCCTGCCATGTTTTTTCCTCCACAGAAAAGTTGAGGCTCCTTACCCAGTCAGCGTGGGGCAAGTACTGCAGCTTGTGAGTCACCAGCACAACCGTCCGCTTGTCCTCCCGCAGCATCTTCAGGATCCCCTCTTGCATGAGATGGTCACTCAGGTGGATATCCAGGGCAGAAAAAGGATCATCCTGTCATGAGGATAAGGGGTCAGCTTTTGGAGCCAGAACTTGCAGGATCCAAGGAAACGGACAGGTTTTAATACCAGTAAAGCCAGGTAGATCAACAGAGACACGCAAAGAGGCCATCAGATCAAAATTGTGAGGAACAGTTTTCTTAATTTACAGAACACCAAAACTTGAACTGTGTTTTTGCAGAGAGCACTGAGTAACACCAGCTGTGTCAATTCTACAATTCTGTGGGGTTTTCTGGGACCTGCTCCTCTCTCCAGATGAGTTCATGGCCCACACAGCTGGAGAGCATGGCTTCTGTCAGGCTCCAGAAAATGTCCCAGAGTGGGTCTGCGGAAAATATTGGATTACTGCTCCAGGGATAGGGACAATGAGCATATTTCTGTTTCCCTTGAAATCCACTGCCTTCAGTTGTTGGTTTTTTGTTTGTTTTTTTTTCCATAAATCAATACTCTATTAACAACGAATCACAAAAAAATCACAAAAGAAGCAATATTGATCATTTTGCTGACTCAGCTCAGATGTTTGATTTGAGACTTGCATTATCTTATTGAATCAATCAATTATATGCAATTCATTTAGGCATAAATTAATCTGTACCATCTTTTGGAAAACTTGTCTACTTAATCTTATTTATATGGAACAACAAATCTTGTGATTTGATTTGATATTTCTGCTTGCAATAGTGATACTGGCTGTAGGATTTACTTAGTATTACTATTTCACACCATAATATTGCACTAAACCCAGGCTTCATTAGAAATCAAAAATATCTGAAATTAGCAGTAAGATAAATATGGCCACTTAGATTCTAATAAACCAGAGCATCACAACATAAAGCACCTAGGAAGTGCTTTTGAAACACAGTAACTTCATGATCCAGAATTTTCTCTCAAAACTGTGTGTGTGCACTGTGCTCACTGAGTGAGGATGTTGTGAGCTCTGCTGCTGCACTCTTCTGACCTGGTACACACCCAAACATCAGCCACATGACATTTGTACTTGGGAGAGTGAAGTTTCACAGGTATTTCTTTACAAAAGCAGCCTTAAAAGAACTGAGTGTTTGCCAATACTAACATATAGGATTCTTGATTATTTTCTAAATATTAATACTGGAAATAAAGTTTATTTGTAGGCATTTTTCCATTGCCAAACCATAAGAGAACCTGCTGCTATTAGGAGTTTATTGAGTGTCCTTCACAGAAGGACAAAAAGGGCAAAACCAAGTTACAGACCAATAGTGGATCAGCTGATTTGCAGCACCTGACCCAACTGTTCCCTACTTTCCTGCACTCTGATCTTTGCTTGGAAATGTCCTACAGATGAAGAAAGCACAGATTGATCAGCTTAACTACAGGGAAATGTCTAAATAGCCTCCCTTTCTTTTAGGGATGACATCTAATGTGCACAGCTTTTCTAATCCTATATGATTTATGTCTCACTGTCATAACAGCTGGATTCAAGCCTTCTAGAAAACTGAGCTCAAGAAGGAAGAGTCCTAAACTGAAAAGCCAGCAAGCTCACTACAAGTGAGTGTGTAGGATGCATCTGTTTTCCCACCTGTGAAGGTGTCACTCTCTTTCCATAGCTGAAGCTGGGACAGGATATACAACAGGCAGTTCAGGGTGCAAAAGCAGCTTAGTTTGTTGCAGAAAGGAAACACCCAAGACATGAGGTAACATGAATTTTAGGCCTGAGACAGCTTAGGAATTTCATGAATACAGTTGAAATTATTACATTTCTAAGACCCAAAAATAAAAGCAAGGGTCAAATTGAACTTTTAACACACTGAGAGGATAAGCATCAGCATTTCAATGTGCAATACCTGTCTGTCTGCAGCATTTACAAAATGCTTCCTACCTGCAGGCTAGCTGACAAGAGATATAAAATACACAGTGCACATTTGGCTCAGCTCAGTGAAACACAATGTTCAGCATGTGACCCATGAAATACTCTAAATGAAAAAGCAGCTCCTTCTTCTGCATGGAGCATAAACAGAAGGGCACTGCTCACCAGAAACACAACATTTGTCTGCTGGTAAAGTGCTCGTGCCACGCTGATCCGCTGGCGCTGCCCTCCAGACAGATTAATACCCTGGAGATAAGCAGGAGAGAAACAATCAGACAGTTAAAGAAAACATCAACTGAATATTCATATTCCTTATTCTGATTGCATTATCCACAGAAGACTTTTCTGGGCAGGGAAACATGAGAATTTTTTCCAATGTGTGGGCCTGTAATGTATCCTTGTGGTGTTTTAGGGGGCATTTTTGGGGTTCTTTTGTTTGTACCAGTGCCAGTATATGCTAGAGTAAATTGTTTACAAATCTGTGACTTCTGTTTCCATTCTCCTCATTCCCTAATCTTCCCTGATATGATAAAGCTATTGAATAAACACCTGCCCTTCTGTAAATGAAACAGCTCTAAAAATATATCTATGTATTATGTTTTTTTCTGTTACTTCTGAAGATACCAAAAAATATCCTGTTAAGTCAGGATATCTGCAATAGCAGCTGCAGAATAGTCAAACATTCTGATAGCAACACATTTAAATCATTGCACCTCACATAAATGACAGTGTTTCCATGTTCACTGAGCAATGAGCTTTCAGACTAATGACCCAAACATACACTTAACTAAAAGATTACCTTTGTTGCCAAATAACCTGTAAGATTTTAAGAACCAACAAAATAATAAACCTCCCTCTATATATTGAAACCAAAAATAGAAGTCTGTAGCTGTTTACTGACCCTCTCTCCAATCTGGGTTTGGTCTCCGTGAGGCAGAATGTCAATATCAGGCTGGAGGGAACAAGCATCAATTACTGCTTTGTACCTGCGGAAACAAAAAAGGCAACAAAATCCACACAGATACTGCTGGAGAAGCACATTTCCTACCTGCAGAGGAACAAAAATTAACCAGCTGGAAAAAAATCACACAGTGGAAAACATATTTGTTGGACACTAATTGTTCTAATGGGATCTCTTTCAATCACAGGCAAGTAAGTAATATTTCAAGCTTAGAAAAAGCTGAGCTGAAATCTTATGTTAGCTTCCCAAATAAAAACGTTAAATAGTTAAACCTAGGAAAAATAAACATAACTTCTTTCAAGGTATATTGCTATTTTTAGCAGTTGGTTTTCACACCCAGGGCCTTTGTTTCTTGTTTCAATAGCCAAGGACAACAGAAAAAAATGAGTGTAGGATGCAAATGCATAATCAACCACTTCTTTTAAGGGTGGGGAATGGAATACCAGCAACAGATTTCTAAGTATTTTACAATGTCTGGTGGGCGTTTATACTGAATAAAAAGGCAGCCCACTAATTCTTTACAAATGATATTCCCACTCCCAAACAGGTGATGTCCTTCCAGGAGAGGCAAACTAGTCAATCACATGAGAGAACACTGCATGCTAAACAAACACAGTCCTTGGAAATGGAAACATTTGTACACCTGAGTTCAAGTGAGACCAACCCTGTCCCCTGTGTCACTCAGGAAAAGCGTGCTCAAAGGGGGAGGTTGGCATGTACAGGCAGGTGCAGGAGGTTTGCTCCTACAGAGAGATGAGGCCCCATGTGTGACCCACACGGCCCCAATATTTACGGAAAAGGGGAGTAAAACACAACAGTGCTGAAACCTGTTACCTCTGCTTGTTAAAAGAGCTTTCAAATGTGATATTCTCTTCCACTGTGGCATTGAGCAGCCAAGGCTTCTGGGATGCATAAGCTACTGCACCTCTTTTCCTGGGAAAAAAACAAACACAAGAGTTCCCAGCAAACCAGTGAAATTGCTGCTTTTGGAAACCATTTCCTTGTAAATGAAGAAACTAGTAATTAGTCTTTAAAAAGACTTTCCTTTCTTTCTTTAGGACAATCAATAGCTTTTCCATCCATGGAAATACATAAGATTATAAATCTCCGACAGAATACTGGAACTGTTTACCCAACTGAATTTCACTTTGCTCCCTCTTCTCCTACTGTGAGGTGGGATTTGGAGAGTCCAGCTCAATAAAGCTGTCTCTTGAGCAGAGTGGATGGCAGGAGGAAAGTTACCAAAGACTGAATCCCAGCTCTGTTTAGATAGATTAATAAAAAACTAAATGTGTAGCAGATCACTAGTTAGGCAGCACATTTCAGGAGGGACATCCTAGCAAGATAAAGTGTTTGAAAAAGATCCACACAATCCAAACATGCACAAAGGCAATTCCCTGTGCCATTCCCCCCCGCCATTCTTAGAAGAGAACTAGAGTTAGAAAGTAAATTAGTCAGTCATTTCTATGCCTATAAAGGCAAGAAAAGAGAACACAGACAAAAAAATATTTGCTAAATTTCCCCCAGTAAAATGGCCCTCATAATGTATCATCAGAAGGGACAATTTACGAGGTACAGTCAACAGGATCTTACTCACTCTGCATATACTACTTAACAGAAAGGATTAAATTATTATTATTATTATTATTATTATTAAAGGAAAGTTCTGCCTGCTAGAGAATTTGTGCTTTCGCTGTGGTGCATTAAGTAAGGCAGAGCTGGGAGAAAGGCAACATCTTTTATCAGAGCAACTGATACTTTTGGAAAACTCATTGGCATATCATCCTTTCTACAGAAAATGTAGATAGAGGGATCATATGCCTAAGAGCATATTTGTTTTCTTCCTAGCTCTATCAGCTAATCCAATAAAAAGATAGGACCTCTCACCCAAATGTGGCCTTTGTCTGCTAGACAGCCACTATGGCAACTTATTTCTAGTTGGACCTGAAAGCACCTTAAACCATGACTTGACAAAGTACATTTTATTTCTCTTTATAAGTTAAGGTCACTTGCCCTGCTCATATTTTTTCATGCTTTTACCAAGCTTGTTTAGAAACCAAGATACAATCCAATTTTTGTTGATGACCTGAAAGAACACACAATTCCACTATTCTGCTAACATGCTTCCAAGTTGAAATTTATGATGGTTCACTAGAATTTCATTATGCTTTAGACATTTTCTTTACTGGAAAATGAATCATAAATAGCTAAACAAAAGGAAAAAAAAAAGACAGAAAATAGATCCTAGGCAGTCCAGCCTTCAGCCCCAAAATCTAATCCAAAGAGCATTCAGGTCTGCCTCAAGAAAGCAGCACTTTTTCAGTTTGTATGAAATTTTCATCCTAATAATTGAGAAAAAAATGCTCTGAGCATTCCAAGATGAAGATGTATTCCCTTCCCCTCCTTTTCATTGCTTGAAACTGTGACTTTGTAGCTCTTAATTCTGAATGTGATCAAAAAGTTACTGCTAATTTACTTTTTGAAAAAATATCAGCAAATTTGTGAGGAAAGCATTTACAACTTTTGCACAGAGTGTTCTTTGGTTGAGTGAAGATATGGGTCCTGTCAGTGTGATGCACTCCATGCTGAGAACCAGCACAGTGTCTGGGAATATCACTCACATTTGGATTACATTCTGCTTTTAGGACATCAGTGAGAATTCATTACTGCAAGGAACTCGGCAACAGGCAACGAGCTTGCCAAAACTGATTATGGACTGAGGATTTAGTAAATTCCTCTAAATTAATCCCAATTGCAAACTGACACTAGGATGGCATATCAGAACTGATCATATTTTGACATAAACAAAAAGTCTGCAAGTGCTTGAAAGCTTCTTTTTCACATATAATAAATCTATTGCATGTCCACAGTGCTGCATACAGTAAAGAGAATCAAACAATTTTTACTGAAACTGTGAGAAACACATGGCTGAGAATCCAGAGAACAAAATATTCTGCAATGGAGTATGCAAGACTTGCTCTGAAAGTCTGCCTTGAATATCCATAAGGTTTCACAGTTTTAGGACTGAATGCAAACCAATGGTTTAGGAGACACAGGCCTTCAAGGCATCATTCTGTGGGTGGAAGTGATTGCTTCCTGTCCCCAGACTGCATAAATAACCACATGTTTCAGCAATGGAGTGTGTTTGTTTCCCCTCTGATAACACAACAGACTAACCATAGCCTCTTAATTATCACAGAGGTGCAGACAGAAAAATTCAGCCTTGCAGTAAATAGGGAAAACCTTCACTGAGCTCCCTGGAGACTATTAACTATGTCTAATATAGAATCAAGCTGGTTTACTAATTATGAATCAGGTTAATTAATCAGAAACAACACTGTGAAAAGGAACAACATTCACTTCTTTACAGTATGGGTGGCTGAGCACTGGAACAGATTGTCCAGAGAGGGTGTGGAGTCTCCCTCAGTGGAGATAGTCAAGAACCATCTGGACACAATCCTGTGCCATGTGCTCTGGGATGGCCCTGCTTGAGTAGGGAGGTTGGAGCAGATGACCCCTGTGGTCCCTTCACCCTTACTCTTTCAGTCATTTTGTTGTGAAGACCGTTTGCTTAAACTTATTAATCTATCTCTACTTTCACATTTCATTTTGTTAAGTACAGGAGGTGCGGTAGATCTTCAAGATCAAACCCAAATAGTTAAGGGACACTCATATATGAATCTCAGTGCCTTAATAAACCTAGCAAATCTGAGATGTTGGCAATTTTTAAAAGCAAATAGATGCACTTAAAATGCAATGGAGTTAGGATTATGATGATGGAGGAAATAATATATTGCAAAGTCTTTCCTGCATGTTTTGGGATTGCTGACTACAGTTTTGTTTTGATTATTTTGCACAATTCATTAACTTCTACTACCAGTCAACTCAAATCCAAATGTTCTTCAGATATGAGAGAACGTGTACTGTTCTGCATTATAACTGCACATGCAAAAAATATGCTTCTTGTATTTTCAGCTTGATGGAAATATTGGAGCATTCTGGTATTGCCAGTCCTGAGCGTTCCAGAAGAAATCTTTCTGCCGTTATTAAACTTCAAGGGTCACCTGTTTGCTTTTTGGTTTAGATCTTGCACTAGCTGCATACAGAGACATCCTGTTTGTCTTTAAGGAAGAATATTCAACTCATTAAGCGCAGAGACTGCTGAATAATGTTCACCAAGTCACAGAATGGCTGAGCTTGGAACAGAACCTCTGGGGCTTCCCATTAATTTTTAAAATGTTGTACCTGACTTCCATGTCAACAGGAGATTCTTTCTCTGGGCTGTAGAAAACAAACACAAGGGTTTTTTTAAAAAAAAAAAAAATTCAGACAGTGCAAATAACACCACAAATTAGTATAACTATGCTATAATTAAAAATACAGCAAAATGACTGCATAACAGAAATAAAGCTCTTTTTATGCTAAAATTCTGTGCTACGTGATATTGACCTAAAAAGGGTAGAGTTAAAGCTTCAGTTTGGAGAAGTGCTAAACAACTTCATAGAAAGGCTTCAATACCTGTGAGTAAATGCTCAAGACCTCAAAAGACTTTGACCTAAAATTCTCTTCTGAGAACACCAAAAATGTTCTACAGGATGTTAGTACAACAAAAGCACCAAAGATATTACAGCACTTAACCAAGCAGGATTCCCAGAACATATGATAAGGTAGGTAATTTTTTCATCCAGTCTAATTTTCTTTCCTACTTTTTAATACTCTTGCCATACTGTTGTGGATGTTATCTAACTCTTCTCCATCCATTTCCATAACAGTTTCAAACATGAGACTAATTCTGACCATACTTCTCTTGTCTCTTAATGGCTTCAAACGGTTTCCCTTCAGCTTAGCCCAGAAACGTCAGTCTCTGAACACAGAAAGGACTGTAAGATTTCAAAGTACCCTTTACCATGAGGCTTAGACATGAGGTACATGAATGTTCCTCTTATACTACACACAGATGGGAGCAGCAGTTTTGCAGGACTCAGCCTGACAACCAGGCAACAAGTCTGAGAAATAAAGTACATGGGAGAGAAGAATTCTCTCTGGCAAATCTAAAGAAAAGGCAGGGGAATAGCTGGAGAATCACAGAACCAAGAAAATATTCTGGTCAGTAAAAGCCACAGGATTTAGCCTAAGTCAATGTAAGGGAGGGCCATATGACACTGCTGATTTCAACAACTAAGTTCTCACTGAGTCCAGCAGGAACAGGATCATCACTTCTACAAGGTTTACCATTCTGGAGGTTTGTGCCCCAAAGTCAGAAAGTTTTGTTCTTAGTTGATTTGGTAAGTATTCCAAAAATCCAAGCTGAGCTATGTTAATCAGGTAAAAATAATTTCTGTGCCAACAGATGGACTAATCTCTTACTCTCCACACTTCCCTGCATGTGCCTGAAGAATGGTAGGTGGAAAACAAACTTATGACAGGATGTGAAAAAATGAAGAGAAGGGTAATGAGGAGAATTTGTTTTAATAAATGAGACCTTTAAATACTTAATACCATTTTCAAAGTGCAACTTAATCTGGTTCAGTTCTTTAGAGAAAGATTTTCAAAGACATATCAGGATAGAATTTTCAAAATCTCCAAATGGCAATGCTTTCATAACAGAAATCCAACTCTTATTTTCATAATTTGCATAAGTACTTTCAAAAATTGTATCCTGAGATAATGCAGTTAAAATTTCACTGATTTTCAGAATTCTGACTCTATATCTTAAGATTTTAGAAACCTTTGTTTTTTTCTACTGCAATCAATTCAGCAGGAAAGCCAATAATGGCATATAATACCATACCTGAAATCTTCCCCCGTCTCACTGTCAGAAGTGCAGCTGCATCACAAATAGAAAGCAAAGATTGTTTACTTAAGTGAGCACAAGCAATCTGCCCCAGAAAGAAAAACTATTAAATTCCACTTAGTGCACAGGCTGCAAACATTGCTTATCACAGGGCTGCAGCGCAGCATCTGTTCCTTCTACACAAACTGACTTGATTTCATCAGGCAAAAAGATTTGGTGACCCTTTTTTACCTTATAAACATTAATTTGACTCAAATAAAATCACCTCCACCCTGTCCTGAAGGTGCTAGCAGAACTGAGAAGTCCTGCTGTGACAAGAATGGTGTTCCATTATAAAAAGTTCATTTTCTGAGAAAACCAAATGATAATTTGTGATACTGTTGGGTTTTTTTTCCACAAGAGTAACTGCATCTTTACAGCATATAATGGGTTACTGTGAACCCCAAACCCCACCTTCAGTTGCCACATACTGTGTCCTATGCCAGCCCTATCCTTGGGGTGATGTGCTTGTGTAAATGTACACAGGTCCAAAGGACAGTTTTTGTTTTGCTATTTTTGAACGTTCACAAAGATGTTCAGAGTTGTTTTGACAGGATGACTGGGCATACTTATTACTGATGTTAAATTCAATTCCATTCAAAAGAGTGAAAAATTTGTGAGTCAAATGATATAAACAAAATCAAGGAGGAACAAAGTCTTTGATGCTTTAAAGAGGACAGTCTCATTAACTTTGTGCCAACACAATTTGCTTATAAATATCCAGGACAGAAAACTATACCTGCAGATTAAAAAGTTGGTTTGAGACACTTCCATAAAATTTATGCATAATAAGCAATGACCATATCTAAATCAAATTACTGTACAATTTGAGAGCACCAGGCAGCCACCAGTACCTTTACTCCAAAGGTCTGCACAAAGCTTTTCCACAGTAAACTCACACTCCACTGGTCCTTAGTGACCATGTGAACTCAGTGGTCCAGTCTCCAAACACCCACAAGCCTGTTGCATGTCATTAACTAGAAACACATTCTTTACAGGAACTGGTGATAGGCTGAAATAGAAAATTCCTTTTCCAGCCCTTCTCTGCAGGACACAAGGACCCTGAACCAATTGTAATCAATTCCCTGATCTCTGTTTCTGCTCTGTAGCAGGAAAACAATTATTCTCCATTTGGAGTTTTAGCACAAATTTCTCAACCAACTTTTCCACACTTGTCCTATCCCTTCCTTCCCCCTTTTCCTGCATACTCTTGGCAATTAAGGATGCTGAAATGTCAAAGTAACATATGTTTGATAATGAGGTCTAGATCTAATTTGTCAAGGTACTTTAGGTGTCTAATGATGCAAAGATGAGCCTACTGAGATTTTCAAGCCTTCAGATTTTGATATCCCCCTTAAGTAAAATTAAATACTTGGATATTTCTGAAAACTCCAGTAAACATGTATTTAAAAAAAACAATTTACTATGTAGGCATAAAAACAACTTTAATTTTTTAAAATTAGATTAAACCAGTCAACTCCACACTAAGATGAAAACCTACTGTTAACAACCTTAAATCTCTATCTTCCTTCACATTATAAGGACTCAAGATGCACATGCAAGAATGTACGTCCTGTTTAAAACAAATTACGTAATTATGTTTGAGCAACATTTGTTTGAGCAACATTCGGTCAGTTTTCTGATATTATTATTTACTCCAACAAGACTTGAACTGGGACTACTAAAAGTGAAATACTGCCCAGAAGAAATTAGTACAGCATATACTACAATTATTTACTCAATAACAGGTCAAATAATTACCATTTACCACCTGCACAGAAGGTAAATAATGAATCTCCTATTTTTGTTAAATCCCTAAAGATATTATAAAATATTTATATTGACATGCTTTCAGGCTGTTTTGGACAAGAGGCATTAATCTGAGCTGAATCTTCTGGACACATACTGTAACACCACAAAAATATCACAAATGAGCCACGGTTCACTTCTGATTATCTCCCTGCTAGCCCAGGAAAAAACTACATTACTTTTTAAGGGTTTGAAAGAATTTTTGTAAGAAACAAGAAAAATGATATGCAGCTAGTCCTGTTTTATTTATAAAGCATGGAGGCAAAGAGTGGGGAAATAACTTGTTATCCATTAGATCAAGGAAAGGGCCAGGAACAGCATCCAGATTTCCTGAGCACTGAGAGACATGTCAGCAGGATACATCCTTCATCTTCATAGCTATGACCTTGGAGGAAGGGAAGGGGAAGGATATTTGGATGAACTAATTCAGGTCTATTCTGTAACATGAATGACTGAAGCCAAGCATTCCCAAAGAAAGAGCTCTAACAAGGAACTTAAGAGATTTTGGTGACACTTTTCATTGCCTGAGCTGGGGCTAACAGCCCTGATGATTACTTGATAAGACTACTCTCCTTGAACCTGGGATAAGGTTGCATGTTCCCAGTCAGGCATTAGTATTTTCTTATCAAATTAAGGGACCTTTCATCTGATAGCTTTACAACACAAGTGTGCAGCCCACACTGGCTGCATCCATCACTCTGAATAGACCAGTGCACATGGCAGCAGCTCTGAAAGATGAGACAACACCTAATCGGCCCCAGTGCAGCCAGCACTTACACTGCTCAGATTGTTCAGCCACAAGTCCCTTTCTACATATCTGACAGATAGCACAGCAAATGTGATAACAACTGAATTGCACCTTGTGATACTTTGGCACATATAGAAGACATGAAAACCAGTTCTGACCTTTCCACTGTTGCGAAGAACATACTTCTAAACAAGTGCTATTTAAAAACACAGCACAGTTTCTGATCAGAAACATCATGTCATCTGTTTTAGTTTAGCATCAGACATTCAAATTACACTTCCTAATCATGTTATGTCCTCTGTAAAAAATTACAGCCTTGCTGAAATGAAATTAGTTCACCTAATAAGGCTGCAGGGATTCTGTATGGCTCCTCACCACAGTCTGATTTTCTGCTTATGGAAGTATATTCTCATGGATAGATCACCACATTCTGGAACTTTGGCTGCTGTGCTTCTTTCCCTCACTAGCTGAAAGGGTCAGCTTCTCATGTTTCATTTTCCCCACCTATAAAATAGACAACTTTCCTTTCACAGATTATTGCTATTAAAGCACGTGCAATTCTGAGTAGTGCGACTGGCTTACACATGAAGGCTGGATATAAATCATATCTCAAGGAATTTAGAGAGCTCTTCCACAAAATCACTGCAGAATCCACTGCATAAGAATGACCCTCTGTCTATCAGAGTGTGTGGATTTGATTTATAGGTAGCCTGGTTTTCCTTCATTCCCAATCAATTGGAAATAAAATTAATTGTTTCTCTAGGTACTTCTGCAATTTGTTGAGCTTTACCTATATAAATAATCATAGCCCAAAGGGCAAAGTGTGGTCTGTATGGGTAGGAAGTCTGCTACTGTGAAACAAACAGGCCAAAAATCTTCACACACATTGATCAAACTGTGTATTAGAGATGGCAGGAATTTACTGGAAACCATACGCAGGAGCTGCAATATATTTTACCAGCTGTCACCTTGCCTGAGGGTCAAGGGAACAAGTCCCAGCAGAAGCTGTTGGAGTTCAGGACCATTTTTTCCCTCCCTTCAAGGCCAATACCCAAGTCAGACATGAGTGGAATCTCTAAGTGGCTATCAGAGTGCAGGTGCTGTGTCCCCTTGGGGAAGGAGGGCAGGACGTGGCTGACTCACTCCTGTCAGACCAGGGAGGATGCACTGGGGATGACTCTGAGGTCACTGCCACTTGAAAGACACTCTTCACATTCTCAGGCATTAGCCTGGTGCTGGGATGGAGCACACATCTGAGCCAGGCACTGCTCCCAGTGAGCCAGAACCTCTTCAGAGCTCCATGCAAAGACACCAGCTCAGGCCTGAAAGTGCAAACACCATTCTCTAGCTGCACAACACCTCAAGCTCATTAATTCTAATTCCAAATTAGTTACAGTTTCACTCAGGTTATGTTGCTGGAGAGCAGAATGCCCAAGAATGGTTGTCCATTCCTATGAATGCAATAGGCAGCTTGTTTCACCCTGGCTGGGGATTCTTTCTGATCTTAGGGTAAGGTTTTTATCTTGACTGTGTATCTAGAAAATCCTTGGCTCCACAAGTTCTCAGGAGAGATTTTGGGCTTTTTCTGCATTATCACTCTAGTCAAGCTGAATTTTTAAATGAAATTAGAATTTTACATTAAATGCCCCTACCTGGTCCAGGATATGTTCCCAGAGATCTTCTGCATCTCACCAAGTATGGCCAGCAAGAGAGATGACTTACCACAGCCCACCTGTCCTACAATCATTGTTAGCTGGCCTGTGAGGGTGGAAGGTGTATATATATAAGGTTATGATTTACCAAATAACTATGGAAAGATATCTTATTCTGTTAATCTGATGTAATTCTGTACCTTGAGGGATTCGGATATCAATATTGGACAATGCTGGAGGACCTTCAGGTGTCCAAGTGAAAAATCCATTTGTGATCTATAACAATATGGAGGGAAAAGATAAACAGAAACCCAGATTTAGAGTTCAGTTTTTCCCTCCCAATATCAGAGACACTTCTTTTTTCATTGCACTGAGCATGAGAACAGAGATAGCCTTTGCCCAATGCAGGAAATAGACCTTCAAGTGACTGACTTTGTAAAGGACTGTACTTTGATGGGCAGAAACCTCTGAACTCAAACAACAGAACTCAAACATTAGACTATTAGAAAATTATTGAGAATTCATAAGGACAAAAAAAGTTGCCATTTAGTGTTTCTCTTGTTCTGTTGTAAGGTGGGTACATGTAATAAGTGAAATGACTATAACACAATTAGATTACATTCATGCCCAGTTTGCTCTCTGCAGAGCCCTGAATGTCACTTGAGACACGGTGCAGCTCACACAGCAATTACACCACCCAAACTCCAAGCAGACCTGCAGAACCTTCCATGAAATTAGATGTTGCTGCCCATTACAGAATTTTCCTTTGTATTTCTGACATGATTCTCAGATAATCTAGGTTTTACTAGATACAAAAATACTTTCATTGAAAAAGACTAAAACCAGGAAACAAAGCCTGTTCAGACTTTAAATGTAGATTTCCACGGATACTACGAGAAACAAGGAATGGGAGACAACTTTAAACAGCCTGCATTTATACAGGACCCTCTTCTTTCACTACTTCAGAGCCACTAAAGCCTTCAAAGCCTTTCAGCAATGCAAGGTATAACAATTTTGCATCTAAGAAGAGTGGAAGGGACACTTTTATCAAACCCTTGAGAAAAGCTGATACTCCTATCTTGAGCAAAAGCGAGCATGGTGTTCCTCCCTCTGATTACAAAGGCAGCCAGAGGATCCTCTCTGAACTAATGCTCCTTCCTGGGCAATGAGCTGCAGACAGGCAGCACCTGCACAAATTCCCTGACCCAGGGCTGCTGGTGACAGTGGTGTCAGCAGATGGAGCCAAAAATTATCCCTGGGTCTGGCTTTCTGTTCAAGCCTTACAGAGGTTACTGCACTGGCCTCACCTTTGTGACACTGTTGGCACTCCAGGCAGTCTTTTGACCCAACACTGCCCCAAAACCCTCTTTCAAATATTCCTCGTATTTTCCTGGAAGTCTGTTCAAGAAGGATCCTGCACCAATTCAGCATGTATAAAAAAAACCCTGAAAGCATTACCTAATTACCTAAGTAGGACAGTTGTCCTACTTAGTCCCATGAAACTGAATTATTCATCCTCTTTTGCTGGAAATGCAAACGTATTAGCAGGCTCCCTAAATAAACAGCTTCATTACCATAACAACCATCAGGATTTTTATTACTTCTGGCCATTTCCACAACAAATCAAGAGCATCAGTCTTCAAAGTGAGTAATTGTAATTTTTTTCTTCAGACAAGTTAGGTCTTTGGGAATTAGTTTTTAATTTCATCTGGGGAAAGGCTACTAGGAATTCCAAAATAGGAAGACCCATGATGACATTATTTTGGGAACATTTAGAACAAACTCTTTTCGATTTTCTTCATCCTATTATTCTGTACAGACCCTGGAACTGGAAGAAAGAGTCTGGCATACATAAAAGGTTGGGTCAGATGATCTTTTGAGGTTCCTTCCAACCTTGACTGTTCTGAGTTAAAAATTTTGGACCTGAGAACAGGGCTAATGACTGAAACACTTGAAATAGCAAATGGCTGGGTGAAATCTGAAGGAATAATTGCACCTAATCACAACCTAGATATTAGTAGTTAATTCTTAAAAAGGAAGACAGATACAAGAAAGGTGGAGGTTAATCTCTGACAAGTGCACAAGTGTCTGACGGTTCACACCAAATGCTGTGTCTTGAACTTGAAACTGCCATCAGAGTACAAAAGTGACTATTAGTGAGCTAATATAAGTGTTATTAGAGTGACCTTCATATCACCTTTACACAAAAATCATCTGCTTCTGTGATGTTAATGGGTCTTCTCATGTGAGAGCTGTAATTGTTCCAGTCCTCCCTGGCAGGCCTCTTGCGGTTCACAACCTTGAGTGGCTGTGCAAAATCAGAGAGACAGAAATAAGCACTAATGGTGGCAGCATCAGCAAAATGTCCCAAACTCTAGCAACCATAGTGTGAATGATACAGTTCAGGGTATTAAAATAGAGGTTTTGCAATTGCAAGAAATAATCAGTAGGAAATGGAGAAGTGAAAAATTTTTTCTGGGTAGAAACGGCTGCAGCTACTTCACAGGCAATGAGACAGCTTTGCTCACCACTGCTTGGTACTTGCTGTGATTATCTGCACTTCTTAGCTCTGAAGATTTATCATGCTCTTCTCCAATTTCTTCACTTGACAGGAATTCACTCAATTTCTGCACACTGAAAGGGAAAAAAAAACCACAATGACATCTCAACCTTGGAAGCAAAACTTTTGTTCAGTGCAATGTTTCTTACAGAGCATCCCTTCTTGTACTTCACCTGCTATCTGCTGCACAGTTTGTTCTTGTTTGGTTACAGGTGTATGAAACCATGCAATGGGAAGTTACTCAAGGAAGCTTTCAAAATCTGTCCTGTTGCCTATTAACAGTGATATTTTAACAGTGATTTACAGTTTGTGCAGATGTTCCTCAAGTCGTGTCTCTTTTGACACCACCAGAGAGATCTCACAAAAAGGTTTTTTCAGGCATTTGGTGAGACACAGAAGGGCTAAAACAGTGGCTTGTTTTGAAACCACTGACCCAGTTTTGGTCATTTATGAATTTTATAGAATTTTAGTCATTTAATGCTGATCAAGTTGGCCCAGCCAGTCCTACTGAACAGTCTTATAAAAGCTGTACACTGTGAGCCAAATTCAACCATCTGTGGTGAAATATGATGTGCATAAGGTAACTAGATAAAGGAATACACCACAACAGAATAGTGTTCAACAGATGAGATATAAAAGGAATCCTGACAACCAGCAACAAAGAAGAAGGCATAAAATTTTCACTAGCTGCTTTAAGATTTAATTAGCTAAGAGATAATGTGCCTTTATTAAGACATTTAACAGATCAGGGCATTAATTTTATCTCTGTACCTGACTTTATAAAATGTATGTTTAATCTACTCACAGGAACAGCAAATGAAATTTGTGAAAGAATTGGATTGAATCATGAACTCAACATCAAAGGAGCTCAATTAGCTGGAAATAAGTCTTCAAAATTATAAAGTGCCAGAAGGCCTAAAAATAAATTTATGGATAAGAGCTGTAAAAAATTGATTTCAATGTTTAGCCTTAGGCTCACTAGGGAGAAAGAGGAAAAACAATGCCACTGAAGCATTGTGATACGTGGTGATCTGTTAGGATGCCAATCTTATAAAATAAGAATTCACCTGCCAAGATTTATTTTGCATTTCACTACCAGGGATTTCTTCTTTAGGAGGAGACTTAGTTTCTTCTAAGAACCTTATGAGATCCCCCACTGATGCTAAAACATTGCTGGATCCAGGCATTGCAGAACTGCCTGAGGCAGACTCCCTGCACAGCTAACACTTGCCCTGCAAGCAGAGATCAAAGTCACCCTGGGACTCTCTAGGAGAGAACTGGTTCTAGAGCTTTTCTGTCAACCTGCCTGATTGCTAGTGGCAGCTGGGGACTGAGATCAGTGGATGTCTTAGTGGATTCAGTGGAGGGAATTTAGCTAGAGGAGGTACTACAATCTAAACAACAAAAAGGGGGAGAAAAACGATTTGGGATGTGACAAGAGGAATAATAATTAATTCAGGATCAATTTTTGATCCCTTAATGGGAAGGTCTTTTATCTCAAAGGAAGTTATTAGAAGCTCCATTGCTAGAAATATTGATATCTATTTGCACAAAGCTCTGGAAAACAGGGCTAGGAATCTTACCCTTTTTGTTCAGTGAACCAAATATTTAAAAGAAAATTTCAAAAGTCTTTCAGTGGACCAAATGATGGTTTAGATGCTGCCTATATGGATTTGATATGCAGCTGCACCTATATTATCTGCATGACAATGACACTGATATTTGAGAAACTGCTGTGAAGATAGAAGGAACAGACAGAGAAGTCCCTCATGTATCTGCTCCAGGGTCTAGAGGGGCAGGAAGAGAAGACAAACATACTCAGACCATGCACATCCAAACAAGAGTATGTCTCTATTAAGCCATACAACAATTTGATTTTATTCTCTAGTTGTGTATCCAGGTGTCTGTACTCTCTGCAAACCCCTACCTAATGCTCTGCATAACTCTGGAATTACTTCTCTTGAGGCAATTATTGAAGAAACACAGCAGAGTTGTGAGAAAATTTTGTGTTAGAGGCAACAGCTCTTACTTAGGATGCCAGACTGTTCTGAGCTCTTAAAGAACAGAAAAAGGACGTTCTCTAAAGAGCTCTTGATGACAGCACAATTTGAGTATTCCAATATCTCCAGAGGGGAACTTATTTTAATCAATATGTCCACAGAAAGGACATATTGATCAAAACACGGTTATTTGCACAGCTGACTGGAAGATGGTTTGATATTAAACCCAGTAAGAAACATAATACCACTCTTGCTGCTTAACCTTTCCTGATTGAAAATGGTACACTGCACTCTGTGTCCCTGAAGACTCACATTGAAGAAATGCATCAATTGGCTCCTCAGTTTTAGTTTTCAGTGGCAGAAACACTCCACACATTAAAAAAACTCCAAAATACCACTGTACAAAGAGGTATCAGATTTGTCCCCTTCCTAAAGACTTTGAACAGTTGCCCCTCTCAGAAGCAGACACCCAAGCCCGTAACCTGAAACATTTTCAGGGGTCCTCCATGGACCAGAAGATTTAAATCTGTCAGTCACACAGTGGTTCTGAGTATGTCAATGCCCATCCATGGGGATGCTTTGCAATTGGGCAATGTGTAACAATTAAAGATACTGACAAGGTTATTGATCAATATTATTGTCCTTGATAGCATCAGGCATCAAAGACTGTAGCCAACACTAATAGAGCAGGGTTTGTGAAGTGCCTGGGAAGCTAAGCCAGTAACACTCTCTTATTGTCCTTTATCCAGCAGTGAAACCAGCATGTAATCTTCTGCACCACTTAGTCCCTTTCTGTCACTCCAGCAGAAACTGTCTTTGCACACATGCTAAAACCAGTTAGACTATCACAGCCTAAAAAAGCTGAAATACAGATTGGCCAAGTTAGGTCACCTTTGCCTGTAAAAGCAGGAAGGTGTAACAGTAGTACACAGTTGCAGCAAGCAAACAGGCATGGCAGAACTGACTGTGCTCAATTGGTGCAAACTCAACTGTATGCTTTTTAACATTTACTAATGTATTTCAGCAACCATATCTTTGTATGGCTTGAAAATATCTGGCACATGCTTCCTCTGAAGGGGGAGGCACTCTAGAGAGAGCAGCACTACCAGCACTATGGAGCAATGCACTCTGGAACACTACCTGGGTGATACAGAGAGCCAGCAAGGATGATGTCAGCTTTGTTACAGAGCTTGATTCTTGTCTACACCACAAATGGCAGGGCAACAGCCTGCCAACAAGAAGATATCTGCAGAATAACCCATGAAGAACTCCCAGCTAGCAACAATTAATACTTGGCTGATACTAATCACTCTCAAATTGTTCCTGTGGCATTAGCAGGCACAATTCATTTGCAAAGAAATCCTTAGACAAGCCAAAATAAATGCCTGCTGGCAATAGGCAGTGTCAGTGTGGGCTCCCAGGCACTTTGCTGGCTGTAATCTTTGCATGAAAATTTGCCATGGCTCTAGGGACTACCACAGTGGCTGCAAAACATTTCCTGCCAGCTGCTGATGCTCTCAGATTTCACACTTCTTAGGAGAGAGGACACAGCTGTGACTTTGCACTGTCAGGGAATTTTCAAACACTGAAGGCAATCTCAGCCTTGTGCTGCAGTCTCCTTTCCATCTCCAAAGCAACACAAAGGCAATTAAGCAAGAGGTGGTGGCCAATACCTGTCCTACAGCTTAAATAAGCTTGTCAGAAAGCTTCATTGGCGGTCATAAAGTTGTCCTAATAAAGAAGGAAGCCCAAAGTCTGTTTCCTCTATCAGTCAGGTAGAGTTGCATTGCACATGAAAAAGCATTAGGAGGTTTTTACACTGATCTGTTGATACTCAAAATCCCCAGTGAAACAGCAATTCTACTGGTTGTTATTTGGTGAGCTCTTGATTACTCAAACTAACACGTTCATCAGAAAGTTAAACTTCATCAAGGCTGGATTACACATTTAGTTGTTAACTTACTGTGACTATCAGAGGTGATTTTTAAGGTTTTTTGTTTGCTTGTTTCAGTCTAACTCTACCCCAACAGGCAAAACCAAGAGATACAGGCTGAAACACATGTCCTTCTGTTTACCCTTTTACCCTTCTACATGCTTGCTGGAGGGGAAAAAAAGTTGGAAAGCAGTTTACAAATAAATAATCACCACGCTATCTCTAAACTTGAAATTTTAAAATGAGCAATGGACACATTGTCAGAAACTGGGCAGGTGGTAGATATTAATTTTACAGTTCTTACCTTACTAATGCTTTGACAGTGGATCTAACCACACTTGAGAGCAGGAACAATGGAGACACCAGGATATGAAACAGGGAGAGGGAGGCAAATGCCACTGATGGGGAGAAGTCAGCCTTTCTTGTCAGATGAGCATGGACAACAAATGTCTACAAAGAGACAGACACCACCCTCAGTGCTTTGCCATAAAGAAGGAAACAGACTTCATATTTCACAAGCATTTCATTTATAGAATCTTAATTCATAATCTCTTAACAGTTTGGAGGAGTTCTGCGTGCTCTGGGCTGCTTCTGGTCCCAGAAAGCAAGTGGGCATTTACCATTCTTTGCTAGAGAAACTGCAAATGTGCAGCAGGTTTGCATCCTGTTCTCCTCCTTCCCCAGTTCCACATCACTTATACTTGGAAATGCAGTCATAATTAACACTATTTACAAAGTCCATACTTACTATGAGCACAGCTGCAATTGGTATTGCTGCATTCATAAAGACTGTGAAGGAAAACACATTGGAGCATTTAGGAACAATTTTCATTCAGACATGCTAAATACTAAAATGCTACCTGCACTACTTTACAATGGTGATTTCTATGCTCTTACCCTCCATGTCTGTCCCCTGTCCCCTCTATCACAACCTGAGGATATTATTTAATCATCACCTTTTCATTTTGACCTTCACTCAACTTTAGTTCATGTAAGTAAACTACACAGAGAAAGAATATAGACTCTAGAGCTAAAATAGAACTCAAGCATCAGTACAGGTGTAACAGAAAAAGGCTGGACAGTTCTTTTGAGTTTAAAATGCACCTGTCCTTTTCTTCTCTCAGATATAGTCATGTTCAAACAGTAAAAGTTCTCTCCAATTACTTAATCTGAAGTGAAGTGTCATTGGCTACCCTGGTTGACAGTTTGGTCACCCTCTTCTCAGCATAAACCCCTGAAAGACTCTATATGGTGTCAGTGTCAGATATTTCTCTTGCCTATGTTTAGATGAATTTTAATGAATCCTCTAACATATTCCTAAAGTCTGTAGTCATGCTTACATAAAATAGCTGAGTTATTGCACATATTTCTAATTCATTGTTAGAGAGGAGAAATCAAAAATGTAAGTATATTAGAGTGTGTAATCACAAATTAAAAGCTTCAGCTTTGAAAGACTAACGTGTATTAAAGTCTAGAAATGCACAGTTTACACCTCACCCCTGGAAAAAAAACCCTACATATTTTTCTGACAAAAATATTCTTTCTGTGTTGGAACAAAAGGAGCCTCTCATGTCTATTTATTGGTTCTACTTCCGGACCAGTTTTCCCACTTTGTATCAATTCAAGGTAGGTACAAGCACAGAAATTGTCAAGAAGGGAAGCTTGCTGCCTGCAACTCTGTCCTTCTGAATGCCATTAAATCCCTGCCTTTGCAATGTGCTTTGAGACTGCTGCAGTACATGGGTTTGCTTTTAGGGAGCAAACTGCTGAGACAATCTAGCAAAGCTGATCAGCTTCTCAGAGATGGATCTTGCTCTACTCCTGTCCACAGTACAAGATCATACCTGTCAAATAGGAAGCTGGATGGAATGAATATCCTGGAGGTTTGGCAAAGCTGGCTGCAGTTAAGATAGCGAAACTATTTGGTGGCTCCCAAGAAGCTGAGCTGAATTTTGGTATTATATGAGAACGCCAGTACATACAAGGGACTTAAAACTTTGTTCAACCAAACAAATATGAACCATTAAAATTTGGGGGTTGCTTTCCTTTTTTAAAATCTTTTTTTCCATCTGTGTGAGTGTCCAGAATAATAAAATGTTATCTAAAATAACTATTTTGCAGCTAAGACTTTATGTTTAATAAGTTTTAGTCAAAAGGACTTTGTTACTGGAAAAAGGTGGAGTAAGAATTGAGAAAAATGTTGAGTTGGTCTGGATATTTTAGTAACAGTAACCACTGTTATTTTCCTGTGAGAAAGCCTGGAGTTATTTTGCTTCTGAGAGATTAGGCAAAAAATCATAGAAGTAGGAAAACCACTCCTTGCTTTCTCTGTCTTTTCTGAATTTTAATGTACATTAAATCCTGTAAAGATTTCACCCTTTGATTCTGGTGGGGGCCTTTCATTAAAATACAGGAAGAGGTAATTTCTACAGTGGCTCTTTTAGTACACATGAACAATTCCATATACATATAGCCTGGATCCTGGCACAGGGGTGAGGCACACGAGACCCAATTTCCATGTGGTCTTGAAATGTAATTTTCTTGTAGTCTAGCCAACACTGCCCTGAAACTTGTAGGTACATTTTCTGTAATCCAATGCAAATCTATTCCTTATGAATAAAATAGCTCCAACCACATTCTTTATTTCTGTTAATAGCTATGTGTATTTATAAAAGAATTCCAGACTCTATTCAACACTGTTAAAAGAACTATATATAAAAATCTCTTTTCTTCTGTCTTAGTATTCTAGCATCTTTCTGCCTTCCTCTAGATCACAAATACAAAAAATTGTGGTCCTCTAACGCCTTTTATTTTTTTTTCCTAAAGAAATTAAATAATGTGTTCACTACAATATTAGCCAACGTGTTTTGGGCTGATTATGCCTCTCATTCTAGTTATACTTAAGGTAAAGGAGGAAATTCTCCTGTATTTGTATTCTTTTTTCAGTCTGCAAAAGTGCAAGTTGGCAAAGACAAGTGTAATTTCTGCTAAAGGCTGAAGGTGTAAGGAATTCCTAGGCTGAAATAACAGTAACCTTTATAAACCAAAATTATAAGCACCATCAACATAAAGCTGCACTGCTTTACCCCAACTGAGAAGTTATCTCTTGTGTCTTGCCCATACCTAAATATCACATTTAATACAAAATAAGAATGTAATTATAAACTCGGAATTTTTCAAGTAGCATCAGTAAATATTTAAAGTTTTTCTAATAATACAGATTCTTATGTCATTGCTTCACAGAATAATCAGTACCCCTGGGATGAATACACCTTTTCCTAGCTCTTGCAAATGACTGTGAGGATTTAAAATCCAATAAGCCTTCACAGCCCTACAGCTGAACCCTTGGCTCTGACTATAAATAGATTTTAATGCCATATGAAGCACTGCAGACAAAGGGAACCCATCTATGTTGATCTGGGAGTAAGACAGAGTTTCTCGTCTCACAGCATGCAGCTGAATTCTGTTTTATGTCAAAACAGAAACTCCTCTCCAAGCCCACAATGCTTAGGATAGCCAGAGAGAAATTCTGGTCTCAGAAGACAAGGAATATCTCAATTTAATGTCAGTTAAATTCAGTGGGATCATGATCTTTCTCTTAGAGTACATTACCTGTGTGATCATAAGAACTAAGCCTCCTTATCATCCCAGGAGATATTTGTACAGATACTTAGTAGTGCTCAAAAACTTCTTGCTAAAGTTTTCCATTTCATTAATATCTCACAGATTATATATTCTTCAGTGTGACTTTACTAATTATTTCTAAAATATTACCATAGCAATTATACAGGTATTGCATATAATCTCCTCCAACACGGAGTTCAATTTGCTGTAGGCCTTTTTAAAAACACAATAAAGTCACAAAGCAGCTTGAGAAATAACAGGAGAGGAAATAATCGGGATACAGAAGGATGAAATTGCCAGAATGCTCATATTTTTCTTTCCAGCATATAGAAACGGTTTTAAGAATCACTTATTTTAACAAGAAATCCAAGTTTTGAGTAAGAACATGAAAATATTGTCTGTTGGAGCTTCAGTGCAAAGACAATGCCTGTCACATATTATTTGTATGCTCTGAATTGTGCAAAATGAAGAAAAAATCCTCAAAAATAAATAAATTTCAGCATCAGTTTCCTCTTGAATGCTGTGTTCTAAAGAGAATATTGCTGGCTAAATACAGTCTGGGAAACATTTGTCCCTTGAAAGCTTTTGTCCAGAAAAAGTCAATTCTTTGAAGCACACATTTTTTCTTTTAGGCATATTTCCCATACAAGCAAAGTTCTACTGAATTAAAAGCAGGGTCTGACTAGGTGGAAAGTGAGAAGTACAGATCAGAGCCTAAAGCAACTAAAATAATCTCGACAGAGAAATGGTAGACTCATTAATAGCTAATAATTCAGTAGTACTTAGCTGAGCAGTGGATTACTGTGAAGGAACAGACTTACTGGATATGGAGGTGTAAAGGGCAAAAGACTTGAGGCTAGTCATTTCTTTCTGTCTGGTTTCCTCCACACTGCTGTGAAATATGTGCTCCCAAGCGTAAAGTTTCAGGAGCTTAATGCCCCGCAGCATCTCATTTGTCTTCTTCAGTCTCTCGTTGGAGTACTCCTGCAACATTTACACACACATTTACCTGAAGAGTACAATAAAAACACACCAGTTCCATAAGCATAAGGATGACACATAAATTATAAGCAACCCCCTTGCACAATGCAGACATTTCCATCACAAACAGCACTGCTCCCATCTGCAGGAATTTCTAGGTGACACTGACTGTATGACTGGGTGCTGCAAGAATGAATGCTGTCCACATTTCTGGAAGGGTGCCTACTGTTGATGGGAAGGAATTCCTCCACACACAGGAAGATGCACAAATAACTCTCATCACTCCCCATGATCTGTGGTGGAAGAGATTTCAGCAAGCTCTGGCTCTATTACAAGTTCCTGTGGCTTCCTTGGCAGTGCAACAGTTGCTGAAAGGGGGAATAAGTTCAGAGCAGCTGGGCATGGGAATGCCAATGAAGCAAGGTAACATTTTCAGCAGTGGTGCAGGTGATTCAAATCATAGACAAGCCAAATAAGGGATCAAGGAACAGCTTGCGACTTAGCAGACCTCTAGGCTCCCCAGTTGAGGCACACACTGTGGGAGTTAGGACTGCATGGAGTTTGTTTCAATAAATCTGTTTGATAGATCTCCACATCTGGGGTCCGAGTTTGGACACAGCATTCCTACTTCCTTTCCCCTTGGACAGCTCTCCCTGCACAACTCACAGCTCTGTGTACTGCCCAGAGCTACTTCAGTCCACAACTACTGATCATCTGTATTTGTAAGTTAGAAGGTTTTAAAGGTGTTTTTGCTCTTAGGGAACCACACTTGCTGAAAATTATAAACCCCAAAAAATATCTATTTACTGCCTACTCTTACAATTTCACATTCTTGAACGTGGCATTCTTGAACACCATCAAATGTTTGAGAAGCAATTCTGGGTCAACATCCATGGTTAGCTTTGTAATTCCAGGCACAGACCAATGCATAATTACCAGATATGATATTTAGATTACAAATTAGTTTGAAGACACTCACCAACGTGCTTCGCTGGGCCTGTGAGAGTTTTGTTGCTACAAAGTACTGAACAGGTGCAAGGACTATGATTACTGCTGCTCCAATTAAGGCACTGATTCCAAGAAGGTAGTAGAGCAGAAGAATTCCTACAATTATCTGTTGGGATAAAAGAAGGTGAGGGAAAGATCTTGGCTTCACTTGGGGCATGCACCACAAAGACCAATCTCAACATAAGGGACCTTGTTCAACCAACAGCAGCTGCAGTTAGAGCCACCCCAAATGTCACAAGTTCAGCACTGCTGGCACAGCCAATATGATCAGCCAGGGTTTCTCCCAGGGACCCAGACACCCACCCAGTGCCCCTCTCCCCAGCCTGGGCATTCTCTGTATTTCTGTTTCTGTATTTCTCCCCATTATGCACAGTAAAAGAAAGTTTTACAGGTTTGTGTATCTTCTAAAATTTAACTAGGATCTACAGTGCCAGAAAGACAATTACTTTTGAAAGAGAATTAGAGAAACATTGTAAAAAAAACAACCAAACCTTTGTCTTTTAATAAGTAAGAATCTAGAAGAAAGTCGGTCTGGATAGAGAAGGTTTACTGTAAGCAGCTCAATAAACACAAAAAATATATACAACTACCAAAGTTAATTATCACTATTGTAATGACTGACTCCTGAACAATCTGCAACATTGACAATCTAAGTATTTAAAAGTGTAAACTGAAAAATCAATCCAAAGAAACGGATAGAAAGTTAATTTAATAATTTCCCTTAATTAAAAAAAAACCCAATAATTGGAAATTTCCTTAGTGTGTTATCTACTACTCTTGATATGCTTGTATACTCTCATAACCTTCACAGAAACAATCTTCCATCATTTCAAAGCTCAGTGGTCATATGCCTATTTCCACACATTTATAGAAATAGGCTGTTTACATGAAAAAATGAGTTTGTAGTTTCCACATGTCCATCAATTTAAAGGCACAGAGAGAAAAAAGATTTTTTTTTTTTTTTGTTCTTAGGAACCCTCTGATGCCTCTCTACAGCTGAACTGAACTAAAACATGACTCTCAAAAAGAGCCACAGTAATGACTAAGAAAATATGCACTGATATGAAAGTAAAATCCCATAGTACATGCACCACAAATCTGGTAAGAGGAAAAGTTAAACTGGAAATTAAAAAAATCTTTCAGTGATGAGTAAGTGAGCAATTTGTTTCCACCTGAAGTCAGGAAATTAATGAGTGTCTGAAACCAAACAAAACACACAAGGCCTCTGCCACATACCCCTGTTAGAGCTCTCCTCCATAACACAAAATAGTCTTGGGTCTTTACAGATCAAGATTTTTACTCCCAAGTGCCTCATCATGGGCAGATGCTGTGGGCACTCAAAAGCAGGAAAGCACTGAACAGTGAGAAGCCACTGCAGAACACTGACTCCATTTTCCTGCTTTGCCAGCCTTCTGGTTGATTGTCAAGAACATTATGGGACCACCTGGTTCTAAAAAGAGCATCAGCTTCTCCCATAGACAAGGAGAAAGCTATCCCAGCTGGATCCTGAGGGAGTTGCTAGCTCACAGCTGCTTTTCCAACCCTCATCCTAGCTACCGAGAGGCTCAGTCTTAGCAATAAAAATCCCATGTTTCCAATAGGTTAAAAATGATCCCATTTTCATCTTCTTTATAATGTGATAATACAGACAAACTTTTGAAATACCTTCAGCATGTATGGAAAAAAAAAAGGGAAGAATTGTATCTGATAAGAGCTGAAATCTTATTGAAAATAATTCTATATGCCATCACAAAGTACAGAATCAAGAATAAAGAGTACACAGATAACATCTGAGCTCTGGGGGACAGTATCTGGCAGATGGGAGGGCTTTCATCAATATTCCTGAGAAGGCAAAAATCATATTTAAAAAAAAGTCTGTGTAATGAAACACTGCTTCTCTTTCATCAAAATCCCAAAGCTCTTCTCTGCCAGAGATAAATATCAGGAGTGAAAAGCTCGCCAATAGCTCCGGTTATTTTGTCTTGATTATTTATTGAAGGATGGCCAGTACTTGCAGCCAGAAACTGCTTTGTGGGCAGTTCTGAAAGAGACAAATGTCCTTTCATTACAAGTGTAAGCTGTCCCTACCAATGAGCCAGAGATATGAGAATACAGCATTTTTTAATAATCACAATGAAATCAAACAAGGGTATTTATCAAATGGAGGCATGGGGAGAAGGCCTTTATAAGGCCTCATTTTGCTCCCAGGGTTTCAGCCAAACCTACTGAGGGCATCTTTCAACTGACTGGCATCCCTGGGCCTCTTCTCATGGATTCCAATAGCATTCAAACAGTAACTTAAGGCAATGATAAAGCTCCCATTGACTCCAGTCAGAGCAAACATGGGGCTCAAATTATCTGGACTGTATAGAAACCTACCTTGTCATGAATGGTTATTTAAAATCTACAGCAGATGCTGAAATGTTGATTGCTAGACTAAGAGCTACAAAACAATTAAAAACCCGTTTTAAATAATAACAGAGTTTGCGCAATGTAGTATTAGCCATCTTTCAAGCAGCCAGTAATTGTTTTCACTGCCCCCTAAAACAAGGTACTGAATGAAAGCTATGGAAAAACCTCCTGAAGAAGCCTTTGTGGCCAACGCGACTCACTGATTTTGGCAAGGAGTGCACGACCCACAAAACAGGAGCACACTCCAGCGCTGATCGTCCTCATCTGGCCAGGAGCATCACAGCAGGAATTCTAATCCAAATATAATTTTATTTTCTACAGACTGTCAGGAAGTCTTTATGAGTCTGTGACTTCTGGCCCATTAGAGCAAAATGTTGTTACAGAATATGCAATGGAATTGGATTAATTCTCAGTTGCACTAAAGCACTCTACACTGAGCTGCCAGAGAGGTCTCAGAAAATAAGTGTACATGAAATTGATAGCTTGTACATAGTTTGTCTATAATAATTGATACCCTAGACATTATCATTAAGGGGGTGGACTCTTCTTGCCTCTCCATAGCTTTTCAGCAATATCATTTTAGTAGTCTACAATCACTGACTTCTTATTGTGCTTCCCATAAAAGGAATGAAAATATCCTGACATCCAAATTATTACCAACAAAGTGCCAATATGTGACCATATCTAATATGATATTTCCTCTCAATTTATTTTCATTATAATTATCTTCTTTTTTGTAATTAGATATCAATATCAGGGCATACTCCTTGATAATTTTTTTCCTCCCCACTTTAAAATAATCTGGTTCCCATTTTTCATCCTCCACCCATAATTTCAGGGAAACCATGCCAAAAAATAAGTCAAGTTGCTTTCTGAAAAATTCCGTATGATAATTACTATATCCATCACCCTCCCTTAATTCTAGAAAGCAAATGTTTTAAACTGCCATATAAGTTCCTCCAGAGTAGATCAGAAAAACTAGTCCATACCTCTTGTGCAGGAGTAACTCTGTTGGAGGAGAAAAATGCATTCACACTGCATGAAGGCAACCGCACAGTGACATAAATATGGCCACAATCACCTTAAATTTTAATACTTTAACAGGCATGGTTTTACACATCTCACACATGTAGAAAGCACAGTTAAAAGAAGACATCAGTCAGTAAACTGCTGATTGTTCACACCTTAATATGCTCACTATCCTGATCTGAGGCTTTGCACAAGTCTCATGGAGCTAGCAAGAGTTTTATCAGAGATTAAGACAAATCATTTGTCTAAGATGGTGACGGACACAAACTCCTAAGCAGCACCCCTAAAACCACATTGTAAGCTGCCTTGAAATACAATCTGCCATTTGGTGTCCATATACAGCCTCATGAAAACCATTTAATTTTTGGGCAAGGGCAAGCAATGCAAAATGCAAAGCTGCTGGATAGATTACTTGCAGGTTTCTGACTTACACACCAGCAAAATCAGCCTCTGTGTGATGCTGGAACCAGATTGCCTTTGTGACATGAACACAATGAAGTTTTCATCATGTTTTTGAAACTAAATTATACATCTAGGAAATACCAAATTTGCCAAAAAGAGAACTTAAACTCTACTGCCTTTTCTGTTTGTATTTACTGTTAGCACTGAACAACAAAAAGCACACCCAACAAAAGTTGGGTGTGGAAGAAAGCAGGAAGACTTGCAGAGCACTGAGTATCAGATGAAACTTCATGCTTTACTGTCAGTTTTTTCATTAAATTCTTAAATAGAAGTATAGGGTGATCCAAGTGGGAAAGGAGATCGAAGGGATCAGACTGCTGTTTAGATACAGGAGGCCAAAGACACCAGAGGATAAAGCAGCAAAACCATTTTGCATAACAAATATGTTCTAACAAAAAAAAAAATCCTTTGAAACAATGACAAACTGTGGAGTTTTTCATCCAAAAAGCAGCAGTAGTTTCAAGGCATGTCCAAACGATCATCCCTATGTAATCATATTTATGCTACTTCACTTGCTTCTGCTGGGATTCAGAAGACAAATGATTGCAATATCTTCCAGTTAACTTCCCTGATGTAATAAATGAATGCACTGCAACCTGCTGCACCCTATAAATTCTTGTTATGAATGCAAAGCATTTTTGACAGCAGCCAAGATCCTAATACAATCATAAATACCTAAAGTCCAGTCACAGATGTGGAATCTATTACAGACAATATTTCTAAATGTTCATAGCTTGAAATTTTATTTCAAGTTATTCTTTAACTTCTTTAATATCCCCAGTTTGATGAAACTCACATGCAATGAACCACTACAGACTGCCAAGCATTAAGAAAAAAAGGACATTTAATCACCTTACCTGTACTGGCATAGCCCAAAGGTTAGGGCAGAGGAAGAAGAACCACATCAGCTGATTTGTGTCTATGGCAACCAGGTTACAGATCTGGCCTGCTGTCATCTCCCCCATAGACATGTTAGAAGTTGAAAGCTGCATAATTTTATTGTATATTTTTGTCTGGAAGAGAGATCAAAAAGGTACTAGCATACAGAAATAATACGAGACTTCTAGCTCCATCTAAACCCCAGGCCCAGCGCATTGAGGCTGAACAATATTTCCAGTAACTTAAATGAGAGAATAAAATTTGGCCTTTTATGTTATTTCATAAAATTTAAAGCTACTCATCTTTGCTGACACAAAGCACAGTGCTGTTACCTGCATTGTGGTTGTCTAAGCACTCCCTTTTTGCATCCCTGTGCTTCAATAATGAATGAAACCTTTACTGCCCAAAAATGCCCAAGAACACATTAGCAACTTCATAGTTAATCAAGCTAATGTGGTTCTTGGGTATTCTGAGGCAGTAAAGGTTTTACTCTCTTATTGATTTATACCTCCAGCATCTCCACAGAGTGCCCTTCCTGTAACTAACACTAAGATATTCTTAGATTCAACATATAATCCTTCATGTATTATAATCCTTGTTCTTTTTCTCTGGCAATTGATTCAGGTCCCATCCAACCTCAGCACAATGTTCCTGACTTAGAACATTGCTACATTTTGCTTAGAGAACTCAGTTCCATTACACAGTTTAATTCACAGACAGTGAATGTCTCAGGTACAATTCTGTACTGAATTAAGCAGTTGCCTCAGTGTAGAATCAGGCACCAGGTATAAAAATAACACAATACAGAATAATGAAAACACACTTTTACCAGCTAGTTTGGCAAAAATCAAATAGGGCACACTGAACAGTGGCAGATTTACACAGGACAGGAGGAGAGAAAAGATTTAAAGAAAAAAACATAGAAAAAAAGTATAAAAATATTGGCAGGGAAACTGCCATTAACACTGATCTGCTGCTTAGAATGATGACTAAAAATTTTCCAATTTAACTAGTCCAATTGGCATTATCTAGACTTCTAATATGCAGAACAGCAAATACAAAGCTTTTCTTAAAAAAATTTATTTAGCACTCTTTTCCAACTATTCCCCTATTGCACTTGCTTTGGCCCTTGTATTTTTCAGTCATTTGCAGCTCTTCCACTTGATACAAGTCATACAAATAAAATTTTTTTGTTTGGTTGGTTGGTTTTTTTTGTTCTGGTTTTTTTTGTACTTGCGGGTCAAATTTTTTTTTCCTGTAGAGTTTTTCTACTTCAGTCTAGTCAGGCAAAACCAATGGATGGAAACCAGAAGTCTGTCAGCTGACAAGTGCTTCCAAGTGTAAGATCAAAAGAGAATTAAACAATTAGGCTGCTATTGAAAGCATCCATCCATCATGGAGACTCCCCACAGGATCCATGCAGCTCAGGGGATAAATAATGTAACTTATAAGTTACACTAAGCCTGGATTTCATGCTGTCACAGGGTAGGTTTCAGTCAGTGCCTTTGGCAATCCCACACTGTTATCTTACACCAAATTCTCTCATTTCCAGGCACAGAGCTTTGTATGCTGCATCAAACTTTGATCTGTAGTTGTCAGCTTTATAACAATTAGAGACCCCATTTTTGCAATCTGACTTTTGTTCAGTGCCTACAGACTCCACCATACCTGGCAGATTTTGTGGCATGACCCCTGGAATAAAACACTGCTCATGCATTGGGAATACAGCCTATCCTTCTGTCCAAAATTTATTTACAATACATTTTAAGGATGTTTTATTTGCATTGGATGCGACATTACCAAAAAATGCCTTTGAGATGGGAGAGATGCAGGTCACACCGAAATTACTTCAAAGGTTACATTCAGTTTTACTGTCAGTGAATTTTTGCTTGAAGGTAAGAAGAAATACAGCATTGGATATTGAAAATAAATATTTATATAAAGTCATCAAAGTAAGATGCAGCAGAAACAACTCAGGGCTAACACAATTTCTAACAGCAATGGTACATTCAATACATTTCAGCAGAGAAGCATTTCAGAATTTCAACAACTACATAATTTATATTTACAACTACATGTTTATGAGGGTGTGAAAAGGTTAATTAGTAATATATTGGGTACCTGTATTGCACCTCTCAAGTTGATTCCTGTTTCAATAGCAACATAGTATGATGCTTGCAGAAATGTCCTTTGCAATAGAAGGGCAAAAAATAAGAGTACAGCCAAAACATAAGCATTGGACAGGAACTCTTGTGATGAAATAAAGAAAACACCAAGAATTTTAATCTGCAAAAAGAAAGAAAGTTAAAAATCAGGTGCAATGGCAATTTGCATAATTAATAAGCAGAGATAATCAAAGTTTATTACTTTGAAAGTGCTCTCAACCTTGTCTGAAACCTCACAGTTTAATCTCTTGAAACAGTCTCATAACATGCCAACTCTGTAAGCTTCACTTAAAGGAAAAATGACGTTTATAGGATTTCTGATATCCTTCCAAAACTCTAGGACACTCCATATGGTCATTTATTAAAAAATGTGCACTGCCCATCATCTAAAAGGAACAGTTAACATCCTCTGGGAAAAATTACTCTCTTAATTTTAACACCTCAGGTTACTGAACACTAAAAATGACCTTCAGAACTGATAAAAACCACAAAACTCCTGGAACCATGCAAATTATTTTGGCCTGCAGAATCTTGTTCACTTTTATATATGGTCATTACCTTCTAGCAAGCTCATGAGATCATCAAAGTGCATTTTGATGCATGCCTACAGCTCAATGGGAAAACAGTGCATTTATTTCAGATTATATTTAACAAGCTGACATCTTTGGTGCCACAACAAGTTGAGAGGCTGGATCACCATGAGAAGCCTTCTGTAACTAAAATGTCTCCAACTTCCTCCTTCTCCTCTTGGCTCCTTCAAAACTTTGATTGCTGGATTGGGCTTCCATTAAAGGCAAAATTAGGAAGATGAATCCTTCTATTCCCTTTCAGAAGGCTTCTTGCACTTAACATTCCTGCTGTATCCTTTGCTCAGCACATTTTTTCTTGCCTACGTAGTTTCTTTGCTGTTGAAGTTTTCACAAGTGCTATAACACTTAATCAGCTACATTTCACAAATTCTCAGTGTCTGTACATTTTATTAAATCTGATCTGCACCTTGCAGTTAACTTCATAAAAACCCCATATGTCAAGTTCATACAGAGGCAAAATTTAGGTTTTTAAGCTGTTCTTTTGGCTGAGCCAGCTGGAAAAGGAACAAACTTCTCCCTACTCTTATTTATACCCTGGTTGCTCCAACCTGCACACTTCTGTTGCCTACTGTGCACTAGCTGGGGAGCTAACTGGATTTCTTCCTGAGCCAATTCAAATCATTGAGATAAGAAAATCAGCCCAGGAAAAAAATAACCGGCCAAATGAACCAAAAAGTGTCCAAGTAGTGCCAGAGATATAAAGCAAAGAAGAAGAGGAGCAGAGGTGACAAGGAATGTAAAAGGAGAAAGATTTTAAAATCTGTATTAACTGTAAAACTCTGAACAATTACAGTACATGCCAGCAAGTATAGTTCAGATAAAGAGATGTTTAACTGCTATTTTACCTATTTGCACCCTGAAGGGATTTTAAAGCCCTAATTTATTACTTATCCCATAGCAATTCATAGGCTACAGCAGCATTTTATATTACACATAGTTTCTAGTACACTAAAAATGAGTTTCTCTTCCAGATTATTTACAGCCTTACAAGTTCAGGTTTTTAGTGCTGTCCTCCATACACATCTGGCTAGTACTGCTAATCTCTGCAGCTAATACCACTTTTTACTGTATGTAAAAGAATACTTTTTTCCCACAACTATGTTTGTCAAATCATGCTTGTCTAGCAATGAGATTCCGGTGCAGCACTGATTCCCATCAAAACATTATATAAGAGACAAGGAGGGAAAGTGAGATGAATATTCTCATCCTTCCTTCTAATACTCTCTTGAGAGAAAAAGAGGACAAACATACATCCATAAAGATCACACACTTGCTGATAGCAAGATGTTTGCCAAGCCTCAGATGCATTATCAGGCCATTATGGCTTACTGAGCATACCTGTGTTTAAGCTACAAGAGGTTCCACACACTCTTGTCAGCCTGCAGGAAACAGAAATATCTGAACACTTCCTGAACCTATCACATAGAAGGCAAATAACCTTGTTTGAGACAGAAATAGTTGACAGAAACAATTAGATGTTTTATTTTCAGAAATGGCTTTGGGAATATTCAGCGTCCCACCTTCCTGACAACTTCAAGGGTAACACCAATTCTTAAAAGTTGCTCTAACCAGTGAAAGGCTGAGCAAAAAGCTGCTATTTAAATGCATAAAGACTCTAGACTCAAACAATCTTAGTGTCAATACTGGGCTTTTTGCTATGCTGGGCCCTATGACTTCTAGAGCTTTTTAAATAATAAGTTTGCTGCATCTCTGAATATGTTCTGTCAGCAGCCACTCCTAATACTGGAACTGCTAATCCTAACACTGCAATGTGGAAGATGCTAGCAACAAATGATAAAGGTTATCATTCTGTCAGTCTCTTCTTCAGTGTGAAATGATTAACACTCAGAGAAATCTGTGTCATAGGAATGTTCTGGGGTGGCCATAAATATTGATACTGTAGTTATAAATAAACATGAAGAGCATGACAGAATTTAAGACACTGTTGTGCTCTGACTAACTACAGCACTAACTTGAGCAGTTAATACTGCCTGTGACACCCATGTGATCTGAGTTACAGCTCCATGGTGGGTTATCTCTGTCACAAAGGACATGAGGAACAGAGCAATTCTTCTATCTCTTTGCCTTCAGTTTCACAAAGAGAATTTCTCTTTGAAAGATACAGTTGACTCATTAAAATATCTCAATCTAAATATTTAAGATGTAGCTGGGTAGGAGATGGGTAAAATCACCCTCCATTGCACTCACAAGTTCTGTTACTTATCTGATTCTGTCCCACTGTGTGGCAACTCTTTCCAGTGCCCTGAAACTCAGCAGCACACCAAGCACAAACACTGTTTGCCCCACTTATCATCACCTTCATATGACAGCATTTTAGAAAGTTTGTTTCTCACAGCTGTGAGGCTCACAGGGGCAAAGGATACGGCAAGGTTTTCCTCTTTTGACTCATTACAAGCAGGGATATAGCATTCCTAGCAGTAGAGCTGGTGTATGTTCTTCCAAAACAGACCAAGCTGGCTGGGTATGTGAACATACATGGGAGCCCTCCTGAACACCCCAGTCTGCTTCCAGAGAGTTTGAATAGAAGCTCTTCATTAGACAGCTATTTCATCTCACCCAGCAAAAGCAATTTTCATACTTAAATGTAGTTAGACGCTTACCAGAAAAAAAAACCAACAATGTTAAAACATAAGGAAACATAGGAAAACATAAGCAGAGTTAAAATACACCCTTAAGTGCCACCTGTGGACTATGACCATCAGTGAATATTGCTGATCCCAAATTGATGTCAATGACAACAGTGAGGTACTGCTCAGCTAGTGAGTGAGGAGTCTAGGCTGCTGAAGCTCTGCTTAGGGCCTATCAGGACTAGACCTGAACCTTTTCTTTTTCACAGAGAAGCAGTAGCTGACAATTTTAGAGGAAAATTAAATAGGACAATCTGTAAATTATATCAAATCACAATTTCAGCTGAAACAGTCCCAAACAAATTACTGAAAAGCAGAGCTCAAGAGCTTCCACAGTACTTTGCTGCAACATAGTACTGTAGTCTTAATTTTCTCATTTCCTGCTTTAACTGGTTTCCATTGAACCTACTCACTGTAATAAAGTTTCCAAATATTAGGATAAGGGTTGCAAAATGGACAAACAGTTAATTTTAGCCTGAGGCCTTTGTTAAATTTTCTGCACTGCAGCTGATGGACTTCAATATTTACAGTGGACCGAATCCAAAGAGTACTTAAATGGATGGGTATATTTCCATTAGTGTCAACAGACTTTAGAAAAAGTCTTATATCAGACACTAAGTGAGCTGCAGAAATAAACTGATCTATCTCATAGAAATCCAGCCTGAGTGACCTCACCTTATAATGAAAAGATGCTTCCTGAGTTACATTTTTGTTTTTAGTTAATCAAGAAATATGTCTGCTTCCTCTTGGAGAGTATCATTTAAATAGCATCCTCTAAAAATATGTTTCAGTTGATCTTTCAAAACTAACCTTCCCAAAGGCACTAGAGGGAATGCTTGGTCACAGTTAAATTACTTGGCATTTTATGATGATGACAAAACTCTGCTTTAATCCTCTTAGACATCCCTCATTTTTAGAAATGAAAAGCCAAGCCTATTAAAAACACACTTTTCCTTTCTGGAAAGCACTCAGTCACAGACTTGATTCAATCTCTACTCAAGACTGCACTTAAATTCCTTATGATATTGATGGGATTTTGGATATGCTTCAGTGTTCTCTTGAATGAGGTTATTTTCCAGAATACAAGGCTGACCAGATGCATGGCTCACATATTTTGCCCCAAAAGAATCACAGAAGGGATCAGGTTGGAAGGGACCACTGGAGGTTATCTAGTCCAATCTCTCTGCTCAAGTAGAGTCATCCCTGAGCACATGGAGCACATGGCACAGGACTGCATCCCAACTGCTCTTGAGTATCTCCAGGGCGGGAGATTGCACAACCTCTCTGGGCAACCTGTTCAAGTGCTCAGTCACCCACACTGTAAAGAAGTTTTTCCTCATGTTCAGGTGGAACTTCCTGTGCATCTTTCCTGCCATGGGCTCTTGTCCTATTATTGCTTGGCAGCACCAAGCAGAGCCTGGCTCCATCTTCTTGAGATCCTCCCTTTGGGTATTTATATAAATTGATGATGTCCCCTCCCAGTCACTTCTAGA
Source organism: Molothrus ater (assembly GCF_012460135.2). Classification (NCBI taxonomy): domain Eukaryota; kingdom Metazoa; phylum Chordata; class Aves; order Passeriformes; family Icteridae; genus Molothrus; species Molothrus ater. The sequence continues at coordinate 13,833,578 of NC_050483.2, forward strand.
GGCTGAACAGGTCCAGCTCCCTCAGCCTGTCCTTGCAAGAGATGCTCCAGTCCCTTAATCACCTTTGCTGCCCTGCACTGGACACCCTCCATCACAGTACAAGGGTGGGTATCAGGCAGCACATTCACACTGGCACTGCCAGCGCTCACAAACACAGCAGAGTTGCTTTCCTTCCTGAGGACAAACAAAACAGAGTCACAGCATTCCTTTTTGGACTCCTCTCTTTTGGTGACATTTTGACAGTACCTGTGGGCGGATGGTGTTATTTCCTTTTCCAACGTTGTGAACAATTCCCGAGATGCAGAGCGGCCCAGCGAACCCAAGCAAGTCAGCCAGAATACGGAACGTGCTGCTCAGGAGTAAGGGTCTTCCAAAAGCACAGCAGAGAGCGCGCCAAATGGATCTGGATCCTTGGGGAGATGATGATCTCTTGTTCTGGTCAGAATTAAATTAAAATTCATAAGAATTATGTTATACATTAACCTCAGGTCTGATAAATACTTGGTATTTTTATCACTGCTTTGACAACCATTTGTAATCGCTCAGGTAGAAAGCAGAGGAACTACAACTATTGTTTCTTTTTGTAGAGTCAGAACAAAGCAAAAATTTGCACTTCTCTCCACAAAAGGAACCATAATTTCTTTCCTACCCTTACCCTGATTAATAGGGATCAAATAAATGTGTTGTTTGTGGCCTGCTGAGTAAGGAAAAAAAAAGAGGGAGGGACGTGACAGGTTTTTGTTCTCTGGTGAACACAGAGACTGGAAGCATACACTTTTTAGGCAGGATGCAAACAAGTTCTCTTAGAATCCTGTACACACTCAGCTTCCACTGAGGAGTGAATATTAATTTGGGCTGAGGTAGTTTCAGCCTTGAACCCTCCTATGGACAAACTGTAACTGAAATAACATGGAAAAAAAAATAGCCCTGCAAGGCCTAATTAATACAGACTGTGTAATTGAATGTTTCCAGGGTCTTATTAGGAGGAATAATGGTGTTCAGTGAACACAATCCATGATTACTTTCCACATCAAAATAGAGGCTGTACACATTTTACCCACATTTAACCAGTAATGTGCTTGACATGTATGTTTGATTAGAGAAACTTCATTATTTGTAGGAGGTACAACTGAGAATGTAGTCTCTTGGTATATGGACTGCTATGCCAATGAATCCTTCATTTGCATCATATCTGTTTATATCTCTTTGTGTCATGCTTATATGATAAAAAGTAATGAAAAACACAAGCTCTGAGTAAGCAAACAGACATAATTCCATGCTTTGCGTACCTTCTGTGCTTCAAAGGCCTCATTAAGGCGAATGTAATTGGTCAGAGCTCTCATAGCAATGGGAAGCTTGCCTATGGTTTTCAAGTCTATTGGTTTTTTATGGGCAGTCTTGATGAATGTGTTCATCCACCAGTATGTTCCTTTGGATAACAGATTCACAAAGGGCTGCAGGAATCTCACACCAAGATCCTGGAGATCCTCAGGAGGTTTAACTTCTTTGGGAGTTTTGAAGAAAACGTATCTCTGAAATCCAGAAAAATGCCAGCAGAATGTGTAGAAAATATAAGTGCACAAAGAATAGATAAGGACATTTTAGATAATCAACGAATCAGTCTTGGTTTCTTAAAAGACATTCAAGTACAACCAATACAGCAATCCAGTGTCCTCAGGTACTGAGGATAATCAGAGGAATCCAGTCTAGAAATAAGTAATTCTTATCATTCACTAGGACTCTGCTTATGGTGCAAAAATTTGCATACTTGCAGGGGAAAAAAAACCCCAAACCACCTTATAGAAACAGATCATCATGGCTGGGAGACCTTAAAGATCATCCAGTACAACCACCAAACCAGAACCACCCTAATCACCCCTACACCATATCTCCAGACACCTCTGGAACATTTCCAGATGTGGTGACTCCACCACCTCCCTGGGCAACTTATTCCAGTGCCTGCCACCTGTTTCAGTGAAAAATTTTTTCTAATAACACTAATCTGAACCTCTGTGGTGCTACTTAAGAGCATCTCCTCTTGTCCTTCCACTTGAGACATGTCAGAAGAGACTGACACCCCACCGCCCCACCCCGCAATTATTTAAACAGGACAGTCCCAGCAGCACGACATGGGACACAGGAGCTAAAGCACAGCCCTGAGGTTATCACTAGGATTCATCTCCCACACCACACTGCTTCACATTTGTTAGCTCAGAACATGGAGCTACTGGTGCTGCAGCAAAAAAAAATTACATGGGAATATTTCTTTCCCTCCTAAATTTAATTTGTGTGCACAGTTGGTGAGTGCCAGCTGAAGGGAACTTTGGAATTTATGTATCCAGCAGTCTCCAAAGTCTCAGTTTAGATTATGACTGCAGACACTGCAGAGGAAAAAACAAATATAGATGGAAGGAACCCTAGTAGCCCAAATAAATCACTTATTGTGATTGTCTCCTGGAAAATGAGAGATGCTATTTGAGTGTCTAAGATATTCTCTGATAGAGCAGACAATTCCTTTCCACCAGTCTTCTCTTGCATCAGAAATACTTGGCTCTCATGACTGAAACAGAATAATTTAAAAAATTACAGCAAACTCGAACAGATGAAATTGATCTTAAATTATCAACAACAGAGTCTGGCATTTTTTGAAAATACACATTCATCTGGCCTAGTAAAATACTATTAACCCTTGACAGTCAAATAGTCAAATTTCTAACTGGATTTTTCATTCTCCTGAAACACATTTTACACCAACTACCTAGAAAAGGGATTAAAAAAATACCAATAACCCAAAAAATAACCAATAAAAACCACAGAAGGAGACTTCTAGCATAGTTACTTACCCTCACCCTGATGACATTGATTTCTACAGCTAGTAGCATTCCATAAAGAACAACCAAGAGTCCCGTGAGGCAAAATCGAAGCTGAGAAAATCCAACCCCATTATCACAGAACTTCACAAATTTGATGGTTTTAGTTATGAAAGCTAAAGTCCAGTAGAACAGCAATGCTGTAGAGAAAAAACCCAAACAAATTAACCAGCTCCATGGTTGCAAAAATATACAAAGGCATCATAAAATATAATTAAAGAAGAATTCAACAGAACATATAAAACCAGAGAATTGCCTTTCTCCTGTCAAACAGAACCCTAATTTAATTCCAAAAACATTAAAATAGTAAGATAATGTTAGTTTCTAATGCCTTTTCTATTAGATTTAGTGAGATCTCATAAGTTTCACCAAGTGAAGTCTGCTGAAGGAAATTTCATCTGCTGTAAAACTGTGTCCACATGATCAGCTCAAGGGAGGCTGTTGCTCCAAAAGTGAAGGTGCCTGTGAATAATGTTCTTCAGATTTGGTTAATGCTACAAGACTGCTATGAATGTGGCTTGAAGGAAAATTCCCTGTGAATCTCTGGGATGCATCAGGAACAGGTATTAAAATACTTTGTCCAAACTGCTGCTGCACTATCATTCAACAAAAATTCCATTTATGTAATTCACAATGTAGATAAACAGTCACATCAAGGAAGGATATTCTGGCATTCATGGAATACAACTTTCACTTTTTAGTGTTCTATGAAACCTCCTGTCTCAAGGTGCTCATCCTACCATCAGCTACAACTAAATAATCCAAGGAATAAGCTCTGGTGGCTTGGAAGCACTTCCCGTACCATTCATCACACCATAAGCCAGCTCCTGTTCCCTATTCCTAAGGAAATGCCTTGCAGGGTTATATTCTTTTAAATAAACCTTTCATTGCTGCTCTATCTGCCATGGTGCAACAGATGGAATGAGCTCTAACTGCCAAGAAAAGCTTGGATGTGCTTTCCAAGTGTCTTGCTGAAACACCACAGAAATAAGACTTCAACCAAGGCATTAGCAACTCTAAGTCTAGCTTAAATATAGATAATCATCAGGAAGTTCCATAAATTTCAAAGAATTGGTGGTGTTCCAGCTATGCTGAGGCACCAGAAAGCTCTCTGGAGATGTGCTCTGGGGCTGCCCTTCCAAGCAAAGCTAAATTCAATGTGGAGAATCCATGTGAGATTTGGGACTGCCAGTCCTGCTTCTACAGAAATCAAGTTAAAACCTCTTATTTTAATGAGGACAGTGAATGGAACAGTACAGGAACACTGTGCATTAGGACATTTGCCAAGGAGCCTCTCTTCCTCTAAAATTAAGAGGCCTGTTCATAAGAGGATAACACTGAGTAGTCAGTATTTGCGCACTGCGCTTCAGTGGCCGATGGTTGGAGAGGGTTTTAAAGATATACTAGATGTACTTACCAAATTTCTCTTGTAAAACTTTAGCTTTTTTTATGTGAGGCTTCCTACCATCGTCCCAACTTAGATTGCTTCTCATCCTGTTTCAGACTGCTTCCTTCCTTTGAGGCACTATCCCTCCCTATTTGCAGTACTTCTGACTATAAAGTCTCACTTCATCCAAGAATTACATTCCATGCTGTTCTACCCTTGACCACCTTTATCTGTTAAGCCTTATTTTGTTTCCTTCTTCCAACAACAGGCTGAGAACACATCCCTCTTGGAATAAAAGGGACTTAAACATTGTACACTGAAAATATCCACCAGTGGAGGACTTCCAAAAAAGCAACCAAGCCAACAGGCATTTATGTGTGTCTTGGAATTATAAATAAGAACTAGCAGAGCCATTCTCCTATTCAGGGCTTAAATAATGGTCCATATGACCCTTTATTACTATTGTTATAATGTTAATTTATCTTTTATCTAAGAAGTATTATAAAGTGCCAAACACAACATTCTCAAGTCACACTTACAAGCATTTGAATTTAGTTGGCTTTTCACTTTTGAATACAAGTGTATCTAATCTGATCTGGAGAATGCTCACAGGCCACTCAAGGCTCCTTGGAAAATGCAATTGCAGCTCTGTTCCTTATAGATGATGTTTTTTATCATCTGGCTGGTGAGTACATTTTGGCTGAGAGTTTTTAGAAATTATCTCTGAGAACTTAAACTGGCCTGAACTGCAAAGTGATCAGACCTCAAAGGCATTTACTGGATTGCTTTAGACCTATTCTATGTGCCTGAACGACCTTGCTTTTTCTTGGACCATGTAAGATACCTCAACCCACACCACCAGGATGTAGATTCTCACCTGGGCCACACTCTGAAAAATAAGGCAATGTGCAGCTCAAACTCTTCTACACCTTTATTGAATTATGCCCAATCAAAAAAGCCACACATTTAACTGGATGGGATTTATTAATTAACCTGTGCCTGTTTGGAGAGAAATTTTTTTATACTAAGCAATATTTTTATGCAAGAAGTTTCATTTTAGAGAATAAACCAATTCCAAGGGAAACAACTACAATGCAAAGGGACAAAAATTTTGAATCAGAAAAATAGATCCCTGTCTAGTAGTAGTAAGGTGTAGGCACACAGTTTGTGGTAATTGGGAGTGGGGCTGCAGCAGAACCTTATGGTTGGGCTACAGCTGTGCAGGACAGGTGAATAATATTGAAGGTAATGAGACCTGGAGTGCCCAGGTGCACTGACCAATCACCAAAGGGAACAGAGGACACACAGGTGCAATGCATGAACATGAGGGGTATAAAAGGTTGGGCTAAAGAACCAGAGAGAGCACATGCTTGCAGCCTTCTGAAGTGATGTGACGCTGTATGGGTTGAAGCTTTCTGAAATTGTATGGTGACACTGTGTACTGTGGCCATATCAACTGTGACATATGCTGTGACATATACTGTAACAGTAAAGTAGTCATATAATTAAGATTAGTTTAAAAAAAAGGACAATTTTCTAAAATGAAAAAATTCATGTGTTCCCACACTACCAGCCATTTCAGATTAACACCTCAAAGTCCTGTTGTTATCTCATAGTTTTCTCCCACTATTAATTTTTGAGTTTTATTTATCTTTAAAACAAAGAAACTAACTTTAAAAATAGTGGAATCAGATGCTATCATTCAGTCCTGTATTTTAAACGTTGAGAAAGCAGCAGATTTTCCAATCCAGTCTGAAAACTATTCTAAAATGAGTCCTGCTTAACTGTACAAATGTTATGCAACCATGTGGTGCAAATAGCATCAAAATTAGCATTATTATGAGAGTGCCCTGGTAAACAGCACTACATGGGAACAGCTACATTTGTTGAAATATAATTAGAGACCAAAATCATACAGAAAAAGAACACTTTCAGACCAGATCAAGGTGCTCCAATAGTTGGGTCACTCAACTGCATTCATGAACTCAATCATTATCTTCAATGAATAAATATTCCAAACCTTGTCAATGTTTTTCGATAAGAAATACTAAGAATTACTACTTCAAAATAGCCAAGTGCCTGGGCTAAAGCTGAAAGGCAGGGTGAGGATCAACAGAGGAACTCTGAATCCTCCATTTGCATACCCAAGGAAACACACTAATCCCCACATCTGTCACGGTATCTGCCTCTCACTTGCTCATGAAGAGCCACAAATGGATTTGGTTTCTTTGAGGTACAGAGTGAAAAGCATCTTTAAGAAACAACACATCTCAGAATTTCACGGGATTGGAAAATTTCACCCTGTTCAGAATTAATGATCAGACCTTTAAGGCTCCACTGCACTGCATCAGTCAGAGTTCCCCTGCTGGGTTTAATAGTTTTTGGATAAGGCCTCTGTTAGTCTTTGTTTTAAGCAGCTACCAACTCTTTGCAGCTGTGAGCATTCATCCTGCAGCTGAGGCAGATGATGCCCTGCAGTTTGCTGGAAATTCACTGATGCTCAGAAGCAGCAAGATGTCACATCAGCTCTTCTACTTTGCTCTGTGTGTTTGCAACATTACATCTCTTCTGTATGAGCCCAGTTTCCCATACACCCAGCAAAAAGCTTATCACCAGCTTTAGCTTTCCCTCCTGGCCCTCATTTACCTCATAAAATGAGGCTCTAAAGCAAAGCTGCTTCATGACCACACTGCACTCTAGTGGGTTTACAGGTGAGTAAAGGTATAATTTAACTATCCATACTGGGCTCACTTGCATAAAGTGCTCATTGTCTGGTCCCAGATGTCAATACCAAGTAGTTGAAATTAAGACTGAAAGATAACTAACAATCCTCCCAGTTTGTGCAGTTAGGAACAAAGGATAGAGACTTCCAGAAATGTCTGTCTTAGGACAAATAAAAGAAAAACAAAAGAAAAATAAAATAAAAATCAAAGATCATCAGCTTGTGAAGATTTTGGACTAAAATTCAAATCAGACACACTAAGTGGGAAAGACTGTGATGGTCTGAGTTTCTTTTTCACCTAAGAGCTATTAGGACCAGATTTTCTGAGAGAGTCTATTCCTTGGAAATTCTTGCAAAATTAAAATTCATCCATAATACTTAAGTGTTGGTATTTGTTGGCACAACTTTTTAGTATTCAAGTATTGTCCAGAGTTTATCCAGCATCAGCACTCTAAACACTGAAACACATTATCATAAAAAAGAAATCTCTACTGAGCAGGAATTATGCAAAAATGGGTAATCAACTACCAGCTGTAACTTTGCTACCCTTCTCAAAGACTTAACAGCAGGAATGTGGTGGTGACACTAAATTATTTAACACTGTATTATATATCTGAAATAACAACAAAAAGCCCAAACAACAAAACAACCTAAAAAACAAAACCACAAAAACCACTGCTTGCTTTACAGGCAACAGTAACAGGCTAGCAATGCTTCCTGAGACATAATGTCTTCCTGTGAGAAAGCATTAAAAATACTTTGTTGATTATTTAAAAAGCAACTAAATGACCTCACCTGTTCTTAAAGGATAAAAAAGATCCTACTTAAAAGGAAGGTAGAGGAAGAAAAGCAGTCCCAAAGGAGAAGACATAAAGGTTGCTAAGCCTGGATAGAAATCTAAGTCTTTGAAGAGGAATTTTTTTTCACGAGTTACAGCCTATTTCTGCAGAACAGGACTCTCACTTACCCCAACATGTAGATCAAAATAATTTTCAATATGTAAAAGCTTTCTCAAATCTACTTATTAATGACTTTTCCCCACCTGACAAAAACTAGAACAAAACTTTGATACACAAGACAAACTTTAGCAGGATCTATTGATACAGAAATCCAGCTCAAACAAAATTTGATGAGCCAGAACCAAAGAAATAACAGGTGACAGGATGTGACTAAACACGTAGCCATCCTGGACTGCAGTCTACTTAAACAGATGAGAACACATGAACAACTGCATGACCACCAGCAGCAGTGGATTTTCTATAGCTACAGTTTATTCAAATCTGGCAAAATACAGTGGAAACTAGGTAGTTCTCATTCATAGCATTTTCCATTCAAAAGGCCTTAAAGCAGTTTTCAAAGGGAGTTTTAGGAACATGAAGCAAGAGCAAGCAGGCAGAGTAATATATTCATGACTGAAAGTCAGGGATGTCATTCCTTAGCTCCTTGCATATTTCAACAGACCACGCACACCAAGATTTCTTCATTCTTGCATCATGCTTCCACACAACAGGCTGACAAGGGGCTTTGGATTTAGAGTTAACAATTTCCCACGCTACTTTTCCCACAAAAGCAGTTTTTCCTAGAGAAGTCTTTGGCTCATTGAATCCCTGAGAACATTACACAGACTATTATTAGAAGTTAAAAGCATTAGAAAGAATGAAATGTCTGAGCATACACAGAAGGGTAGCTTTGGTCATAGAAGACTGCAGTGACCTGTCACCAAGGAAAAAGACACACAGCACCACAGCACACTTCCACACAGCAGCCACACTTCCAGGTGCATAGATTTTGAGACATACCTATTAAGAGTTTGGGGAAGTTGGATGTTTCAATATTGTGGTAATAGACAACGGATGTGATGGCTGCCAGGAATGCCATTCCAGCCGGCATGTACAGGTGTAAGTGGCGGGATTCAGAAACCCTTCAAAACAAAAAAATATCTGTTAAAGTCAAACCTCTCAGCTATTTAAATGTTTCCCTTTTAATTCATGAACAGTACCTTGCTATGATGTAGGATTTTCTAGAATGACTTATGGATGCAAACCCCTCCAAGTTTTAATTGAATTTCTGCTCCTAAATCACACAGTTGGATTTCAAATTCCTCCCCTGTGCTGAAAATGAAAGGTGTGTACTCCTATTTCCTACTGAAATCATTGGAACACTTGTTTAAATTAGGACAAGCAGCTCATCTACAAAATGAGAAAAGTTAATTTAAGCTAAACTAGTTTGGGAGCTGTCCATCAAAATATGCAGATAAGACCAACTAACAGCACAGTTCAAGATTTTCTACAGAAGCATTTTGTGCAAGTGTTTCATTTTCTTTGGTTTCAAAGAAGGAACAGCACCACAGCACAGGATTTACTTAGAGTGAGATCTGTCTTCAGTGACTGCAAGCCAACAAAAAAAGCCCCTATAACAGAATCATGCACTCTTATGGTTTTTGTCCTATAAAGCAAAACTCTGCAGATGCTTTGCTTCAGGTAGCAGCAGAAGGGGTCCTGCCAAATACAGCCCTTTGGGAATATTGGAATTGTTGGGCAATGTTGTGGGTTTGTCCAGCATTCAATAGAAATATGTTTTCTCCTCCTCTTTCTTCCTACTCATTTTCTCTTCCTTCCCTCTCCCCTTTTGTTTCTTTCACAAAAAGAATCTAATGCCCTAAGCTATCAAGGGCTACAATTTCCTCTGGGTCCCAGCCAGCTTCACCAGAAGGAGACACCAAGATGGCTTCAGGACATAAACATTTAGGAAAATTGACACCGTGTCCTCTGAATGGATTTCTTCTTGCTGCATCAAACACTACTTTTGTGAAGTTTGGAGACACAAGAAGAGCTGTGCTGGGAGGGAGATGAAAGATATCACAGGACATCACATTCCTGAGAGCAGAACATTACAAATGTCTAGCAGAACCATAGGAGCTCAGGACAACCATTTCCTGCATTTCTGCTCTAGAAAGGAGAGCCTTCCCTCAATAATGACTGTGGTGAACTCTGCAGAGCTGGCTGAAGCCATGCTCACAGCCTATCATGAACACTAAATTCCTCTTGCTGGATGTCAATACATCAAAATGAGAAAAGATCCTCTGAAATTCATAGTAATGCCAGGAGGTTATGTACACCAGGTCTGAATTCTCAGCAAGGATAAAAAAACCCAACAAGAACAGATTTCTTCAGACAGCCTAAGCTTCAGTAGGTAACACTGCAGCAGTGGGAGGCTTTTTAAAATCTATTTATTCCACAGTTGCTGGAATTCCCCTATATAACTGTACCTCCAATAGGCCGCTTCTGTTGCTGAGATGCCAAAGCCTTTAGCACCCAGTTGCTGCCAAAAGAACTCACCAGCACAATCCATTTTGGTTCTTAGAAAGCTGATGAATATCAAAACTCCCTTCTATTCACTGGAGCCCTCACCAGCCTGCTGAGTGCTCGGGAAGCACGACTGTGGGTTGGCACTCCCCCAGCAGAGCTCCAAGCTTTGATTCTCATCAGGTGACACCTATTACTTAACAGCAGTGTTCTGAGTCAAGTTAAATAGCAAATAAACATAATGAGAGGCATTGCAAACGAGAAAAATAAAGGAGAAAACTCAAAGCAGGAGATTTTGCTCTGAGCATCCCACACTCTGATAACTCTGAATAAGCAAGAGAAAAATTCCTTTAAAAAAAACTGGCAGCGAGAAACATCCTATTTATATAGGTTTAAGAAAAGTTAAAATAATAATAATGATATCATTTTCTACATCAGAAGTCTGCAGTGCATTTCACACTGGTTGGTGGATACTTGTTATATAGATGGCTAATCAGGGACTTTTTGTCCTATTTAATTAGGAACTTCCATTTCATAATCCTTGGGTTCAAATTCATAATGATCATGAAAAATCATGCCTCTCTTCATAGAAAGAGATCATAGTCATTGTTATATAATTAGCTTCTCCATAATAAATCACTCTCCTGTACCACTTGTTTCACTTGAAATATTTTTTTTCCACAGATTTCTGTTTAGTGACATCCTAAGGTGCATAAAGGATGATAGTTCATGCTCACATAATATCAGCTGCTCTGCTCCGGGTAACATAGGAGATATAGTGCACAGTCACCAGAAGAAACCCTGTGGGGTGTGACTTAAGCCCAGCAGATTCATTCCTCTTATTTAGATGAAAAGAACTCAGTTTGGGGGTGAATGGTGTGACCTACCATGTACATGGGAGTTCCTCCTAAGTAACGACTGTGGGATTGGGTCCTTGGACATAAAACATATCATGAAAATGTCACCATCTGCTTGAATCATCAGGATTTATCTATGATTACTCTTTGGAAAGATAGTGTCATTAAGCTGAACTAAAAATGATTAAGGTCAGTTGTGCCTGTGTACATCACTTGGCAAGGTCTGTGGAATTTCTGATACAAGGTTGGTAGGTTAACCACTAAGAAAACAGATTATATGTTCATAACCACAAGGAATATCATTTAGATGAGGACTTGGACAAGGAGGAAATATCTGCCCTGAAACCTTTAAACTGCTCAGTGCTACCAGGAGAAGGCAGACAAACACTTACCCATCAGACACTATGCCCTCTGCAATTTCACACACCAGCACAAACAAGAGGATAAAAGTCAGTATCCAGCGTAAATTGTGGCCAGGAAAATGAAGCCATGTGCTATGATGTATATGTACTTTGGAACTCTGACTTCCCCATCCTAAAAGAGAAAGGAGAATTATAGAGAGCTTTCTCTACAAGAGTGACACACAAAGTTCCTGCTTACAAAAAACCCCACACCATATATGTAACAACCTTGCATACCAACATTGACGCAGCTGTGTTGTTAAACACACATGCATTTGATGATAATCAGAACTGTGCTCTCACTGTCTCACTTCATATGGAATAAAATCAATAATTCAGACAGGACACAGCCTTAAATTCCTATACTTCTAGCAACTTACTACCAAGAAATTACATGCACTAAACAATTTACAAATCTGTTCACAGCTTAAATGAACAAAAAAATTAACGTTTTGACAAATACACACAAACACTCTAATAAATACACAACTTATTTTCCCTTTAATTCTTTTAAAAATAAAAAGGATAAGGTGTGAAATTTTATCTTGCTAAAAATTAGCAACACTGAGAGATTCCAGATAAACGCAGGGAACCCTAAGCAGCTGACCCCGTTTTCACAGTCGTGCTGGCTGCTATTTCCCCACCGGACCTTTTCCCATCCCCAGCAGCGAGCGTTACTCCAACCCGTGCCGTGGCTCTCCGCGGGCCGGTCCGGGCTTTGGACGAGGGCATCCGGAGCAGTGACAGCCCCGTGCGCTGAACCACCGGGCCACCTACCGGTCCCGCCGGGCTCGTGACATTGAATCGCGGTACCCGCCTCAGGTACCGCAGAAGCCAGCGGGGCAGGACCTGTAACCAGGGGGGGCTGCCAGGCGGCCGTGACCCCGCAGTAATTGCTGGGGGTGATATTTCATAACGCAGCACTTACTTGTCAGGTTTCCTGGGCTTTAATAGCACATTTATTTCTGCTCCTTGCCCTGTACCGGCAGGGCAAATCCTGCGGTCTCTTCCAGCATCACCCGTTCCTGCCCTGCCTGCGCAAGGGCTTTCACCTGCGGGGAGCCCCGCGGGCTGCCCCGACAGACGGAGACGGGCCCCGCAGCCCGGGCGGACAGCGGGCGGTGCGGGGGCTGCCCGGGGAGAGGCGGCCGCCGGAGCATCCCGCAGCTCGCAGCGCATCCCAGGAGCGGCGCAGCCTCCCCGCGCGGCACGGGGGCAGGGCCAGGCCGGGGGACACGGCAAGGGGAGGCCAGGCGGGCGGGGGGAACGCGGCACACGCGCGGGGGAGGGAAACCCACGGCGAGACAAAGCCGGGCGCGGGGACGCGGCAAAGCAGCACCGGGGGTAGAGAGGCAGAAGGAAAAGGTGGGCAAATAGGAGAGGCACAGGCGGACAGGGGAAGGAAGAACCGCAGGCACCCACCGATGAAGAGGATGGGGAAGGTGATGAAGAGCAAGAAGACGTGCGGCACCACGTTGAGCGCATCCACGAAGCAGCCGTTGTTGAGCACGCCGTGGTCCACGTTGTAGGCGGTGGAGTTGCCCTCGTCGCCGCAGAACGCCAGGGCCATGGCGGGACCCTGCGCGCAGCCGGGCGCCGCCTCCGCCTCCGCGCACATCAGGCGGGGCCGGCGCGGCCGCGGCTCTGCCCGCACCTGCCGGGAGCGGCGGCGGCCCCGGCCGCGGCCCCGGCCCCGCGCTCCGCCCGCCCCGGCCCCGCTCCGCCCCGGCACCGCCCCCGAACAGCCCCGAGCGCCGCGCTGGGGGAGCGCTCGGCGGGGACGGGGGCGGGACGTCCCTCCGCTGCGGCGGCTGGGACCGGTGCGAGCGCCCCGTGACAGCCCTCGGTACCCCAGAGCATCAGACCCGGGTTCCAGGGCTCTCGGGATCGGTATTGAGCGCTTTATGCATCGCTAACATGACAGAACATGAAATATCCAACTAAATTAGTGATGACAGGAATTACAGATTACGGAAAGTGTGTTCTTTCAACCTTGTCGGCTTTTGCTTTTTTCTCGACTGTGATAAAGATATTATTAGATTAACTCACGTATTCAGCCATGCCTTCCTCCCAAAGGAGACCTCAACATTACATCCTGAACAGCTGTTGTGTTTCTGCCTTACCTTTTTTTACCCCTAAAATGAGTTAAACCCTGTTTTTCCCCCTCCACCAAGACTGCCTCAGTCTCCGAGAATCAGATCATTAATTTGAGCGGGCTCCAAATCACTCCCCAAGCATTTTTATGTACACCAAAGTAATCTACCAATCAACATTTCCAACTCCTTTTTTTCTTGAGTGGAAGTTAGGCTCAACTGAGCCAGTGCCAAACAAAAACTCTAATCAAATACCTCTCTGCTAGGGAATAGCACTGGATAGTAAAATGTGATGTGCATCAGAAATCTGCACCTGGCACACACTTCCCAGCACAGGCTGAATCAGTGTCCAAGATTCAAATATCTCTGGTGTGTAGCCATTAAATAATCAACAACTCAACAAAAAGAGTCCACATATCCAGGCTTCACTCTTCAAAATGCAAAAGCTACAAGTTGGCTAAATGCCTCTAAGGGAAATGAACCCATAAATGAAAAATTTCCTTCTTCCTTCAACATAACATTCAATTTCTAGGACAGACAGCTTCACTAATAGACCTGAAAATTACTTTTGTCATGCTACTTTTATTGATCTTGCTGTTGGACAGGAGCAAAGAAAAAGCAATTCTCTGCATGGAACATTATTTCCTATATATGGTCTTTTGGAGCTATAGCAGTGTGGTTGAGAACAAAAATTAAAAGACAAACCCCAAGCCAAATCCTGTGTATATGTATTCTCAAATGTGAAAGTTACACCCACACTGGAAAGACTATAATTATTTTAAGTTTTGAATAGAGTCCAGCATTCATTTGAGCTTCTGGTCAAGCTCAGCTCTGCTACCCTAATTGTTATTTAATAAACAGTATGAGCAGTTTACATGCAGATAATTTAAAAGTAATTTATATTTTAGCATTTCCTGAGTCCCCAAGTGACACAAGATCTCTGTGTTACCATGAACAAAGAGCAACAATGAACTCTTGGCAGTTTACACTCTGGAGGCTGAAATCATGGTTAAGATTTGAAGAAGAAATAACCGTGGCCAAAGAATTTTACACAGAAATTAAAGTTTTCTCTGAAGAAATCCAAGAACTGAGCTCACATGCCCAATCTCTGCATGTTTTCTGAACCTACAAGGTGCTGATCACAACATTTAAAAAAATGTCTATCTCAAACAAAAAAGTCGGGAAACTTGATGGTTTTGAATTTGAAATTTGTCTTTCCAATGATTTTCAGACACAGCCTGGATTGCATAGTTAATGTGGTGGTTTAAGATTAATGTTCTCAGTTCATTGTTCTCCTACAACAGATCTGCTCCTGTCACAGAGCTAAAGTTGAGTCAGAAATGTGTTGGCATCCTGAGATTTAATCCAGAGAGATGCTGGATTAAATGAGGAACTAATGACTTAATGAAATAGAGAAAAAAAACCCCAGAGTGACAGAAATCAAAACAGTTGGTAAAGTGAAATTGGTGAGGTGAGCATTCATAACAATAAACAGGGACAGACATGGACACCCAAACTCTTTAAATAACTCACACTTCCAAAAACAATGTTCCAGTTTTGTCCCTACTGTTACAATGAAATCAAGTGGGTAATCTGGACAAATACAGGTCTTGCTTACTAAAGCATTAAATAACCATTTCTTTTTCACTCACAAATGGTAAACCAGCCATTTTGTGCCTTCACAAAATAATGCTAAAACATAGTTTGATCCTTTTCTTAGGAAAGGCTTGGATGTGATTGTGGCATAAAAGGAATGGACTTCCTTACCCAGACTATCTCTGCTGCTCCTGTGGGCTTTGGAGCAGGTCACAGTGGAATGGTTTCTCTCTCAAAACTGTCATTTCATGAAGCTTTGTGAAAGTAAAATTCCTTTTCAAAGTACAGAAAAGGCAAAGAAAATATGAACCCAACAGGTAGACAGCCATGTTTATCTGCATGTTGCAAATGCAACCTGATTTTCCACTAAAGTCCCTTTACATCTTATTTCTCTTACTCCTGACTATTCCCATTTGACAAGAAGTCAGTTTCCTATTTCATTACTTCAGTGTATCTATTAGAAATGAAACATCAAGTTAGATGCTGGCAGACACTAGCACATTCAGTAGGTGACTGGAAATATTTTGAAAGCATTTTGATTATATAAAATTGATTTCCAGAGTGACAAGGACAATATTTTTAACTCAAGGAAAAACCACTTTTTATGCTTGCCTTGGAATTTGTCTTTGTCTGCAAGATGCAGACAGGTTTTGGTTTTATAGTAAAGCACTGACACTTCAGAATTCAGTTGTTTTTAACAGATATTCATTTATGTGAGAGCTTTCATTGTTTCTTTCCTACCTTTGTCATTTGTATTGCTCCTCTTATTCAGATGCTTCGCACTAGCCTCTCTTTTTCATCAATGAAGACCTCTCTTCCTAAAAATCATGGTTTGTTTCTGTAGATCACTCTGCAGATTTGTGCTTTTGTTTGCATGTAGAAATGCAGATAGAAAAACCCCCAATGGTTTGAAAGTTCTGAACAGCCACAGACCATGTTCAAAGTTGTGGTAGTTAGGTATATAAATTTGGGCATCACGCAGGAAAATTTCACTTTCCTGTGTATTTTAAAGTCATTAATGAGACCAATTATAAATAGGAAATTGTAGGAAAAAGGGCTAACAAAGCAAATTCTCATTGTGATTTAGAATTAGCTAAACAATATGCACTAAACTATGACTTCTGGTTCCTATTTAATTCTGCTCTAGGAAGAAGAGAGGAAAAACAAAATACATGTGTGGGAGGAAGCCACCAATCCCTTTCTGAAGCACATTGGGAAAGGCTGAGGAAAAAAATGGGAGAAAATCACCTCCAGAAAAAAGTCTTATTTTATTCTTGTGGAACAAAGAGCTCCATTCTATCATATCATAGAAGACATCTTTTATCAACAACAACAACAAAAAAATCTCTGAAAAATAGTCTAAGGTGCTGCTATTAAAATTCACACAATAAGCATACTTATAGAATCCTAGAATGTTGGGAGTGGAAGGGACCTTAAAGATAATCCAGTTCTAGCTCCCTTGCTATGAGCAGGGACACCTTTCACCAGACCAGGTTGTCCAAAGGTCCATCCACATCTGGCCTGGCCTTGAACACTGCCAGAGATGGGCATCCACAGCTTCTCTGGGAAACCTGTGCCAGTGCCCCACCATCCTCATAGTGAAGAATTGCTTCTTGACATCTAAACTAAACCTTTCCTCTTTCAGTTTAATAATAGTGCAGAGATTCACAGAAATAGCCCTTTTTCTTTAAATAAACCTTATTAATTTTTAATTACTGTCCCTCATTAAAAATGAAGAAAGAACTTATGAGTAAGCAGATCTATCTTTGAGTGGAAACAAAATACAAACTGTTAGTTGGGCAATCATCCTCAGGCAAACACTCAGACAAGTGTTTTAGATTGGAGCAGCTTATCTTTAAGTGTGTTCAGACATCTTGGGGCTTCAGCCACATGAATGACCTCTATCATTAAGTCATTTTATGAAGCACATTCTCCAACATCCAATATAATATTCAGCCAATTAATCTCGCCTTGAACCAGCTCCTCAGTTTAACAGGAGCTTCCTTGTTCAATAGAGCCAGAGCAGTGCTGACTTGACATCTGAAGCCTGGTGAAAAATCTCACTTTTCTTTTCATTCAGTCTCCTTTGCAGTGTTAAACAAACACTGATGCATCTGGGGCTATCTGCCACAACTCAGGGAGAATCACCTGAAGGGCTGCAGGCTATTTCCCTTACCAGCCTCACCTAAAGATATTCTTGATGCTCCCCTGCCCTCCTCAATCACCAGGATTCTCCATAACAACGACAACAATGCTAAACCAATGTTCTATTCACTCCTGACTATCCTTGTGCACAGATGAACCTTTACAACCTCTGCATGATCTCACTGATCACCTCACACCTTAGTTTCATCTCCAGTATCTAAATGGTTAAGGTGTTGAGTACTCCCTGTGTAGTACTTTTAGTACAAGTGTTGTGTTTTCCTCAGGGGAATAAGCCGAGTGCTGTGAACCAACCTGTGCCAATAAACAACTCGCGTGCTGGCTCCAGCGTGGTGGTATTCTTCACAAATATTCTTTTCAAAAACCACAAATTAGACTGAACACTAAGATTTGAATTGTTTTTTTGAAGATTATTAGAAACAAACCAAAGATATCATCTTTCCTCCTCAGAATGTAAAACAGTTTTCTGCTTAGGCATAGAGAGCTTTAGTTGATTTGTTTATTGACCACCAGGGATTGTTCCAGGCTACCCTCAACTTCTCTAGAGGGTAAAATCGACACAACAATTAGAGAGAAACAAAGCTATCAGTTCAGACTTGGCTTTGGAATGCTTATCTTGTGCGACTATTTGACAAAATTATGCAGAAAATTAACAAAAATGTTGCTGTACTTTAATGAAGTTTTGCACTTCAGAATTTCTTTTACTTCTTTTTAATAGGTTACAATTTAGCATTTATTCTAGCTCTTAAAATAATGACAAAAAATCATATTACAGGTTCATAAGAAAACCCAAAATGTGAGTATGTACAAAAGGTTTAGTCCTGCATAGCAAATACTGCTAATTCCCTGTTGCAATTTATCACATACCTAATTAATTTTAAAAGGCCTATTTCAGGAGACTTTTCTCTTGAGTTCAGCCCACGTGCAGACTACATTTGGGATTTTCAGAGACTCAAGGGAGTTAAAACAATCAATACCCATAAAAAATATAAAGAAAATTAATTTAATAGTTTAGTAATTGAACTTACAGCCAGTAGTATTTTTTTCTATCTTTTTCCTATTTTCATGGAGATTTGAACCTGAAGCTCATTACCTCTTGGAGTAGTATAGTGCTGTTTCTTGTACATTAAAGTACTGAACCTGAATTTTTAGGTGTGAAGCACAGCAGAAAATTAAATTGTCTATGACATTTTTTCCTGGCAGCAGTAATTCCTGAATATCCTCATTTAGGGTAGATGTCCACAGCCTCAGCCCTCAAACCAGCCATAGATGCTCTGCTCTGGGTAACTATTCTTTATACTGTCAGTACTTAGGAGGAATCAAGTCGCTTTTGTAAAAAGGCAAAAAGTAAGAAATAGCTGTACAACCCACTCCAGTATTGAAATTTGGCATTATTTTTCACTTCATTATTCTCTTTCACTGCATTATTCTCTTCACAGCAAGAGAAGAATATTTTTTTAACATAGTCTATATATTTGTATAGGAAAGTTTAAAATTTGTAACAACAATAAATAAGACTAACCGAGTACCAAACCTTCAAAAATCCCCTTACATTGAGCAAAATAACACAGAGTCAAGGGAGCTAAAACTATTTAAAAGTTTGGATCACATTTAATTAGTGTTTTTAGCCAAAGAAAAGAGGGAAAATTCCAAACTCCCCCTCTAAGGGAGCAAATGCAAATAACATAAAATAGCACCATGGCAGTCACATTAGCACACAGGAAACAGGCTTTGCTGAGACAGGCCAGGCTTCCAGCCTCTGGACAGCAAATAGGTTGTCCTTAGGATTCAGGGTCGTGGAGTGTCTCAGCTGTTCATGCAAATGCCACAGGTCCCTCACACTCTGACTCACAGAGGAGTCACCTCACGGACTGATCACTGATCGTGCCCTGGTATTTTAAACATACTCTACTCTTACAACCTGAATTCCTTAAGTGCCTGAAGTAGTGAGTGAGTAGGACTAGTGGATATTCAGCTTAGCTTTAATGTGTGCATTAACAAGTTGCCTTTTTAAAGAGCAAATGATAGAAACAAGACCTTTGTGCCATCATATGGTACAAACTGGGCAACCAGAGGATCAGACAGGGGTTCATGAAAGGTGGGTCCTGCTTGACCAACCTGATTTCCTTTTGTGACAAAATGACCTGATTGGCAGATGAGGGAAAGGTTCTTCATGTTTCCAATCTGGACTTTAGGAAAGACTTTTGACACCAGCATTTTCCTGGAGAAACTGGCTTCCCATGGAGAGGGCGGGTGTACTCTTCACTGGGTAAAAAACTGTCTGGATGGCTGAGCCCAGAGACTGGGGGTGAGTGGATTCCATCACCTATCACCATCCGGTGCCAGTGGTGCTTCTCAGGGCTTCGTGGGCCCAGTCCTGTTCAAAATCTTTATCAGTTTTGTGGATGAGGGGATGGAGGCAGCCTCAGTCAGCTGCAGACACACCAGGCTGGCTGGCAGTGCAGATCTGCTGGAGGGCAGGAAGGCTCTGCAGAGGGATCTGGACAGGCCGCATCCATGGCTGAGGCCGGCTGGGTGAGGGTCAGCCAGGCCAAGGGCCGGGGCCTGTCCTTGGGGCACAACAGCCCCAGACAGGGCCACAGGCTGGGGCACAGGGGCTGGGACCCTGCTGGGCAGAAAACGACCTGGGGGTGCTGCTGACAGCAGCTGGACATGAGCCAGCAGGGCCCAGGGGGCCAAGAAGGCCCAGGGCATCCTGGCCTGGATCAGCCATAGTGCGGCCAGCAGGACCAGGCAGGGATTGTCCCCCTGTGCTGGTGAGGCCACACCTTGAATCCTGTGTCCAGTTCTGGGCCCCTCACTGCAAGAAAGACATTGAGGGGCTGGAGTGAGTCCAGAGAAGAGAAATGGGGCTGGTAGAGGGTCTGGGGCACAAATCCTGTGAGGAGAGGCTGAGAGAGCTGGGGGTGTTCGGCCTGGAAAAAAGGAGGCTCAGGGGAGACATCACTGCTCTCTGCAACACAACTGCCTGGAAGGAGGCTGATCTTCTCCCAGTAATAAATAATAGGATGAGAGAAAATGGCCAAAAGTTGTGCCAGGGAAAGTTTAGATGGGATATCAGAAAACATTTCTTCACCAAAAGGGATTTCAGGCCCTGGAACAGGCTGTCCAGGGAAGTGGTTGAGTCTGCATCCCTGGAGTTATTCAAAAGCCATTTAGATGTGGCGCTTAGGGACATGGTTCAGTGGTGGACTTGGCAGTGCTGGGTTAAGGGTTGGACTTGATGACCTGAGAGATCTTTTCCAAACTAGCGATTCTGAGATTCTGCTTTTATTCCTATGGAGAATTATTCTCTCTCTGAAAACAAGAATATTTAGCGGTGGAACAATGTTTAAGACATATCAGGACTCTGACACTGACTGGCACTTACATGCACTATTATGATATGAGTGGTAGCAAAAAATTCTAGGTACCCACATCAGTGCAGGATATAAATCAGCTGCAGATCTCTCTATTAGAACAGCTCTGAAGAAAGTATGAGCGATTGGTAGGAATATGATGTGCCTATTATGAAAAATCATATAATAAAAGAAAAAAATCTACACTGTCGGGTAACAAAAAAAAGTTGGGCAAGTTCCTTGCATTCCTGATAATGGTTATAAAGAGAATAATTCCTGTTTTCTTCAGAAGTAGTTTTCCCCTCAGGACATGTATTCATTTTTCCTGACTGGCGATACCACAAGGCTGAAGATAATGTTTTGTATTGTAAATCTCCTCTTAAAAGAGATGCCATATTCTTTTGTTGTGGATTTTCTGAAAAAAAAAAAATCTCAGAGCTGAATGTTTTCTTTTCCTAACAGCATATATTGCACCGTCTAAGTCTGTAGCATTAAATATGAAAACAATGCTGACTAGTGAGTGCAGCAGTCAATTTGTAGTGTGCAAAAACTGTAAACACAACTGTGATTGATAGAGCTGAAATCCTGCTGAAGATATAATCAGAATTGACCAGTAACATGAAAGAACACTGTGTAGATTCTATAGTTTTTCAAATAAATAGCCCATGAGACCAGTTTGTAAAACATAGTAGATAGAAATGCCTCTCTTCACAGAAATTAATTTGTGGAAGGTTTGCAGAGTCTCTTTGGGTAGAGACTCATCCTAAAACAGCCTCAGGTACTTCTCAGCCTAAGTCACAGGTCCCAGTAGGTACCTGGGCAGGCATGTGCTGGCACAAACACCGCTGGCTGCCCACCTGGCACTACAAGGGGATGTGTCAGAACCATCTATGTAGGACATAATTCCCACACTCTGATCTGCCCTCCCACAAGGAATTATTCCCATTCCTCTCTTTCTCTCACGGCTGTAGGTAGCCTTTCTCAGCATGCTTTCCCCAGGCTATATTTGTCTCCTGTGATAAGGCAGCAATACGAGCCAGTGGACGTTCTGCACGTCTGCATTTTGGCAGCCCAAACGTGAAGGGCAATGTCAAGTGCTGAGGCTCAGCCATGGAGGTTTCTCACGTGCAACTCTCAGCTGTCTGTTTTTCATCTGCAGCGAAACAGCAACGCAGTGGAGACAAGAGCAACCACATCCAGCTGGAGAGCACTGACAAGGGATGATTCTCTCGTGTGTGCCAGGGACACATCCTCAGGACATGCTCCCAGCAACTGGGCAGAAAAAGTAAGATTGCTTCTTACATTTTCCCAGGCCTGGAACTGACTATGTCTTCTTTAACAAACTGATCTGAAGTTCTGACTTGACTGTTCTTTTCACCACATCATAAAAAAACCACTTGCCATTTCCCCATTTGTTTGTAGTTTGGGCAATGAAGTCTCAAGATATAAGGACAAAGGTAAGGAAAGGATTGTGCTACAAGTAGATAAAAGCTCCTCTCTCTTCCACAGCTGGTTATAGTGATCACTGCCCTGTGGTTAAGAGACCACATCATTATTAAAGACAGAATACTTGAGGATTTCATATCAGATGCTATCTACTTAGGAAAATATGGTGATGTTCATTTTATAA
This sequence comes from Molothrus ater, assembly GCF_012460135.2. NCBI lineage: Eukaryota > Metazoa > Chordata > Aves > Passeriformes > Icteridae > Molothrus > Molothrus ater. Next base: position 13,855,961 of record NC_050483.2, read on the forward strand.
AAGTCACTTACTTGTCCTAGTACAAAAAGGGGTAAGTATTTTGTCCCTTTGTGTCATTTATAAATCTAGCCACTTTCCCCCATCTGTTTTTACTGTGGTATTTTAAACATCTTTTTAAGCAGGTACACATGGGTTTAAAGACACCATTAGAAGAGGCAATACCAGGTATCTTTATCCTTGAGAAGTTATACTATTCCTGGTGTACTTCAGTGGCATAATAGAAAATAAAAACCCATCTCTGCATCTGTTTGTCTGGCTAGAGGCAAAGAAATGTGAATATTGTCACAGCTGACAACAAAGAAACACAGCTTTCCTGCAGCAGTACAATATGGGACAAATCACTGCAAGTTAATGGCAACTTAATACACACAATTTACTTTCCCCTGTGAATCATCCAACCACAAAATATGCCCACCACCTCTGTTTCAATCAGCCCTATGAGTGTTAACAGAAATTTGTTGCAATCAAATTCTCCAAGAAGAAAAACAACATTATAAATTATGTTGCACCCACCTGCAAATTCTGAAATGACTGATGAGAAATTTATGCATTAGTTGGAGAAAAGACTTTTGCGTCCTCTCAGTCTGGATTATTGCTGTTCATGTCACTCTTCTGCCTGATTTCCACTGAGGAAGAGTATGCAATTTCTTCTGTCCTAGCAGGTTAATAACATTCAGAGATCTGCTTCACCACAATTCTTTGTGAATAGTCAAAATGGGAACATGCATTTCTCTTTCTTTCCCTCTGTCCTTCCTTGAGGCTGGAGTTGCTGGTAATTAAAAACTGTTAATGGGTGTCTCCTCTCTGAAAATCCCACATTTTGTACTGGGGGGGAGAAAGAATAACAAAAATATTGATATTTGCAAACTTATAATCTACTTCGTTTCAAAGGATAACCCTGAAAAGTTATTTCACCCTGTCGAGGAAATCCCTATTACAAGATTTTTGTCAAAGCTTAATTTTCTCTGGAGTATTTCTAAAAATGTTTTATAGCTGATGTTCTTTGCTGTCTGTTAAGTGGCATTAATCCTTAAGAGCCTCAGGCTGTTGCCAACATGAACATGGGGTCCCAGTGCTAAAGCACACAGAACTGCTTAGGGGAAAGGCAGAGAAAAGAGAACAAAATTTCAGAAAAAGTATTTTGAAATTCTCTTGGTTTTACATGTGTGTGTTTGGCTTTGCATAAAGAATAGCCATTAGCAACTTTCCCTCTCACATCCTTACTGTTTAGAAAAGTCCTTGTCCTCAAAATACTGATTTCTATCTTGCCCAGTTTATGTTGGGAGAGTCTCAGCCTCCTTCTCCCAAACTTTACTCTAAGCACCATATAAACAAACTCTGTTATAGCTATTGAAGACTAATGAGTTTTACTGATGTTTAGAAGAGAAATGGTGAGAAAAGATAAGATGAGGACAAGCCAAGAAAATGGGCAGTTAGAGCTGGTGGGAGGAATAACCTTTGAAGATTATTTGAGAAAATGCGGAGGAACTAAAATTCAGTATGAATACTAGAACTTGATCATTAACAAGTTTCCATACTAAACACGTCTAGGGCTAAGGCATCAACTGCCTTCAGATTTTGACTTCAGGCCTCCATCCAGCAAAATCCAGCCTGAGGAGGATTACTGAACTCAACCTATGTCAATGGGATTAGCTCATATGCTTAAATTTAAGCATGTACTTAAGTGCTTTGGTTGTTCTAGTCTACGATTGCTAAGTGCCAAACATCCATCAAACACAGTGCAGGTGTGCAAGGGATACCCATTGCTAATCATGCAGCAGGTTTTGTGAATCATGATGTAGCTCTCTGCAGGACATCAGACTCCCTTTTTTCCACATAAACATTTTGAGTTCAACAACAGCCATTCAGGCTTGCATATCCAAGAGCTGTCAGTCTGCAGCTTACTTATTCAAAATTAATTCCTTAAAACTTCCTTCCAGTGGCTTTTACACTAATCATTGATATTATGGTATGCATCCATCATCACAGTTTGGAGAACTGTAAGCATTGATCCTCTGAAACTTCACATTTCAAAAGCTTCCCTTCTAGAGAACAGAAATTTTATAGATTGCTTTTCCTGTGTCTGTCTCTGCTTCCTCTTTCATCCTGGATGGTTTCAGCAGAGACCAAAAGTAGTCCGAGTTACCTCGCTTTAAATATAAGTAGACCCTGAATTTCACAAAGTGTTGTGATATTATCTGTGTCCTTCAGTAACACATCAAATGTGAACCTAGTGATAGAGGAAGAAGAATTCCAGCAGAGGCAAACCTTTGGATGCCTTCCCTAGGAAGAAGGAAAGCAAGCATCCTAGTCAATGTCCTTAAAAAAATTTGCATGATCTGTGAATGGCCCACCTGGAACCACCCCAGAGCTCAAGCCTGCAGAAAAACAATTTTGAAATCTGTTCCAGAAATTTCCATCAGTCATAAAAGCAGAACCCTTGTGAGATCAAGGACAATGGCAAAAGATAAAATTGGCAGACAGCAGAAAAACACTGAAGGTCAAACTCAGTATGAGGATCAAGCACTTATTAGCTTATCATCACTTGAGTACTAGAGACCCACTGATTTATAATCCTAAGGGTAACACACTTACATTTAAGACACTGGCTTTTCTCCACTAGACCTGGTCCTTAAATGGTGTAAAGGTGTCCATTCTTATCAACAGAGATCCCAGGGGGATTTTTCTGTGATGAAAGATGGCTAAGAATTCCACGCAGCTACCCAAAATCTGACCACACTTAATCAAGGTCAACATACAGCAGAAGCAAACGCGAGGACATTTATCAACGATTGTGTGTCAAGCTCCTTACAACCTGATAGGCATCTTTTGACACAAAGTCATAATTTTTCACTCTTTTTTTATGGTGAGAGGAATTATAACAAATTATATATATATTCAGAGGTTATGTCTCATATTTGTGAAGTGCTAAGATTGTTTGTACATGTGTGCTCCCCAGATTAAGTTGATTTTTAACAAAACCTTACTGGTGTATGTACATGCATACACCCCTCCTTATGTTGCACATTTGTTTGTGAATAGTGCATTTTTAAAAAAAACCCTAGCTTCTCTGAAATGTATGCACAATTTCTAAAAGATGCCATGGCCACATGATAAATAGTGGCTAAATTATGAATTAGCAGAATGGCAGTAATAAATAGATCAAAGACCTCCCTATGCTAATATCCATATGAGTAATAAACCATGGTATTTCCTATCCTGTAATAGATGCCATGGTTCTGATCCATAGGGTCTCAGATTTTTTGCCTGCACACAGGCACGCACAGGCTCACAGAGCAATGTGAAAGTCACGAGTCTCTAGTGTAATTCATGCTCCAGATCAGCAGCTGTGGGGGGTTTGCTAAAGACAACGTGGCCAAGAAATTCCTGAGAGAATAAGAATGGTTGTTAACAGTTCTGAGAAAGTCTTCCTCTGGGTTATTATCCCATAGAGAGAGATAGTGCGGTTTGGCGGTCTTAACCAAACAAACAGCTCTGAGAAACTACACATATCCCCTCTGAGATTACAGCAAATGAAAAACAAAAAACCATCTTCTCTTAAAAGTGGTTTGAAGCATTCATGATACTGTCAGTGAAGTACTTGGACTTCTTCCTGCTTTGTGCAGCAGGTCACAGTTTCCATACTCCCAAAGGAAACAGCATTGGCTGAGCAAGAGAAAGTCCCATTTACTCTTACTGGTGCCTTTTCAAAGCTGGCCTTTTTGAACAGGGATGAGGCACAAGCACACGTAATGACTGACAGCCACTAAAGAACAATGCAGTAGCAATACAAAATGGGCACTCCTGTTTAAATTACTTACACTGGGGACACTGCTCACACACAAAGTAACTGAAAGAGAAATTGCCTGAAAAATGTATTTTCTTGTAGCATTTTCCAACCCCTTGAGCTAGCTGGCAAATGAAAGATGGGATACAGTTCTAGGGCATGAAAGTCAGAAATACAGTAAAAACTACCTGGCTAATGGCTTAAGATCATTTTAAGATTTCAGAAGTGACAGGCTCTTTTCTCCTGACACTACGTACTTACATTGCCTAAAGCAACACAGGTTAAACTCTCAAGCAACACTTTCTTAACATACCTGGAATATTGAGCAGGAACTATTTCCTCAACTGCCTCTCATGCATTTTAAGCTGTATCCAAGCTGTATCAAGTTAACAGGGTAGATGGGGAGAAGAGATAGGGAGAAGAAACAGTTCTGTGAATAAGAAGCAAGGCTACAACTCAACTGCTGGTACTCCCACAGATTTCCCAGCTCAGTCTTCTGTGCTCCTTCTGTCTCTGAAAAAATAACACCAGTAGAAATATTTCTGATATCTAACCTCTAAGTTTTGTTATGTTTCTTAGTGTGCTGAGACAGTGTTTTGCACAATCAAGCACTGAAGTTCTTTACTGGTGCATTACTGTGGCTCTCTGTTTGCTGGTACAAAACATCCAAGCAGCCCTTGGGAGAACATTGGATAGCACCTCTCATCTCTCTGATGCATTGTCATGCAGTCCAGATGGCTGCAGTATGTAGGCAACTGGGAACCAAAGCAGCAGGAGAAGTACATCATGCTGCAATTTCCTTCTGGTGCTGATCTTGATGCATTCAGCATTTAGATTACTTTGTAGCTAGGAAGCCTATAGGCCTGGGTAGATGCATGCTAAGACCCAGCAAAAAAATACACTCTAGGAACTGTGGTAGCTTGCCAGCTCTCAAATGACCAGATTTGCCCCCAAAAAACTCTGTAAAAGATTACTGCAGCTCAGCCAAGGGAAAATTCCCTCCTGTGCAGAGTGAATTACAAATTCCACAAGGGTGGCAATCTCTTCCAAGTGGGTCTGTTACTGAAGAAAAACTCAGAAGTCTGTGTACTTTAGCAGATTAACTATTACTATGATGTACAAACCCAGAGACAAATAGGAAAATAGACTTCTTCCATTTGGCAAATGCAATTTTATTTCTGGATTAGCTGTAAGAGTCCAACATAAATATTCTAACACATATACCCTGCCACATACATTAATTGGAATACTGGAAGAATACTGTAAATAAAGTCAACATAAGTAAGCATCTGCATATAAGTACAGACTTCTCATGAATTTAATTGTTATTTTTATATGCTGGAGGAGGGCTCCAAACCTTGGAAAGGCAAGACTTCAGTGGGAAAATGATATGCCAATGAACTGTCTCTCAGTAGAACAGGTGAGAAAAATCTAAACACAACATGAAAAACAGAGCACAAACTGGCAGGTACAAGAAAGGAAAAAGACCATGACATTTTTTATGAGGTGTCTCTATAATATATTTACTAAGTCTACAACTATAATAATACTTGAAACCAAGCACTAGCAAAACATAAATTTTATGGTCTTGAGCAATTTACTCAAATCTGAGGCACAGAGTCACCAAGAGCAGAAAGTTACACTTGGTGGCTTCCTGCACAATTTAGTCACATATATAGGCTCACTGAGAACAAAGGTACAAAACAGCAGACTGTGAATCACACCCAAATTTCCCACCCATGACTATATGAGGGAGGAATTTTTGCTAACAATACAAATACTTGGGAGTATGGATGTGACTGCACATATTGATTTTATCTGAGCTACTTGCTAGTTATTTACTCTGCTGGTGCAGAAGATCCTCCATACTGTATGAGCAACACAATCAAAATTATTTGATTATAATGCTCACATTCCTGGTATTCCCAGTTCTTTACCAGCAGGGTTTTTATGGTGAAAAAAATCCTCACAACTGAGACACAAAAATGGACATTAAGAGAACTACAAGAATATGAAAACAAAAACTACCTGTGAACTTTCCCATTTTCCCATGAAAATCACTATCTAGGAAGTAAAAATATAATTCTTTTCACACCCAAACTGGCCTGTGATTGTGTATTCACAAGTGTTGCATGTGGGAACAGACATCTGTGTTCTATCTTCATTTGTCATTTTCGAATCTATTTCCAGGAAAACTGAAAGATGATTTGCAAAATTTGGCCCCTCAAAATAGCAAAAAGAGATTGAGCGCTCACAGTCTGAACTATGCTGGTCAGCAGTTCTTTTAAATCATCATGCAAAGCAAGTTTTGCTGATTGTCTATAGGATGATAATAAATTATTCAAGTTATCTGAAGAATCTGATGTCTCTAGTTCAATTTACAGGTCAGTCAATAAAGATACATTTCACATGGTTAGTAATTTCCTATTAATTTACTGAGCAGAGGGTTTCTGCTGAGAAGAGATTCCATTTCAAGATTTGTAGTCTTCCTTAAAAAAATGTCCTGTGGGGGGAAAAATAAGATAGTGAGAAACATGCTGTTAGCTCTCATGCAGCTTTTCATCTTTCTAGTAAGCACAGTTTTTAAACTGGATCTTAAGTAGTTTTGATTTGCATTACAAGTAATAACTGAGAAGACCCACATGCAGCAAGAAATCTTACCTTGGTAGTTCTAGAGATCTGTGACTGTACTTACAGTGATTACAGCCACAGAGAAACCATACAGAGTAAACTGAATTTCAGAGACAAGGATAATTTCAGAACAAACCCATTGTAAAGGTATATGACAAAACTACTGAGACAAACTTCACTGAAACCAAACACTCTTGAATACTTGTTTACAGGCACACTGTGAATAATCCAAATGGAAACTTGTTCTTTGGACAAGCCTTCACAAGAAAATAATTTATAGTTGCTTATATACTGATGAACTCACAAAGCCACAGCAGTGGTCCACAGATAAGGAACAAAACCTTAGGTTAATCCTACTTGCTTAGAAAGGGCCTATTTATTTAATAGTCTGGCAGGTGATAAACCAATTCTGCAGAGGATCTCTGAGGGACTTTATGAAGTAGAAACTAAATACTTATATTTTAATAGCACAGGCATGGCAAAAGCCCAAAGAACACTCCAGCTCCAGCATGCCAGGAACAAAAGCAAGGATGGCAAGCAATGCACAGGCAGGCACATGCTGAAAAAATAACACAGCCTCACAATGGCCAGTCATGTTAAGCCAGGTGTGCTATTCACCATGAGGGACACTGCAGTGGCTACAGCTGCAGGAGATACCCTTGTCTGTACACAGGTGCACTGCCTTCAAAAACCTTTCTGTGTGTGCTGGGACTGACTGCTGATGAGGGAATGGTAGGGCTAAATATACAAAATATAAAAACAAAAATAATAATTAATTCCTTGCCCATTAGTTTATGCACAGGTATTAGGTATTAAACAAACTTTCACATCAATCTACAGTTGCTGTTAGGCAGTAAAACTGATTTAGAGCCACTAATATTCCAGTACTCCGCATAGAGCAAGTGCCCAGGTTAACAGTGACTACAAAACCTTGCTCTGCCATCTTACTTGGTAGTAAGGATATCTTCAAATCTCCTTCAATCAAACTAGAAAACATGGGTCTTGCTTTTGAAACTGTCCAAAGCAAAGCAAGCTGTATAGCCCTGATACCTCTAAAACACTTGTAGCTGTAGATTCTTCTGTTTCACACCTGTGCTGATTATCTTTAAAGCAAGGATCCTGTGAGCATTGCTAAGACACCCAAACCCCTTAATCTCTTTTGAAAATATTATATACACTTGCTTAGACAAGAACAATAACTGCAATCTAATAAAAAAACCAAAACAAAAACAACAAAACCAAACCATACAATAGAATTAAATGTCTGGTTGTGATACAGAATTGTTTACAGGGATTTGTTTCCCTAAATTATGATCTATGGGAATATAGTAAATGACTCAGACTGAAATTAAGTGTAACTTCTAAAAAAAAAAAAAACCAAACCCCAAATCCTCAAACTTTAAACTGAAAGTATGAGTGTGTAGTCACGTACAACCAATCCTGAGAATCACAGTTTTGCAGTCTGGGAACCACTGCTGTAATACACGACAGCTACTTATAACTATCAAATTAGCAACCATGTAATGCAGGAGGTTATATAGTCCATTAGAAGAAGATATATTGAAAAATGTGTGACAAAAAAGCAAACTGGCTATTGTTACTCAGCTTTTAATCCCCAGAGAAAAAAACTTAGGCACTTACATTTCATCATCATATTCTTTTGGAGGTGATGCTGCAATGACTAAGTCAATCCAATCCTGAAAAAGAAAAGCAGAGGCAAACATCTGCTGCTAAATATTGCTTTTAGAGGTGGCCAGTGCACCACCATGGAATGTCAGATAGAGAATCTAGGAGGTAATCTATTCCTGGAAAACCACAGGGAGAAGAAGTAAGGTCTGTATTAAAAACTTCTATAGGAAGACCATTTAAAGATTGAGCTGTTTGATTTGTATCTTGAAATTAAAGAAAAATCTACTGTTGCAACAACATTTTTTAAAAAAGTTATTCTAACAATCATCCTGTATTGGTCCTCTGAGCAATGAGAAGAGTTCTTGCTGTGGAAACACTCACTGTAGCTGAAGGGCAATGTTGCTTGTACATCAAGAAATCAAAGATAAGCTATTATCAGAAAATTCCAATCAACTTGCAAGTAATTTTCAATATCAAAGAGTGATTTTACATGTAAAGGTACTAGAAACACTCAGAATGTAATGTGTTTAAATGCCAATCTAGACATGTGGCTAAACACTATCAAATTTCCCAGTAAATTACACGCATGGTTTTCAGAGATGCTACATACCAGAATCTTCTGCAGATTTTAGCTTACTTTGGGAGTACCTCATGTACCCACTACTTTTCATGTTCATAAACTTGTTTGTATTGATGTGACAATGTCATGATAGAGAAGTAGCTCTCATATGAGCTCTGTAGGTAGAATGAAGTAGTATTCCAGGTTACTTACCCCACCCATGTTCCAAGCTTTTGCTAGAGTTGCCTGTGCTTCTGCCAGCTTGCTGTCAATTAATATCTTGCCATTTACAGCCAGTATTTCATCCCCTTTCACTATGCCTCCTGGGGAAAAGACAAATGTGTCAAATACACATATGCAAAAAAAAAATTCTAGGGGCCTTTTCTGTGCCATATTTGTGCAGTACTGACTGTGATGAAAAGTGTTCTCACTGGATGCAAAGTCTGCACTAAAAATTGTAGGAAGTTTGCTAGAGGCAAACACAAAAGGAATTTTTAAGCATGCCAAAGCCAAACTAATCTCTCATTGATAATGACCAGTAAGAAACTAGTTCAATATGATTTTCTAGTTTGCCTGTTTGGGTAATCCAGCTATACAGCTTACAAACTGTGACTGACTGCAGAACGTTACTACTATGCCCCAACCCTAGGGAAATGTTCAAGGCCAGGTTGGATGGGGCTTTTGAGCAACCTGGTCTAGAGTAAGGTGTCCCAGCCCACGGCAGGGGCTTGGAATTAGATTATCTGTAAGGTCTCTTCCAACCCAAAAAATTCCATGAGTCCATAAAAATGGCAAAATTAATTAAATTCCTGAAGGAATAAAATGGCATTTGTCAAGGGTTTGCATGTTGGTCATTTCTTTGCAAGTCTATGTGTAGTGTTTGTTCCTTAGAACTGATTTTGACTTGCCAATCTGGAATGAAGCACAACCAGTTAACTAGAACTGGATTTGAAGAGGATGATAAGAGGACAGCCTTAATTATGGGAGATCCTAAAAAGAGTGAAGGGCCAAAAAGCGCACTGAGGACATCAAATGACTGAAATGTTTTCGCAGCAATGTTTTTACTTGAACTTAGGTGCAGGCTGGGACAAGGACAGCAAAGACAGTGGAAGGGAATACTGCCCTCTCTGGTGACCTGGTCATCACAAGAGCTCTCAAAAAAAGGATGGCAGATACTTCCCACCAGGTGCAAAGCCCAGATGTGCTGGCAAGCACGTTCTTGTGCCTTCAAGAGCTAGGCTTCAGAGGCTCTGGCTGTTAGTTGGGTTTTGGGAGTACAGCCAGCTGCTTAACTAGACAAATTACTATTTATAGTAGCATAAAGAATAAAACTAAGCAGCGCAGTGTAGCTATGGTCAGGTAATTGCTTTGCATGTAGAAGTATTAGAAATGTCATTGGAAGTTGTGAAATAATGGAGAACACATTCCTTGACTAAAGAATACAACAGAGAATCAGGTGCTGGTTTTTACAAATTTTACATAAATATTAATTTTAGCAACACATGTGGGCTGTCCTTAAAATTGAGACAGAACTTGGGTCCTTGGGCAAACTAAGTGAGCCTTTCAGTACCAGGCAATGAAATCAGCCAACCATTCTTGGCCAGTGTAAGGGAACACTTTTCAGCAGCATTCAAACTCCTCATTGTTGCTCACCATGTTTGTCTGCAGCACCGTCCTCGTAGATGGCAGACACAACTATCTTTCCAATTGGAGAATCAACTCCTCCCTCAACTGCAAGGTCCAGTGATCCCTCCTATGAAAAAAACAGTTCTAGTTCAGAAAAGTCTGTTAATTTTTGCCATTAACAGGGGCTTAATCTTTCTTCTTCTCAGTAAATGATGCTGTACATCAAATGCTTACATGAACCTCTTAAATATCAATCAAACAACATAGAATTACCTTTTTTATTCGTAATAACCGTACGTCTTTTCCTATAATCTGGTCTGGGGTAAACTGTGAAAAGATACAACAATTAATCATTTCCACTCTGAAAACACACAACAATTAAGCTGATCTATGTAATTTCTGGAGGAAAAGGGGCCTTTCTCCCCTCTAAAACAGTGTTAGAGGAAGATCAGAACACCACATCACCTTTTCCTCTAAGAACACTCCTGTTCAACATGACCAGAAAAGACAAATACACAAGACCCAGAAAAGCAACAAGCAAGAATCTCACCTACTCCCACCCCTCAAAATCAAGGTTTTGGGTTTTTTTCAAGTGTTTTTCATATTAAACAATGAGGCATGCTTAAATTCTCTCCTTACCATTGAATATGGATCAAAATCTTCTACATACTTCTGGAAGCCCTAAGAATAAAATGACATTTAATTGCAAAACCAGCAACTCACTCACACACTTAACACACAAATTCCATCTTATTCATTAGTGAGAGAACATGTAATTCTGTAAGCTACGAAAGAAGACAGAAACTGGAGAAAAGCCCGGAGAGACAGCAAAGAGTCCATCCTGACAGTCAGAAGACATTTCAAAACCTCATGACAGATCAATAATTTGAGTTGGTCATATAATGGAGCATTTCTGAGGAAGAGTTTACCACCTGTCAGCCCCACAGTTCCTCTCTACACCTGAAACAAATCTTGAAAGCACCATAAGCAGATACGTTCTGCCACACTGTTTGGAGCAACACTTCTTGGGATTATCAACGTGTTGGATGGTAACAGGTGAAAATGACAAGCTCCAATTCACCTGTCAGTAACACTACTCCATATTGTCTGGATTTTAGGATTCTTTTTCAGCCCCCTTCTCTCCCTCTGGATGTGGAGTCTCAGGGAGTTGGCTCCATACCACAAGCAAGTGCAGGACAACAATTTGTTAGACGATTTGCAGGACAACAATATGATTTTTGTTCTCATATGGTTCTGTGGAGGACTTAAACTCTTTGTCAGGAAATGTCTGAAATGCAGAAGATGATACTGCAGTTAGGCACAGCAAGATTTTTGAACTTTGAGGGGACTCACAAAATGTAGTGCTTAACCCTTGTCAGACCAAGACTGCAGGGGAAAGGAGGAGTTACCTTTTCTGCAAGGATGGGAGTTCCTGCACCAGCAATCAGGAGTCAATGGTGTTGGAGCACAGTTTCTTGAGAAAAATTAGTAGCTGCTGGGTGAGACTGTATGGCTAGTGCTGGGGATTTATGAAAGCTCTGCACTTAACCCTGCATGCTAAAGTAAGGACTTAAGAAAATCTTTACTGAGGCACCCAGCTCCCACTCTTGTGGGAGCTGCAATAACCTGGTGACAGGGGAACACAGAAGCACACAACCCTTTGCAGACATGGCAGGCAAGCCAATACCTTACATAGACCAGTGGTTCAGTGCATGATCAAGCTTGATATATTCATTATTGCCTCTTTTCTACTGGAACCATTTGACAGCAAAGACTATTCCACTGCCAGACTCACCTAAGCCTTTTTCCACTTGTAAACCAAACACACAGCTTAAGATTCCTGTGGTGTACTTAAGGGCTGGCAGTTAAATGGCAAAGTTGCAGCAGAAAATACTAAAATACTAATGCCTGCTCTGCTATACCCTTTATCACCTCTTTTGATTGCCTAAATTTGATGTGACTGTGAACCTTCTTGGTTCTGATTCCACCCATAACAGTACTGCCTTACATTAAGTTTGTTACACTGCATTATATTTGTTAACCAGATAAATGGGAATTTCATCACAGACATCAGCAACGGCAGAATTTCATCCTGGGGGAAAAACTCCAATCAACCATTCATTAATTTACAAAGTGTACTAATATAATGAACCATTTAACTAAAACTGTAAGAGAAATATTTTACAATTAAAGCTACCCAAAGAATTAATACTTTGAATAACTGAATTAGTATTGCCTTTTGGAATCATGGCTAAAGTAGATATCTATGGGTTTGGAGCAAGTAATTTAGAGAAAAGAACTCCAATCTCAGCCAAGTCACTAAGTCATTATGTAATCTAAAGGAAGTCAGTGAACTCTTTGTCCCAGGTTGTCCTCATGAAAAACAGATGTTGCCTTGAAAGAAGTTTCCCTGGGAAAATAATCTTTAAACAGGAAAAAACCCAAAAAACTCCACAAAAACAAATACACAAAATAAAATTTTAAAAATCACTAAAAAACCAATCTGCTAGGAAAAGTCATAGAAACACAGAATATCCTGAGTTGGAAGGAGCCCACAAGGATCACCAAGTCCAGCTCCTGGCCCTGAACAGAGTGACACCATGCACCTGAGGGCACTGTCCAAACACTTCTTGAGCTGTCAGGCTGGTGCCTCTGGGAGCCTCTTCCAGTGCCCAACCACCCTGTGGGTGAAAAACCATTTCCTAATATTCAACCTAAACTGTTCTTCCCTTGGGTTCATGTCACTATGTATCAGAGATATGATCTGGATCCAAAGATGTACAAATATTGCTAAGACAAAAAGAAGACATGCACTGAACCATAATAAATCTTCCCTAAAATGGACACCACAAATTCAGAGATCAGAGAGTGCACTCCATATCCAAGCAGGGATGAATGAACCAAGGAACACCAAGTGGAAAGCACAGTCCTAAGCCTACCCTCCCACCACTCAGGAAGTTTCAGGTGAAAGAGTTAGGATCAAATCGCTTCTTGACTTACAAAAACATTCAGAGGACTGACCATAAGTTGAAAATGGAACACTAAAATATTTGATTGCACTGAAACAACTCATGTCTGGACTTCCAGGTGAAACCCGAAGTTGCTATTTAAAGAAAAAACAACCTCCGAAACACCAGCACTTATACTAATGATACTGCTTCGCTGGTTTCTAACAACAATAGTCAAGAGCAATTGAGACCAGAAATAACAACAACAAACCACAAACAAACAAACAAACCCCAAGCAACAACAACACATAATTGAAAGAGAAATTCATGACTAGAAATAACAAACTTTTCAAAAAACCACCTCTTTTGAGAACACTTGTTATATATTTAGAACATACTGGCATTTACTGGCAAATAAATATTCTCAAAGCTGGATCTCTTTTAGTCAGTTATCCCTTCTAGACACAGATTGAAACTGATTAAAAGAAGAAAAAAAATATTATTAATCTTAATGTTTTACTGGTCAAAATCTCACACTGTGAACTCACTACTGCGTGCCAACTTTTCGTATAATGTCAATGCATGCAACTTAGCTTGCATTACCAAAGGGTTTTGTACAGAAACTGGGACATTTTAGAGCAGGGGAGAAGTTTAGCCTACAGTTCATTTCTTCAAGGAGCCATCTATTGAACCACCAGCCAACCAAAGATGAAGAGATGAAAACTTCATCATTATGACAGAGGAAAGCAACAAAAGTAAAAATGCAGCAGGAAAATCCTACACAATACAGGAAGGCTGAATGAACAAGGCTTTCCACCACCAGTTCCTCTAATTTCCTACCAGTAATTATGTTATGATGATAGCTCTATTTGTTAATCTGATAAAGTATTTTACCACTGAAAGCATTGCAGCTGGACACTAAAAGAAACAAGGAAATCTTAGGAATATCAGTATCAGATGAGTTATCAATATTCAGCTATCTTAAAAGTGGCACTTAACCATATAGGAAGTTACAGATGGTTCATCCTGAAGGATTTATTCTCATTCTTCTTCTGCCTATCCTAGCTGGAGCCACAGGCACACACTTAAAGCTTACAAAGACCAGAAGTTCTCATGCACTAGGGCTGTCTTGCATCTTCTGTTTTAGAAACTGAGCAACAGAATTAGAAAGGAAAGTTTTAAATCTATGATCAGTCAAACAAGAAGTACCACACAAAACATGGAAAATGTTATTTTACTTGTTTTTTGTTAGATCTAAATGATGAATTGTAAACCACCATCCTTTTAAACATCTCTTGTGGCTGCAAAAGAAAGAAAATTGCCAAACCCGGTGTTAACTTTTTGCTGTAATTAAGTATCACCTACTTATAAATTATCTTAGTGCTTATTTTGCTCTCCTAGGGACTGAATCACACTTGGACTTGTTAGTGCTTGTTTCCTGTATAATTTCAAAATGAGAGAACACACAGAGTGAAATAGTACTGAATGCAAAGTGGAAAGAATTCTAGAGAAACTACATAAATAATGCACATTTCCAAACCACAAGATTTCTTAAAAATATCTTCCATGACTGCTTTTAAAACTCATTTCTACAAAACAGTGCTTGGGTCTCTCATCCATGATATATGAAAAAAGAAAATTTAAAAATCCCCAACCCTAAACATGGACAAAATGGTAGACAATTTCCAAAATATTGAGAAGTCATGGTAAAAATATGTTTATGCATTTAAGGCTTGCTTTCCTAGGATAAGGTTTGCTTACCAAGGATTTCCTATACTGAAGAGGTGAATTCTATTATTAAATGGATCTTATTTTATTGTGTTTGGCTTCAAGGTCTTAAATTCCATATTCATTTTGTTTTTCTGTCACTTCCACTATTCTAACAAAATGATATGCAGTAGTTTGGAATCACTTAAAATACAGAATATCTCCTTAGTCTACAAAAATTTTCAAAAATGAAATGGGCCAACTCCCATATTATTGTACAAAAACTACTGACAGTCCCCCCTGCCTCCACTCAAAACCTTGCAGCAAATCAGGTAACCTATCTGAGTCTTCTAAAACAAGAAAAACTTTCTACAGACTGAGCTCTGGCATCTACCTTTACAAACTCAATTTGCTTTGAAAGCAATTACTATGTATCAGTTTTACTAATGTTCCTCTCAGCGTCCTACAGTCCTACCATTACTTGGAAAAAATTTATTCCAGAGTTAATAAAATGTAATTTATGTTTAATTAATACAAACTGTAAGTTTTTGTCTTGGAGGACTTATGGGCAAGTTTGGAAAGATTTTCCACATATCTCTTTAAAATCTCTCTAAAAAAAATCAGCACAGATTGTTTTGGTATGGCTATAACCAATACTAACTGAAGTTTCCAATCCTCCCCAATCTTGCCACATGGTATCTAAGCACCTGTCTTGACTTCAGTCCTGCAGAACCAGGCTTCAAATCTTGCAGATTGGAGGAAAGCTTAATTTTTTCTTCCCTTCAGAAATTCTTCTTCCATTTGTAAACAAAAAAGGGAGGAAAAATCTTTTATAGCAGCAAGTGCAGCAGGGCCTTGTAACTCACACTACAGGATGTTTTTGATAGATGGGAGAGCAGAGACTTATGCTCCTGGTGGTTTTGCATCTATGACAATCTCACCACTAAATCATAACAGTCCCCTCCTGTTCTCTGAGCCAAAATTTAATTGGCTTTGCTGGGAGTGTATTCCAGTTCACTCTAGTACAGCTCACCCTGATTTTCACTCAGAGCAGCCCTCAGCGTTCAAGGCCATACTTAAGGTTTAAACATCTCCCATCATTTCCCTATTTATAAGCGAAAACAATTTCATATTCATCAACTGTTACAAGACCTGGTAATTTTGACCTGAATTTAATCAATAACATTACGTAACTCACAACAGAGACTATGTGGCCCAACTACCTTCCAGGTAACAGGAGAATTTTACCCATTCTTGCATGCCTATTTTATTCTTAAATACATGCTTTTTCATCTTTACTAGTTAATTGCTTGAATATAGGCCAACTGGATTAGTTTCTTGAATCAAATAAATCCATCAACCTCATTTTCTTGAACTTGCTACTCAGGAAAGTGAAATTCAGGTAAAAACAAGGTAGAAAAAGTGGTGCGCATTATGTCAAATTAAGACACAAAAGCTAGAGTTCCATAAGGTGTGTGAAATCTAGGAAGATGAGAAACCAGACAGCAAATGGTGTGTTGTTGTTGTCTTCTTATTGCAGGGGTTCCATACTGTTGTCTCCTTATCACAAAGGTTCATACCTTCTTGGTGTTTCTCTGGGCAGCTCCTCAGAGCACTGACTCTTTCTTCTTCACAAAGCAGCCACTGACTCCAGTTCCCCTCTCACCCAGCCACCCCACTCTCTTATAGCACTCTTCTTCTCCGTGGTTACAGCTGTGGCCTGGTAAAGTCAGGCCTGTTCCTAATTTGATAATTGGCCCAGCTGCAACTCTTTAGGGTAAGCTTACTTTCTACATTATCTTTATTTTTCTTATATTCTATCCCCCCACATATTGTCTTCAGTGATACTCTCCTCCACTAAGAGAAGTGGAACTGGTCCTGTATGTGAACAATGAACTTCAACACACAGGCACAAACCCACACATAGCAACCAATCAAACCCCACTCCCCTTTTGCATGAAATCTAATTATAATTCTTAAACAGTTCTGGAGACAGGCAGGCACTGTCTTGTTTGGTTTGTCATACACTGGCCTTTTCTTTTTTTAACTAATAGGAATAATCTTCCTCTTCAGTATCCATGCTGGTTTTATTTCACATGCCACTTATGACTTCCTTGCAGTGAGAATGAATAAATACCCTTTACTGCAGTAAGTCATCAATGAAAGTAAGAGGTATAAGGTCTACCAAACCAATTTATAGACTGATCTTTCTCTCAAAGTCCCACCAGAATATTGCTCCCACGGAAATTTTGATCTTCCAACTAATATAAGGCAGTTTGGGAAGGAATATGATTGAATCTGAAAGATTTTAGCAGACTTGTGATTTGGAAAATGTGCATGCATGCATAAGAAATCATAAGACATTTCCCATGGAGGTGGATCTTGTTGCCAGTTTGTTAAACTGATTGTATATAGTCAGTATAAAAAAAGTGCCTTTTAACATTTGTACCAAGTCTTTTGGATCACACATAAAGGTATTATCTATTATGCAAACTAGTTCACATATATACACTTTTTCAAAAGCTAGATGATATTAACTGCAAATTATGACTTTTTTCATTCCTCTCCTAAGGGATTTCATATTGCTTAGAGATGTCAAATTACTGAACACAATCAAAATGAGAGCTCCAACTGAAGGAAACATCTCCACTGGAGAGATCTGAATTTATTTTTAGCTCACGTGCCTGCCTTCTCTTAAGCAACTTATTAAAACTGCTTCCAATTACCATTCAATTCATTTATAATGTAGAAGCTTCAAGATGACTCTGGCTGGGTGAAAGTGGTTACTAAGTATCACTTAAACATCTTCAAAGTGTAACAGGGGAAAATAAGGAAACAAGACTATCTAAATTATTAAAGCGAAAAATGACAAAGAAATCCATCATGTTTTAATGAAACACAGCTAGGAATATTGTGCACATAACTTACTGCCAGAAATAGCTTTTAATTAAAAAATATAACACAAATTTAATGGGTTTTCTGTCTCTTACTGTCTTACAAATACATATAGACATGTATCCACACACATGCATGCAACAAACACAGAACTCTGACACAAATAGCTTAAGTCATAATGACCCTCAAGAATAAACACTACCAACTAGTTCACCAGCTATTTTAGGTGAATTTCAAGGACTGTCAGCTGGGAGTTATCACCTGTCTGAGCAACACTTCTCCTTTTTTTGCTCAGTAAGCCTTGGCTCACTTCCCTCATAAGCTACAATTCCCAAGGATGCTTCATGGTTGGTACCAAAATGTTCAGCCTCTGACTTTCCCCTTCACTTGCATTTGAAACAGAAATGGAAAAGAAATAAGAAAAAGAAGCTGATTGCAACTGACTTTTGCAGTAACTCTGCATGACTGCTATATTACAGTCTAATATAATTACACACTTTTTTCCCCCTGGAAACTAAAAGATACATTTAAATTGTATGTATATATATATATATATATATAGGATAAATTATATCATAAGGCATATATCTTTAAGTATGTTCATGGGTGTTTACAAAGGAAAAAGGCAATTGACTTAATTTTTATTTCATTTCTGATTAATTCAGAATTTATAAAAGTAAAACCTAGCATCTGAATAAATAAGAAATAAGACGTACAAATTATAGGGCTTTACACTGCTCTGTACAAAAATTGTCTCCAAAAGTAGCTTTTCCACCTTGGAAAAAAAATGGAAAAATACTGTTTTCGTACTTACCATCAGTGACTGCTTGAAAATATACAGGAATTTTAGTTAGCAGGAAATGAGACAAAGATTGATTCTTTGAAGACATCTCAAAGAACAATATCAAACCCAAACCCCCACAGTACTGAAGCACTCAGAAAAAGGATATCAAAAGGCTTACCAGGGCCTCTGATTTGATTGTTGGCCTGACCACGAAGTTTGGGTCAGGATGCAGCATAACTGGTTTAGAGACTATTGGCACCCCTGGATGACGCTGGGTAGGTGGACTTGGAGCAAGTTGCTATGGAGTTGATTTAAGAAAATTACAGTTTACAACCTAATTTGTGCAAATCCATCATTTCACCAAGACTCTTCAAGTGGTTTATCATAATGAATTTAAGGACACTAATACAAAACAGAGCTGACAGAATTATTTTAACTAATGCTTACAAAGTCAACAAACCAAAACACAGTTTTCTCTTATATCCAAGTAGTAGCTTTTCACCTAAATTCTGGCTTCACCAGAAAGATTTTTCCATAATCTCAGCACTGCTTTTGGCATTTTTCCCATCAAGGCAACAAACTGAATGAGAAGTTACAGGGGAAAAAACCCAAAACTGCTAAAGTTGAGTGTAAGAACACAGCAAACCCAAAATAAGATTTTAACTAATCCATGGCTAAATAAATCTTTTAAGATGAAATTCAGCAGGGCTGCAGCAAACAGCTTTCCATAAGAAATTTCAAGTTAAATTGTCTTGATTTAACAGCAAGGCTTTGTTAGGTCAATTCCCTGCCCTTGACTCCACAAAGTAGAGATACCCAGAGACTTCATCATTCAGCATGTCCTAGTGCAATCCTACACTTCTCACTCAGCCAAAACTCCCACTGACAGCAAGCAGAGTTTTAGTCAAGAAAAGAGTTCAAAACTGAGTCCTGTGGGTTCAGTTTCTGACTTAGCCCCAGCAACTCTAGGGACAGTTTTCTCAGTGTTTCTCATAGGAAATGTGATGTATTCCAGAGATCATTCTTATGGTACAAGCTGTAACCTCTGAAATTATTTATCTGCTTCCAGCAAATGGGTTAAGCCACTTTCTGGATTTGGTTTTTTGTTTATTTTCTGTGAGTGTGTATTTTTCCCCTGTGGGCTTGTTTCCCCCCATCCTTTCCTTTCTTAAACAATTTTTTAAAAAGTCTGAATCAGATATTTGTAAGTCCCTGTGGATATCACTTAACTAATGTTGTTCCACACTGCAAAATACAGTAAACATTCTGAACTTAGAAGAACCAGAATCAACAGATTCACAGATACCAACTTGTTAAATTGCACTGGAACGGGATGATTTCTCCTGCAGTTGCACAATTTAGCAACAGATTTTTCTAGATGCCAGAATGGATGTCTGATCATGAAAAGTCAATGCAAAGACATGTCAAACAAATGGTGGTTCTGAGATCAAACTTGCATCTTAGCATCCATTATATATTTAAAAGGTAGTTTGAACCTAGCACTTTTTGCCTTGATGGAAGAACAAAGCACATGTGCTGTAACATACAGACACTCACAACATGCAAATATTGACTGCATTTTGCTAAACTGTTGAAATACAAAATCCTTGGACCATTAGGAGTCACTTCCATCATTTGTACTTCCAGCACAGCAACGTATCCACACAGATCATTCCCTGTGCTGAATTTTAAATAAATTATCCCTGCAGAGTGAAACCATTGGCAGTTCCTTGTCATTATCACTACATGGGAAGTTCATGAAACCACAGCCATGATAAACAGCTCGTGACATACCAGCGGGTTGCTTGACACAGGGGACACTTGGCCAACGTGGGAGGTGTTTCTTACAACCTAAACAGCAACACACTTAGTACTGGGTTCATATAAAGTGTAAAGCTAATAATAATTTTTTTCAGAAACAGACAATTTATATACTAGATATTTTAACAGCTAGTTCTCAAGAATGTCTCTGACAGGATTTTATTCCTTTTGTCAGGTTTTGTTCCAGCTGAATTGGAAATTAAATTATCTGAGTTAAAACCAAAAATGGAGCAATGTAGCGAACATGTACCAGCTTGAGTAATATTAGAGAAATGAACTTATGGGACAACTACAGTTGTCTTATTTTTTGGCTTTAGCAGGCATAAACATGAGATCTTTAATCCACAGCCACACAAATGTACTGCTTTTGCTTATCTGTGGGGTTAAAAACTGCCTTTGTAAAAGGTAGCAAGAATAAATTGTCAAGCTTTGGATTTTTCTTCCATTTCTGAAACAACATCAGATATATTGAATTATCTATTTATAAACAAAGCAGCTTTGGCTCAATTAATTTTACTAAGAGCCTAGTTATTTCCTCATATACAGTAATTATATTCAGTGAAAACTGACATCAATTTCAAAGACTAGGTTATTTGTTGTTACCCAACATATTTTTCTTAATTATTAATTTATTTTCTCTAACACAGCTAGCAGTGACAAACCACCAGAAACAGGTATTAGATTACATTGATTTGGGGTCAGATAAGTATGGCAGTTCCTATATTACTCCTTCTGTCTGAATAGTCTCTGTTCTCTTTAAAAGAGTGTATTTCTTCTCTCAACACAAGTATTTTGTACGCTTGTGTCATTTCACGTCATTTTTATTTTGCAAATAATATGGGAAATCTGCTATCCATAAGAACATATGATATTTTCATTTCAGTAGATTTAGCACATTCTTGGCACTCCAAATGTATGAACCACATAGTTCAAACACTATCAGAGGTCCACATAAGTTTACGAGAGATTCATGGGTCAAATCAGGGCAATTATTCACAGAAAGAATCTACCAGTTTCCACCAAAAAAGGATAAATGTGCATATCTTTCCCCACCCAAGGAGAATCATGCAAATACAAAGACTATTTAGTAAACATGCAAAACCCCCAAAACCCAACAGTGCAGTCACTCAACCCATGCAGAAAACTGTATAGGGGAGAAGTGACCATATGGGATCCTCTTCTGCTGCTTGAAACAAGTAAGCAGCTTTTGCCAAAAGAACAAGTACATGATTCTCACTACAGTGCTTAGCAAAGGGAATTATGATGAGTCAGCTGCCATTTCTTTCCTAAAGTGAGATTTGGCACACGATTTCTTTTATTTGATCCTCTTTTGAACTCAGATTGCAATAAGGAGAAAGTCAATGTTTTCTCAAAGTGCAGAAAGTCAAACCAGGTTACCAGCTCTTGCTTTTTTTGTTTCACGCAATTTTGACCTTTTAAAAGTTTGACCTTCTGACTTTAGGCCAATTTTCTTTGTCCACTCTTCTCACCTAACAAAGCAATTTGATGACACATTTAAAGAACTTCTACAAGTAATTTCCACTACAGGGATACTTTTCTCAAATTTAGCAATGAATTAAATCTGCTGCCTGCAATAGCTTTTTAAAGTTTTTAATCACTTAAGTCCAAACAACCTTTCTTTTAAACTGATACATTCTGCTTAGTACATCTGCAGGTAATAGGGTTACAAGGTATGCAAGCAGGAGAGCAAACTCCTCCTGATTTACATTTAAAAAATATTGAAACAAAACTACCTCTAGACTGCATTTACTACTGAAAAAATGAAGAAACCACCCCATCCCTCCTTTGACATTGCAAGGGACAGAAGGGTAGCTCCAGTGGACAAAGAGGGTGATGGATCAGGGCAGGGAGGCACGCAGGGGAACAATAAAGGTGCATGCATCCAAACAGATCCCGAGGTCACCTGGGAAGCTGGTGTTACCAACAGGGCTGGACCTCGTGGAGCATTTGAGGCAGGAGGTGGATGAGCTGGCAGTGCTGGGGTAACAGTGGGGGGTGGCGGAGGCGGAGGTGGTTGTGGCGCACGCTGTTTGGGTTTGTCAACTTCATCTAAGTTGATGTCATCGAGGTCTGTGGTGTGCAGCTGCAGGCCCCCAGCAAAGCGCCGCATCGAGGTGGCAGGGGGAGAGGCAGAGGGACGGCCGCTCGCCAGCTATGGGCAACAGAGCAGAAACCTGCCTCAACACTTGAGAGGAATGGCCAGCCCTAGGACACTGCTCAGGCCAACTGCTCCTCCACAGGAGAGCTTTGCTTCTCCCATATACACCAACGTTTTCTCTGAAAGCTTTTCCAAAAGCACTCCTTGGGATTCCAGTTTAAAAAGAAGAAAAAAAGGAGTGACATGACAGCAGCTGCTGGGGTAAGGGGCTCGAGAAAGAAACCCCACAAAACCCCAACGACATCAAGTTTTCAGAAGGCAAAATCACAGGACAAAGCAAGATAACACAACTTTTGCCTCTCTAGCTCTTATGAGGAGAAAGGAAGAATTGCTCCTCACAAAGGTGATTATTTGAAAGAAAATAATCAAAGACAGGCCTTGAGATTCTATGTTGCTAAAAAAAGGGAAAGGGGTTAAAGTTGTGTTAACATAACCACACATTAGTACAAGAAAGGAAACCACGCTTAAGCAGCTATCAAAACAAAAATTTAGTGTGCTATTAAATTCAGAACCTCAAGGGGCTTGATATCTTATAATTTATGTTAATCCACAAGGGGTTTGAGATTTTATAATTTATGTTAATCCACACCAGATCTATTGGGTTACTAAACAACTTCAGAATGCAATGAGCAGCTCATCCAAAAAAATAACAATGTGTGTGAGGAAGGCATCTACATATGCTGTTAGAGTTGCTACCATTTCTTTTATCAGTGATCCAGCTGAAGTATTTGAGAAAATTCAGTCATTTTGCTATTTTGTAGACTCAGCTCAGGAAACCTTACATAGATAAGCTGTTTGACAGACACATTCATCTTGCTCTAATATGGCTACATGTCCCTCAGTGGGTGACACTTTCCACATTCTTCTTATCTAACATGCTCACCTCCTTGTGCTGAAAAATTGCCATTTCTTTGGCAGAGGTTGAGATCTTGAATGCTCTTGCTCCCAAGAAACAGTTTCAACCTGTAGCACCTGAATACCTTTCAGCTGCATTTACCCCTAAGGAGCACTCAGATTTTGTGTTTTACATGTTTTAACTGCTTGGGTAGGAAAAAATCATACTAGGGAAATTACATATAACAGAATGGAATTTTTTGTAGTATGGTAATTATATATAATGGATGGAGCAAACACAACACAGAGCATTGGTCTTAAATCCAGGTTGAGCTCTGAAAATACAACAGTGTTTGTAATCTGTAATGATTCTTCTTACTTTACAAAGGAGGACAAAGTTCTAGCAGAACACAGGCTGCCAAGTTTGGATAGTGAGAGAAAACCTCTGCATAATCATTCCACTAAAGACCTGTACTAAAAAACCACATGGATCTGAGCCTAGGGCCATGAGGAACAAAATATCAGCTGCCTTTTTTTTTTTCAGAGCTGCTCCACGCTGACCTGAAGGAAAATCATGCAAGAGCGTTCCCCAAGGTCCCTTTTGTGGTTGCAGTTTCTCGGGGATCCCACGAGAGCTCAGTAGATTGCAGTGTTCCTCTTGGAAGCGGCTTTCCTTGGAAGACAGCCAGAGCAACAGGATGGTGGGAAAGCCTCACCACACGTCTAGAACCATCAGGCTCTAAGGAACAATCACTTTCTGCAGCTCCCCTGATTAAAGGGGACTACTTAAAGTACAAGCCTAAACCCTATTCCTTGTGAGTTTTGTATCTTTTTGTAATTTTCTTATCCTGTTTCTTTATTTCATACAATAGAAGGAAGCTTTCAAGAGCTCATAATCAATGATGTTCTTATATTCACATGATACTAATAAATATAGCTGGATCCAGCTTTAGTTACAGGTAGCATGTCCCACCTAGCCCAAATATTTCATGAGACAATAAAATTGTTAATTTAATGGTGATAATAGAGTTTAAAAGGACAATATAAAATCAGTTCATTAAAATAACGTTTAAATTTTCATAAACTATAGGAAAAGCAAATTCTATAGATTGTAAGTCATCAATTATTGACTTTTCCCCCCTTCCCTTAGAAAGGACTGAGGGGGAAAGACCAAGACAGATTTTTTTCACTGGTAAAACCTGCTGCTTTTAGGAGACAACTTTCAGTTATTTAGAGATCATGCAATATATGGAAAAGCTAGAATTTTACCTCAGGAGACTCATTCTCCACAGAGGAGATCTGTTCTAACCGTGTTTGACAAAGTCTTTCCACCCAGTGCTGAACCTTTTCTGATTCTTCCAGATCTTCTCGTTCTGTCTCAGATACCTTGACCACAACATTGGTGCATTAGAAAAAGTTATAGGTACGGTCATAAGACAAATATGTTTCAAAAGAATGAAATGCCACCTAAAATAGTTTTAAAAATAATAATACTTTTAAGAATGATTTCCTATTTTGCTGTTTTTCAGTAAATTCATCACTACCTATCATATACAGAGATATCCTCATTTGGCCAAAAGCTGACTAGAAATAAGCAAATTTGGCAACAGAATTTTGCAGTACAATAGTTTTGAAAATTTCCTTATCTTTGAAATAATTAAACAAGTGTCCTGCTAAAGTAATTCCACTAAAAATCCATTTAATTTTCTTTCAATATAGCCTTGCACTTGATAGATCACAACATACCTCTTGCACAAGACGATTTATTTTCAATTGTTTTTCTTTCTCCAGCATTCCTTCTTTCTCTTTGGCAAGTTTTTGCTCAAACTCCATTTCCTTTTTGTTCTTCTTCTGTTCACAAAAACTGTCACTTTTTGACTTCTTTCGTTCTTTCCCTTTCTGGGAAGGTTTTGTAAGAAAAACTTTTACATCAGCTAAAACCACCAAAAACTTCAATCTTGGTACATGAGTGTCTGCCTTGAAAACTTAATTACAGTCTACACAAGTATGGGTATAGTTTTTTAAAAGAAAATCCAAAGTTCCTTTACCCAGCAATTTGCAAGAAACTCAAACTTTTTGGAGGGCTTGTGCCCCCTAACATAAGCTGGATGAGATCAGAGAATTCAACTTTTTTGTTCCTCTGCAAAGTTACAACTTCAGGGCACACACAGGCCCACTACAAAACTTGGAATATTCAAACAGTTTTGGTTGTATCTTAAATTGCCATCTCTCTGTTTTGGCATTTATATGTAAATATATGAATGATTGCTTTCAGGTGACAGATTCTCATGTATAGGTAGATGTGCATAGTCCATGCATACAACAACTTCATGCATATGCCCTAAAATCACCATGGCATCCCCTAATAAAACTGAAATAAGGAATTGAAAAGGAAAGGTTTAGATCAGTGCAGAAACTGAGTTGCTTCCAAGAAGGAACACTGCATCACAAAGACCATGTAGCTCCTACAAGCACTGGATAAAATCTACTCAGATGAGTTAAATAATACAGCACAAAGTGACTCTAAAATTTTAGATGTAGGGCACAAAGGGAAAAGCTACATAGTCTTTTGGAAGCCTCTGTTCCTCTTGTCTTCAAAACACACACTGCTCCTTATTTCTTCTTTAGTGATGTCACATTTCTGCTGCCCTTTCACATTTGTACAGGTAGGACTTAGTTCATTTTGGAAATGCCATGTTCTCCTTCTATTTATGAAAAGTAAAACAGAGGAGCAGGTGGCCACTTATAGACAATTACTGCCACAGCCAGAAAGGCTGTGCTTAGGTTTGATTTTATTCTTCTCATCAGCAGCAGCTATTGACTTTTCTTGCTTTGAATTCCTAAAACCATCACAAACTGCTTCACATTAAATAGCGTTATTTGTCTTCCTTTCACTTTTTGCACGTTAATATTGATAAAGCCTTGGAGAACAGACATTCTCCCTGGCAGCTACAGAAACCAAATCCCCCAGTCAAGCAGCTAACTGGAACTTTGTAATGCTGAGTTCAGTGGGATGTGGTGTATTGCTTCATGGTTACATGGTGGTGGTGTTTTAGGGAGGGGAACAGGGGGAAAAGGAACCCCAAAAACATTGGAAATAAACCTTAACTAAAAAAATCTAGCTTTTCACAGTAATGTTTTAACATAAACCTAATTCTGTGGTCTATTTTGTTCAGGGCTAATTAGTTTTTACCTTAACAACAATTGCCAATATCATCCTCTTAAAAATTCAAAGATCTGTTTAGTACTGTCTGCTAGATGTAACATCAGGCAGGTCAACTTGTTAGGTATCAACATTTGAATAATTACTGAATTCAAGGGCCCAGTAAGCAGTACACAAGCCAAAGTCTTCTAGAACATGAACATATATCTGAGTGTGTTAGCTGCACTCATAGCATTCAGATGCAACAGGATGATTCATCCTTTCCTACAATTTTCCCCATGGATTCAGTTTACTTCCTATTATAGACATTTTTAGTGCAGAGTGAAATATTGTTTTTAAAACAAACAAAAAATCATTAGCAATAGGCAGTAGGATAGAAATTCACCACTGCCAAAAGCAAATGATTGAAAATAAAATCTTTTCAAGCTTCCAGTGCACACAGTGTGGTAAAGTTCAACAGGAATTATGTTGAGATAATTGGTATATGAAGAGGTAGTCGGGCATTCTCTAAACTATAATTCTCAGTAGCAACCCCAAATATTACCCTCTTTGAGTGAAGAGTTTCCAGAGCATGCATTTATAATTTTCACATAAAAATCCCAATTGCCCTGGTTTTCACACAGGTTACAGATCCATGATGATTTACAGTCACTAGCAGTACAAAAAGCTATTGGAATGCACCATCTTCTCCTGATCTATTTTAAGGGGAGCAGGTCTATCCTGGGCACACAGAAGGTCAAAGTAACAGTCCTAAACAGTGACACAAATACTTCATCTATCAGAAACAATCCTGACCTCCTCTGAAACCTTGAGTTCTTGCCAGATACACACACAAAATCTTCATGGCACTTTTACCACAGTTAATTAGCAAAAAAACCCCACTAAAGCACACAACACAACAGCAATCCCTCTATAATATGGCTAATATGCATTGCAAGAAATAAAGGAAGCAACAGCAAGTACAAAATATTACTTGAAACTCTCATAAATTGAAATTGAATACTTCAGCAGTATTCCATACAGAAGTATTCTATCAGCTTAAAGATTGTTAACTTTTTTTGCTCATATGTGCATGCCTAAAAGCCTTTTACCTTCAGCACTCCTCCTACAAGGAGATTTGCAAAGGTATAACTGGATATTTTTTGTCTCTACTGTTTTTATATACACATGATTCTGAGGACTTTTGGAGAACATGAAGACATGCATTGCCCACCTGTAATAAACACCTGCAAAGTACTGTTATACAATTCCCTCTGCACATGGCAGAACCCAGAGCCTGTAGGACTCAAAAGGACAAAGTCCTAGACACATGCATCCCAAAGGCATCCTAATTTGTGCACACATTTAAAGAAGAAGCATTTGACTATAAAGAATGCTTACTGATAGCAGAGAAGAAGAAAAATAAGGAATTCCAATCCAAACACACACAACAAACAAATTCACATTTCAAATTTGTACCTTACGGATCGTGGGAAATTTCCCTTCATACCGATAAAACCATCCAAAAGCTACAAAAAATAAAGGAAAAGTTGTTTTTTGAAGAAAACCCAAGGACAGGTTCATACTTAGACCAATCCATGCTGATATGTGTAACTGATTAAGATTTATTTGAAGGCGCAACACCAGAGGTTTGATATTACATGACAAGTTCTTAGCTAAATTCTTGATAAATTGTTCTAGAACATTTAGTCATAGGCTTCCCTTATTTTAATGATACATATTTTATGCCAAACAAAGAAAAGGCAACAAGTAATCTACATGCAGAACCACACACACCATGTGCATTGCTAGGATTTTTATGGTCAAACTCCTACTTTACAGTAGTTTTAGCAAGCCTTATGAAAGTTAACCAGGTATTCAAACTCATTCAAATTTGTGGCAGAACACAGCTTTTGAGGAGATACGAAAAGCTCCATTTCCCAGGACAAAATATTTCAAGCCAAGTGCATAGCTATTATAAAATATATTGCTGAGTAAAAACATACAAAAGAAAATGTTACCATAACTTTATATAAGGAACACCGCTCACACAGAGCACACAATATAGTTCATGTTTCTGTAGAGTTGTTAGATTTCATATCAAGGTTATCTTTAGATGGAATGACAGCAGCAGTGTTAAAATCTTTCCTCATTTACTAAAGGACCACACAAATTGCTCTGGGAAAACCAAATGGTCAGTTGCATGTCAAGACTGACTGTCAGGAGGAGGTGAGACACAGGAAGAATCTGAATCAGGATAGGAAGTCAGGGCTGAGCGGCAAACCTGTTTGTCCTGCTTCACGTTCACTTCATCCATGTCATTTGTTTCAAGTTCATCATGTGCAAGTCCCTTTAAGTCTTCTAGAGAAACAAAGGAGGAAAGGGGTGAGGGGACAGAAGTGACAGTAACTGGGGGTTCCCATGAAATGAAAAAGAGATCAGTAATGTGTGGCTAGAAGTTTCCATGAAACAAAAATCATAGTTAGTGATGGGATGTTTTTCTACAGAATTGATTAAAAGAAAAGGCCCTACTTAAAATAATCTCCAACCTCCTCCAGTCCTGAAGAGCTAATAGGATCTGCATGTGGACAACTGGTCTGCTATGTGGTGAAGGGAAGCCTGAAGAGTTTGGTGGCTTTTCCTTTAACAGAACCATCAGCAGACTTGCCCAAAGTCACACACAAAATAATAAAATAATATCAGGTTAGGAATTGGCCCAGGTCTCCTATGAATTATGCAACAAGAACTTTCCGCATTTTTCTTTGTACAATACAAATTTAGTACACTCCCCACATACCATTTGCAGCTTCCAATTTAGCTTAACTGCCAGCTAAGCTCCAACTCTCTTAATTCCCTTTGGACAAGTAAATCAGAAAGCCAGCAGCATCCTGGGCTGCATCAAGAGCAGCAGGGCAAGGGAGGGAGGTCTGCCCCTCTACTCCATGAGACCCCTCCTGGAGTGTTGTATCCTGTTCTGGAGCTCCCAATATAAGATGGAATGCCTGGACCTGTCAGAATGGGTCCAGCAGAGGGCCATGAAGATGATGAGAGGGCTGGAGCCCCTCTACTATGAGGAAAGGCTGAGGGAGCTAGGGCTGTTCAGCTTGGAGAAGAGAAGGCTGTTGGGAGACCTTAGGTGTGCCTTTTGGTACCTAAAAGGGGCCACCAGAAAACTGAAAAGGAACTTTTTAAAAGGGCATGTAGTGACAGGAAAAGGGAGAATGGCTTTCAACTAAAAGAGGATAGATTTAGATTAGATGCTAGGAAGAAATTCTTTACTGTGAAGCACTGGAGCAGGTTTCCCAGGGTAGGTGGTGGATGGCCCATCCCTGGCAGTGTTCAAGGCCAGGTTGGATTGGACTTTAAGCAACCTGATCTAGTGGAAGGTGTCCCCATCCATGGCAGGGGGTTGGAATAAAGTGATCTTTAATATCCCAAGCCAAATTGTGAAAAAGCTGACAGATAAACACTGAACAGAAGCAACATGCAAAATAATGCACCAAATCCCCAAGGTTGATGCTTCAGACCATTTCTTAGTAAGCCTTATTATTTTTATTTTTCCTGCTGCTGATTGTTGAAAACCATGACTATGTGAATGGATGTAGATTTTGCAAGATAGATACCTGTTAAATAAGAATTATTTAATTGATTTATCATATGCTTCCAGTCTTCCAAAAATAATCAATTCATAGCAACCTTAACTTGGAGGCAAAACTAGTGGTATACTCCCCAGAGCTCAGTGATGTGTCTGAGACAGATAGAAGGAGGCAATTTGACATCAATTACTTACTTTTGTGTTTGGAACGAGGGGCAGAGTGCACTTCTGCAGTTACAGTTTTTAGAGACTTGGGTGGTTCTTTTGGACCCCAGTCTTCTTCCCACTCCTTTTTAAATTTCTCTTCCTCTGCTGTTATCCTAGAGGAAACAAATGCAGTTAGACATTGAGTACAAAACCAACATCATCAGTATATATTCATTACCATCATAATTTTTCAGTGTATCTGTTTTTTCTGTAGAATACAAAGCATATTAAACTGCTCCTTCCTCATCACTAAATTCCTTTCATCAATTTGTTTCACTTACTAAGCTACTAAGATAATTTGCTAAATACAGTGTAAGATATTCTTATTTAGTATTTCGACTTCTAAGGCCTGTTATATAAACACCAGCACAGATATTAAGCCAAGAGTGACACACTACAGTACTGTCTCTCACCTTAAATGAAGTAAAACACATCTCTCATTTTGCAATTTTTTTCATTTTTAGGGATGGAATTACTTACTAGAAAAACTGAAACACTGAATGACAGAATAGCAACCATATATGTAAATCAGATGTCACAATGGCAAATAATACCTAAAAAAATATGTGACTCCAATATACGACTCTCTCTATCTTTAAAACTATTTTGATGATTGCTTCCTAAACACATAGTTCTAGGTTGCCATAAAAAGTGACTCTTCCCCAAAAGAAATAAATACTGGAACAGAACCCATATTAAATTCTGTATTTTAGGAAAAAATCAAAAAAGAGAGGAGAGGGGAATAGAAAGGTACAGATAGAGAATGGGGATGCTGCAGGGAGTGTCACAATTCAGGACAAGAGCATGCAAAAGAAGTAAATTACCTAGCATTACACTTTGATCAGAGAAAAAAGATGTTTCAAGCAAAAATTCAGCAAGTACCAACTATGTCACAGCAGAAGTGCTGAATAATAACCTGACAACATGTAGCTTCATATATGTTGCCTTAAATGATCCAAGATCTGTTCTTGATAATAGCTTGCCTTGAACTGATTATGCGGTGCCAAAATTTACCAGGTCTTAGATACATATGAGTCTATATTTGGATTATCTTTTGCTTCTCTAAATTAGCTAAAGTAAATTGAAAAAATATTCACATGGTGTCAAAACACTCTTAAATATGCAGTTGAGCTCACTATTTAAATTTAGAGGCATTGTCAGGGAACAATGGACAATGTTGTTTCATTTAATTTTAGTTTTTAAAAGTTGGTGTTACAATGTAACTTGCAGTACATAGAGTTAGGGACCTCTGCCATATGAATTTTTTTTCAAATGTAAGATACCAAAAAAGGGCACAGTGACTTTCTACAAGGAACTCCTGCAGAAAGGATTCTTAAAAGAAGGCAAGGCATGATACTGAGAAACAATTAATACAGAAAAACATTGTATTTTAGCCTGCCACAACTGCTCATTAAATATCAGCTTTAGATTTCATCTAGGTTCCTGTGCTACCATTCTCCCTCTTCCTCACCCAGGAGTTTGACACCAACTTAACAGTTTGGATTGTGATGTGGAAAAGCTAAAAAATGCCTGAGCTACACTTAAAATTATACAAGGAAGTATAAAGCTGTGCTAGACTTTACACTGAGCAGCCCTCAGGGCATCAAAGCCCTTCCTGAGTGAGTAAAGCTGCTCTTAGTGCAGAACAACACTGCAGACATCCAACCTCCATTATAAGAGACAGGCAATCTAGATTTGGAGAACAGAATCATCCTTCACACCTGTGATGGCCTGCTTTTATAGCAGCTTTTGGCTATTGCAGGAATTTCTATATAGGCCACAAATAAAGAACAGGATGTTATCAACTCCCTGGGATCAGAAAAGGGAAATGCATAAGAATTCATCCATGTGCTGCTGTAGAGCCCCCAGCAGGACTGCCAGAAAATTTTTCTCTTGTGACAGCTTGGGAATATATTTCTTTATGCACCTTATAAATTCAGAATTCCCTGCTCTTTTTCTACGAGAAAATTTTGACTAATACAGATACATGAAAAGAAACCTAAATGAATTAAATTAATTAAAACCCCTTAATATGTCAAACGGGCAAAGCCAAAGACTTGAGGGTCAATCTTAGCCCTAGAAGGCTGAATCAAAACAGATATTACTCTGCAATTTGCCTTTTCATGAAATTTCCCAGCATCATTTAGAAGGAAAGTTAATTACTCTGATAACAACTAGTTAATTTCAAAACTTGCAAATGTAAAAATGCTTTAGTTAAAAATATAGTACTGATCTGTTTCTCAGCAGAACTGCATTTTTTCTCTTAGAATTAATGTAGTGTTTCAGTGACAACAAAGTAGACAAGTTGTGGGGCACAGAATTTCCTTAATCTTAAGTTTCTCTATATATTAATAATACCTTTAAAATAAGTTCTCAACCTCAACTTCACACTGAATTTATTATTGCCTCACGTTTATTTATAATCCTCATGTTTACAGGTGCTGATTTTCAGATCAGTTTCCTATTCTTTAACTGTGGTGTACTTACTGATATGTACTGGATTCTACATTTAGCTAAATGGAAATACTACACAATTTTATTTGAAAGCAACATGCAGAATGTTTTCAGCCAGATCTAATCTAATACACAAGGAAGAACCCTTTTCCAGGTGGCACATTGCCTGTGTAAGGTTTTTACTCACTGCTCTATTTCTCTGCGATATCTCTCCTCTTCCTCTGCAGCCTTCTGGGAAATCTCCAGCTTTCTTCTATAATAAGTGGAATTAGGACAACATGATAAAAATAGTGCTTTCTGAGTAAGAACATGAACAAAGTGTGTCAGCATATAGTTAGTTAAAAGTTAAAAACAGTAAATACATTTGTATTGAGGGAAAATGCTCAATTTTCAAAGTCATCTTTGACACCAAAGGTTCAGTACGGTTTCCTAGGAACCCCAAGGACATTCCTGACCACATGGATAATTAAGGGCATATACTCTACTTGATTCTCTGAGTCACTATCTTCTTCTGAGGAAAGACTATAGTGTGTTTTTGTATGAGTTTAAAATATCTAACTATCTTGCTAAAAATGAATCATGAGTGAATAGCATCAGGAAAATAATGAGTACCACACATTGGGGTATGAGAGTCAGGGAGCAGCATGTCTCTTCTACTCAAGATGGCTTGAAATGCTATCAGCTTTGAAAGCCCAGAATACCAAGAGCATCACAGGACAAACATTTTATGAACAGAGACCCTGCAAAAGCAAAACAAAGCTAATCTAAGTTGAGAATCTTCTCACTTTGGTGAGAAATATCACAGAAATAATTATGTGCTCCTGTCTTCCATGCCCTCTCCAAATCCAAGCTAAATTTTTCAGGTTGTCCTACAGTGAGTTCTCACAATCTCTCTTTCTCTTGCTGCTCTTTGATGATTTTGTTGGTCTCCAGCGCAATTCGCTTCTGATGCATTAACTCCTGGCGCTCCAGCTCACGGAGACGTGCTTCTCTTTGCCTTTCTTCTTCAGTCATGAACAGCTCCTTGCCCTGCAATCAAAACCACCACCCCCATCAGTTGTGAAAATACCTCATATTAAGGCAGTTCTTCTTGGAAATAATTCAAACCCAATTACATAGTAGCACATGTGTGGATGCTGACAGTCTGGTAAGATAAACTTTCCCAGGCATTATTCTGGGGGAGCTTGAGAAAGTTTATCTGATTTTCTCTCTAACCAGACTGTCAGCATCCACAGCACATCTGCCATTTCCTCACATTGCTCTTCCTGAGGAACACACACTGGAAGATCCTCAAAGAACTGACTGCTTACTCCAAGGAGCTACTCTAGTTTCAGCCTTCAGTTATTATGTACAAAACACTTCAGACAAGGTTTGCAACTACTGAAGTCAGCAACAGCACCATAGGGGTCTTGCCAAATTTATGCTCAGTGTCACTCAGAAAAAAAAAATCACATTATACTTGCTTGAAACCTCACTGGGCAATGAAATGCCAGAAAACAGAACACTGAATGATTCCCAACATGAAGAGAAGTACACAGTTACTGTGTTTTAATGCTCTTAATGCCTGGCTGCTGCAGAAACGTGTCATCATTCTGGACCCCAAACATAGGGAATGTACATCGCCAAAACACGCTGCAGTTTATGTATTTCAGTTGGTTTTATGTACTTCAGTTTGTTCAGTTGATGTGTTTCAGTTGGTTCCTGTTTCATTTGCTTTACAATTAAGACACTAGCACTATTTTCTGTTCAAGAAAGTTATTTCTATACTGCTAGAGGTAGAACACTTGGATAACATTAATCTAATTTTCATTTCTGAAATAAAAATCCCATGTTAATTAGGAATGTAGGATTTTTCCCGTCTGTAAAGTGCAAAGTAGACATCTTGAACAAAACCAGGCATTGAGGAATGTCTTTGCACCATAGTAGGGAAACTTTGCTTATGCTATCTGTTCTCCAGTCAAAGATGTCTGTCGAGAAGATGATGCAAGGGGAAGGAGTGAGGAACAGAGGAGTTCCATAGCAACAATTTGCCATTTTAACAATACCACCCCAGTGATGCATGCTGAGGTAGATCTCATATTTTTAAAGTTGTTAACATAACTGGGTGTTGAAACTAAGTCCTTAGGATGTTGAATTCCTGGAGCCTCATCAACTAACCCAGAATATTTGTTTAAATAATCTCTACAGCGTCTTTGGACAACTCCATCTTTTGTTACTCCAAGAGTAGATCAAATAAACTATCAATTCCTTAATGTAGCTACACAGCATACATGAGCCCTTAGGAAGTAGCTGAAGTGACTTATTAAATCTTTTTTTTCCCCCCTATTTAACTCAGTTGCAGGGCAATTTGAAAACATGGTCTTTGATTAGTCTGTGGAACTTGATTATCCTCTTGTATACAACTACACGCTTTCTATAAGGATTAAAGCAGTAAAAACATTAAAACATTTATTGAAAGTCACATTGAAGTCAGAGGGAACATTTAATTAATTTCAGCTGGCTTTAGATTAGATCTCAAAGGCTTAGGGTTCTGTTGCACAGAACAGTGGAAATGAAAAATTGAGCAATTTTCAGTGTGTCAATACACTAATGAGATCAGATAAACAGTTACAAAAGGAACTCATTTGGAATAAGACTAAGGCATCAGCTATTCAGGATTAAAAATTATTTGTCTCCAATTCACCTTTCATGTTTCAGCAGAAGCAGATATCTATTAGAAGCTCTCAAACATGAGAGACCATTACAATAAAGTTAATTCCCATTCCTTGTGAAGGAAATGATTTTGCATTGGCCCACAATCATGTTTTATTTGACAATACTTGGTGTGGTATGAAAGAATAACATGCCACTCAAAACTGTGCTGGTTTGACAGAGGTATAGATTTTATACAGAAACACAGTTTTTGTTTTTATCCATTTATTTTTACCATTTATTTACTCACATAGCTTTACTCATTTCTGCTTACAAATGTTCTGCTTTTACAAATATGCTACTTACAGCGCCTGCTACCACAGAGATAGTCAAAGTACGGCTGCTCTTGAGCACTCTGACAGCCTGAAAATTAAAACAAAAATCAGTGTGAAGGAAGGGATAAAAGGCCAGTATAATACTAGTTACCAAGGCTGGAATTTCCAGAACTAAATAGAGTCATAGGTATGCAAACATCCAAAATCCATGTTCAATACATAAACCCTTGAGCTAATAGCCCAGAATCAGAACATACTTTTTGTGGACAGGAAAACAGGACACATGTTTAATAAGCTGACAACTACAAATCCAGAGAATTAAGAAGACTTTTACCTCTTTGTGATCCACATTAGAAAAGTCCACTCCATTCACCTCAACAATTTGATCACCAACCTAAAGGAATTAAATCAAATTTTGGTACAGATGCTAAGTTAGTACATATATTCAATGAAAACAGAAAGAAATGTGCTTTCTAACACCCTTCACACAACAATCATGGATACTGGCAGAGTGCAAGGGGAACAGACTGGAAACTGGTCAGGCTTGTATACTCCTGCACTGGGATCTGCTATTGCCACTGCTAGGGATCAAATCCTGAGCTTGAAGGAATATTGGTCTGACTCAGGTCCCTCCTGTTCTTACATTTTAGAAAACTAGCTTTGTTTGAGATGTAACCACCAGATATTTCTTCCCTATGGGAAAGAAAACCCCCCTGAATCATTGGAGTTTTCAATACAAAACAAGAATTCCTTGTGGTACTTACCTTGCAAGGTGGTAAACTTACCTCTAAGCCCACCTCTGCAGAAAGAGAATCTGGCTTAACATTGCTGATAAAAATGCCTGGTTTTTGTGTTGGACCACTGGAAATACTGGAAATGTAAAAAATCCCAAACATTAATTGGATAATATTTATAGAATAATATTTATGAGGAATACATTGTAATACAGTGAGTAGTTTTAGCTGTTTCTTCATAATTTTTTGCTTTAGTAATATTTATGGTATTAGCTATAATTCTGAAACAAATACCAAAACTTACCAGTACACACACAGGATGTACTGGTACACATGATGGTTGATCATCCTATTTTCCTATTCTCTACCCCACAAAACTGGTTTAAAAGAAAAAATACTCAATCTTCTGTATTTTGCCTTACATGCTGAAACTTACATATATGCTGACCTGCACTATCTAAAGGACTGGGGCACTAATGATATCTGAAAGTGAGCAAGAAACACAATGAAGAATTAGTAATTATTTGCTGAACTGCAAGACACTGTATGTATAAAACATTGTTATTTTGTTAGGATTACTTATTAGAAGCAAGAAGGATGTTCCATCCCGAGGCCAACATCTAGCTCAGGAACTTTAAGCTGCAGTCTAAGCTGGGCCTAGATACAGAAACTATTTTGTAGATTATATATTCAACAAGTGATGCTGAGCCACCTCTCCAGGTTTATAAATTATTTTTTAAAAACCTTTACATCCTCCAAATTACAGGAGAAAAGAGTCCTGATAACTACAACTATATATTTCTAAATATATAAGAAATCCTACAATATCCCTTCTACTCCAAAACCTCCTTAAGTATTGCAAGGAGTCCAAGAATCCCAGATCATGTTTCTAAAATCTCTTGCAAATTCAAGATTAATTTTAGGAGCTGGATGCTGCTTTGTGATGGTGTTTTAGCTCTGAAAAGGGTCAGAGAATGCAGAGAGCAAACCTGACAGTGGACAGTGCTGGAATTTGCTATGTCACTGAGCAGCACTTTTAAGTATTTAAAAATGTAAAAGCATTTAAAAGATCCAGTTCTATGTCAAGTTGTACTAAGGCACTTTCAGTCCATTTTTTTTTAAATTTTAAAGTTTTTTTCTTCATAACAGTACTTTTAACACAGCCACTTACACTTTGCCTAAAAATATGTATTATATGCTACAGATACCCTACTGTTAGTTTGCCTTCCTGATCCAGCATGGATCTTTATTTTCCTGATATATCCAAGAAGGATGGAAATAAGTGCTTTGAGTGTCTCCTTTAAAAAACAGTGACACTAAATAAAAAACGTGTACCCACCTGCATCCCATGCCTTTTGTACCAATCAAGCTAATGAAGACTTTCTTCTCTTTACTGTCTCTCCCTCCAGAAGAAGCAAGTCCAGCAACACTGCCCTTTCCTTCCTGTAGAGGGATTAAACAACACTGCAGATGTTAATTCTGTCTTGAATTCGTATCAAGACTACTATAAAATTTCATGTAGCCAGGATGAATCCCAGCCAGCATCAAGATAAGATTCAAGGTCCTATTCAAGGCTCCAAGGTCCTATCCTGCTGGAAATGAAAGTGAGGTAGAGTAATTTCAGTGGAGCTGCATGGCTGAGGTGAAAGACTGAACTTATCTGTTTTCAGAATATTACTTAAATAGTCAAATTTTGTCTTCAGAAAGGAGTGGAGGAAAATTAGAGGAAAGTGATATGGAAAAATAATAATTTAGATTATTGCTCCCTGACAAAAGGGTTGGAGAAATACATGATAAGTCTCACTATTTAAGTAAGTCTTTCTTCCTGAAAGCAAAATAACAGTAATTGTGGCATTTCTTTTCACTTCTGCAACCCTTAGAAGTCACTTGCATTCAAAATTGTAATTCCTCCACTAATATGCCTAAAATAGGCCAAATAATCTGATAAAGATTTATGCAGTAGAACTACAGCCTGGGAAGTTAATAAACTCAAGCAAAATGAAGAAGCAATTAATGAGTAAAAGCAATTTCATTTGTGTCCT
The DNA here is from genome assembly GCF_012460135.2 of Molothrus ater. NCBI lineage: Eukaryota > Metazoa > Chordata > Aves > Passeriformes > Icteridae > Molothrus > Molothrus ater. The sequence continues at coordinate 13,894,501 of NC_050483.2, forward strand.
GCCCTTTCCTTACCTAATAGCTCTAGAATCATTTCATAGCACAAAGTATGTTCCTCACAGAATACTTTCAACAAGATATTGCATTACAGTAATGCATCAATAGCTTCTCTGATAAGATCAGAGGAGAAAGTGTTTCAGAACCATTACAGATTCCCAGAAGACATTTAACAAAATATTGATCTCTTACCCCAGACTCTGACACAAACTGATCCACATATTGCCATTTAAGGGGTTCGTCTGGTGAACTGAAAGGAAAAAGTAATTTTAAATAATGGGACAAAATAAATGTCAATGTATTCCAGAAGCTACTTTGGAATAGAGCCTTCTGTTTGGCATCCCCAACTTTCTTTGGATAGCATTCAGATTTGGTTTATTTTCAAGGAATTTAAACAGAACATTAAACAAGAGTACAATTACTGGGGCTAGTAAAGGTTGAATATAAAATTGATAAAGCCCTCTCAGGTGAAACAATTTTAGGAAACTCAGAGGAAGACCGTAAAACAAACCATAACCACTCAAACATCTTACAGAAATGTGTATGCAGAGTGACACCTCCTGTCATTAACACTTCTCAAACATTCCACCTAAAGATTCAGCTTTTCAACCAAAATTAGAAAAACAATTTTAAATTTTTCTAAACTCTGAAGCCACCATCAAATGCTACATGCCCAAAGAAGCAGTGAAGCTCTCTGCTAAGCTAGGTGCATTGATAATTAAATTTCCATTAAATATCTGTGACAAATGAGAAAATAGAAATTGGTTCATTTAAGTAGGCAACTGGTGTAATATCAGATTCATCAAGCAAGACATCTGCCTGTTCATTGAAAAGGATGTGACATTTTAATCAGCCTTCACAGATTTTCATAATTAAACACAGATTCCTGGGATAGAAGAGGCTGTGCAAAAATCAATCTGTTTTCAAATGAAAAGCCAGTACCTTTTGACAGGTATCATGCCAATATCTGAAAAAGAAAAATACTTTATTAGGTTCCTGCAGACCACAAGCAATCCATTAATAGCAATATTGGTGATAGAGGTGATTTTTTGTGTTACTTACGTCTAACTTTTATGGACACGATTTTCTTTGTACGGATGAGGTTGATGACCTCTTCGTGTGTGCATGAGGAAATGGAATATCCATTTATGCGCACTATCTCATCCCCAACCTCACAAACAGAAGGGAAAAGAAAAAGTAATTGTGGGTTAATAGTTTTAGAAATTTTTAAGATGGAATGCAATCTGGCAATCATTTTGATGCAAAGGTTAGATCATTTTGATTCATGAATACTTTCTGAATCTTAGGTAATGTCAGATCAGATTTACTGTATTTGTTTTCAATTAATATCAAACACCAAAAGAGCAAATTAATGGCCAAATAACAATTTTATAAACACTGTCTACTATACATCAGATTTGTACTCCACAGATTACCTTAAAAACAAGTCTCTGTGTTAATTCCTATAATTTTGGAGTTATTTTCTTGATTTTTACTTCAGAAGTTAAAGTTTGCTTTTACTGTATATTTTCTGAGATACCTTCCTTAATATATTTGATCAATAGGAAACTAAACTTAGTCTTATTATCTTGCCTGGTTCTGGATTGAGAAAATGCATTATTTTAAGGGATTTTACCTCTTTGTTTGGGGACCCGGCTAACATTTATTGGCAATCCAATGGCAGCACCCCAAGGACATTCCTGGCAGTGTTCAATTTAATAGTATAGAACTGACAGGGTGCTTTCAGTCGCTTCTATAAAATTTCAAATCTTATTTATCAAAGTACAATCAAAAAGTTTCTCTTCCTCTAACATAAATCCAAATTTGATATGCTACGATGACTAGAGAGAATTTTCCAAGTTTTTATGAACTCTGCCCAATGATCCTCTTACCCAGCTAGGCTGAGAAGGAATCAGTGACGAAGACGTTGCCTACTTCATTTAAGTAGTGCCTTATTATCCGCTCAAGATTACAATGAAAAATTCCAGGTCCTGGCTGGAGCACCATAAGCAAAGACTTTTACTTGGTGTGAACCACGTGATGTGGCTGTATGAAAATTAGTGCATGATTTCTTCCATTATCAATGCAGATCAATCCACTGCACAGTAAAATATACAAATGATTACCATGAAATTACCTTAACAAACCATCCACCATATCATCTTATACCTCTGATCTCCACATGGACAAAGCCAAATACTTGGGGTCCTTTCCAGTAGCATTTCCTCTGAACTATTGTGAATATTTGTTATGAAAAATGTATTTGATGAGACTTTCCTCATTAAGACCAACAGCATGGGATTTTACTCTCAGTCAATGAAACTTTGGGTGCCTCCTCACAAATGTGTCTGGTTTCATGGCAGCATTATGCCTAGTTAATGATTGCCTAAAATGTTCCATTTAAAGACTCAAGTGTCAAGCTTCCAAAGTTCACTTCAGGCTTAAGTTTTCCATGCTGGTATCTGCATTAGGCTGATTTCAGTTTTCAGCAAAGCTAAAGACACGATATTTTTATTCAACAAAATTTAGGTGGAATGCATTATCAAGCTCATTTAAAAAAAAACCCTACAATTACTTTACAAGAGGCTCCGTGCTTTCATTTTATACGAGAGGACTGAGTGGAATTTGAAGTAGAAATTCCTCAATATAGCCTGTGTTCTAGAGACTTTAACACACAAAAGGGCACGACATTGTGTGACAGGACATTAGGGTTGCTATCAATTTCTGCCTTTTTTCATATTATAATGGTTCCTTGAATCTTCCTACTGTGATCTGGCAAATCAAAAAATAAACACAAACAGAAAACCCCATGAATGTATCTTTATTTCTTTCACAAGCTTTTCTAATTCTTCTGGGAAGTGTCTCATGCTCTGCAACACTACAGAAAACATTAACGTGTCCACTATACCAGCATTGCTCATGGTCCCGCTTTCCACTGAAGCTGAGGATTTTTGTCTGACACAACACAGCATCAGAAGGCAATGAAAGCAAAGAAAACCGTCCTGCAGAAAGGAACACGCTCGCAGAGGCAAAACAGGACTGTGGTCCCTAGCTCCTGACCAGTGGGACATCCACTCCCTCTGCTGGGCATCCAAAAAAATCTCATCCAGGGCAAAGGCCTGCACTCCTAAGAGCTTGACAGTCAGATTTTTAAAATGATCTTTAGCAACAGCAGAAATAGGTCAGTAATGAAGGCCTTTGAACATACAGCCTGTGGTAAAATACAGAATCAGACAAGCAGAGCACATTAGGCCTGCAGTTTATAGTTACATCCCTGACAGCTCTTGCCATCACTCATTTAACCAACTAACTGTTCCAAGCATTCAAAACCACATCCATCCACCCTATCCATCCTCTGTTGATTTTACAAATGTGGCAAAGGGGGAGGGTGGGCTTTTTGTTTGGTTTTATTTTAGTTCAAGATCCCCCCTCTTTGCTCACATCCTCCACATCATGCAGACTGTAACAGAGCATGGAGCCTGGTTTTGCACAAACCTGACCCTTTAAAAGGGTAACCTATCATGCTGTTACTGGCTGCCATGCCTTAACACACAGAAACCCCCAGTTTCAGGGCTGCAAATGGCAGTGCCATCCTGGGGCTTCTACACCAGCAGAACTCTCACTGTTCTGAGGATATCAGCATTCACTGAGTCAAATCTGTTCTCATCTCCCCAAGAGGCACTTGCAAAATTATAAATGCACACAAGAGCCTATTTTATTTTCCCTCCAGTATGGGAATGAGCTTTCCCCATACAGATATTTTTAATACTCTCCTTTACTAGACTGTCATCTTATTTCTGAAACTCAACACCCTTCACTCAACCTAATGACATTTGTATTGCTGACAGACAATGACTGAGGTTGCTTTACAAATAACCCAATCTAGGCTGAACTACAGAAGATCTATAGACATACAGCAAACTGCTTCTCTTTAGGATACTTGAACAGCTTTTCCTGAACAATGGTATCTAATATTGGAGTAATTAATAGCTGTTTTCATGTATTTTGTTACTTTTGTACAGGTATCACTGTATACCAAGCTAATGAATCAGAGCTGTAGAGATAAAAGTCTGTGGGACTGAGCAGAGTAGAACAGTAACAATTATTTTGGTATTATATCACAGTTTCCCCTTTCCCTATCCAACAGAGAGATGACAGACTTTTTAGAAAAAAGATGCAAACCTAACTTTTCTCAAGTAAAATGCCTATTATTTCTAACTTTTAACATGAGAAATATAATATTTAGTGCTTCTAGGAAATTGAAGGGCTTCATATAATAACATCAACTGTTTCAAATTTCCCATTTTGTATACTGCTTCCACTTTCATCATTCACACCAATCTCTTTGTATTCAGCAGAATCCTCACACACAAGTATCAAAAAGCAGTGGGGGCACGGGGGGGAGAGATGATGTCCATTTCTTAATGGAAGGACAAAACACTTGAACCTTTAGAGAAACTGTAGTCAAAAAAGGGTCAAACCTACAAGTGCCACAGAGAACCTTCATTATTATTTGGTCATTTTAATGTAATTTGGAAAGTACCTCAAGGAGAAAACATGCAATTTGAACTAGAAATTTTAAAAGCAGCAGGATGTAAAACTGATGGTATAATAGAAAATCATTATACCTCTCTCAGACTGCATTTTTGGGATTGAAAATGTGTAGAGATTTTGTTAAATAAATCAGGTGGGTGAAATTTCAGAAGCAGTTGGCTTTACTGTGAGACAGCAATTTAGAACAATGGGCTGCCTGTCAGGTCTTGTTATTCAGTGAGGTTCAGAAAGTGCCTAGTGCCACCTATTATTCAGGCACTTTAGGCTGAGCTTTAACACCACGTATCAAAAACTAGAAGCCAGGCAGTTACAGGAGCTGCAAAGCACCATCTGCCCATGTGAATTCATATAATCCCTAGCAAGTTCACAGTCAGTGTCAAGCATTCTTCCCCCTTATTGTCCCTGCTTTGTCAGCTGAACCCTAACAATGTTCTGAGTTGCAATAGAGTTCGTACACTCCAGCCCAAAGATCCTTTATAATCCCCCTCACTGACACCAACATGTCCAACAACGACCTTGGTCACAGAAAGCCAAGGGGCCTTTTTGTGTATAGAGAAAGCAGGACAACTGACATCCTAATAAGAGCACAACAGCTGAACATCCCTCCTTATGCAGTGATTATGTGTCAAAATGTTAGTGTGAAAGAAGCAGAGAAGCAGAGCTGCAACACAGCCTTAACACCAAAGTATTGGAATGTATTTAAGGCAGTGGCTAGTAAGTCCTTTATTGGTCAGCATCATTAGTGCCTTCCAATATTTTCCAGAAGATGTTTACAAAAGCCAAATAAGGGACTGGTCTTGATCTTTTTCTCAAGTTTCTAGCAGTTGTGGAAGGAAGCAGAGGCAATCTCTCCTATTGAGCTCACCCCAGCCCAGGAACAACTCCCTCGTCTACACTTCCCATTCTTGCTGTGTAACACAGAAGATGAGGTACATGAACTTTTGTAGTGCAAACTGAGAGGGTGCATCAAAGCCCTTTTCTGCAGTTGCCCATTGGCAAATCCCATGCTTAAATTAGGCTGAGGACACATAGAGCACAAGGTCTGTGCTGAGCTACAACACCCTCTCAGTTCTAACTGCACACAGAACTTGTGGTTTTATTCCAAGGAGTTTGTAAAGCATCCCCTGGATGCACCTGTCACACGTGCCAGTCATGCACCTCCTGTGCAGAGCAGGCTGACAGAAGAAGGAACTAATTCAAACATGATTCTGGATGGGATATACAGGTATGAATGCACAAACAGAAGGGCATGCACATACATGAAACAGAAAGAGGAACAGTTTAAATTTTAGAAAGCTTTCAGCATGAGTGACACAAACAGGGAAACCTAACTTCATCTGCTTTGTTGATAGATATTTATTTTTATTTTTTTCATCTAAGAGATTTGTGAGGTAATACTGAAGCATATCTACAAAAACATGCTAACTTAATTAAACTTAATTAAAATTAATGAATCATACTAGTCTAATATATTTTGGACTAGAGTTAAACGCAACCCTTAGCCATCAATACTTACAGCAGATATTCAGACTTGACAAATTAAAAGTAGCCAGCCATATTATATATATTATATTAGCATTTCCAGTCAGAAATTCAGACCTTTAGGACACCTTATCAGATTCAAAGTCTGATAGAAAGATGCAGACATTTGCCATAGCAATTTCTCACACCTCTCTTCACTAAGCAATGCTGCATTCAAAAAGAAACCAAACACCCAAAACTTCATTAATGAAAATTGCATAAGTATTGCAGTGTTTCTACACATAATTATTTTTGCCAACCTTTTTGGCAACTTCATGTATCCAAAATTCAATCACAGAAAGTGCAATTCTATGCAGTAAAGAGGATACTGGAAATAGTAAAAAATATGTTATTTATTTTATTGCATAAACTAAAATCCCCACAATCTATACATAAAGTCAAAGTAAATATTTCATTACACAAATGATACCTATGCAAGATGGAATTAACACTTTTAGTATTTATATGTTCTGTTCTACATTTAATCAAAACTTAGCATCTTAAAGCACTCTTCCACAGTCTAGAAATCCTTCATTCCATCTGCTTACATACAACTGTTGCTACTCATGAAGTATAAGCATTCCAGGAAAACCTTAAGCCTTCAAAAATTAGCATATCCCAAACAAGGAAAAAAAAAAAGGCTTACATATAATTAGGAAAAGCAAAATGAACATTTTTAATGACTTGATTCACCACTGGTATAATGGTATTTACCCTGGCATTACTTTACATGTAGGAATTCTATTTGAAGTGACAAAGAGCATCTTAGCAAAATCAATTTCTGAATGTTAAAGAACAACCATCAGCACCTAACATGAATAAAATTTTCTTACCTGAAGTCCAGCATTGTCTGCCTGTCCTCCTTTAACCAACTGGGAAATGAAGAGGCCACAGCTGAATTCCACTCCACCTCTTACACTTAATCCGAGCCCCTCAGGATTCAATCGATCCAATCTCACCTCTTTCAGCTTTCTGCAAAAATGGAACACACTTGAATGTTCAGCTGCATAACACCTTGTCTCAATAATGTTTCATATCAAAGTCAGACATTATTTTTCACTTATATAATTTAGGCATAAAAAGCAAGCTCACTGAAGTTTGGATGGATGTGTGTTAGTTAAAACCATCAAGTTTATTCATATGAAAAGATATTTGCAATCGCTGAAACTGCTTTTAGAGGGTTAGAGCAATGAGATTTTTTATTATTAAATTCAAGAAAAACGAGAAAATATTGGTTTGGCTCTTACCCTGCTTTTACTAGATTAAACCACTTGGCAAACAATTTAAGTACAGTACGCTTGGGTGTACTTCTAGCAAATATAGCAAAAGTAAAATAACTATGCGCAACTCTACACAGACAAACAAGATTTTACTCTGAATTTACCTCAGTAAACTCAGTATTTCTTGTTTTTTATTTAAGTTAGCTGCATTGTTTTGTTGTTGTTCTGCATTGTCTCACCGTGATCGTTTGGGTGTAAGCTGATCGTATTCCACCTGGTGTTTCAATGGGATGAGTGGGCGGATAGCATCGAACAGAGGCAACCTGCTTGGTTCATTAATCACCAGTTTTAGGTCCCCTACCAACACTGGGAGATTCATAGACCTGCAAAAACACAGCGACAAAACAAACACAGGTAAACAACGCACCAACAAAAAGTTTCATTTTATAAGTTGCTGTGCACATGGCTTCAATATTTGCATGTCCTTTCAAGCTACCAAAAGAGATATTTATGCAGATACTGGTTTGATGAAAGCAAACTAGCCCCTGAGAAAGCAAACCTTCTGTAAATAAAGAACATTTGCTTCAAAACATGTGACGTCTTCTATACATTCACTTGATATTTTAAGGTCATGCACATCATGTTTAGAGATGACATCTCCAATTTCATTCTCAGAATACCTACAAGATTTATGGAACCATTTGAAAATAACTTTCCAGATTAGACCCACCTGCCTAATGGATTTTTGTTTCCTTATTAGTTAGGGATCCTTGTAAGTAAATATAGGCTACAAGCTCTTTCCTTTCCTGAACTTAGAGTACTGACAAATTGTTTCAATCCAGGACAAAAAAAAAAAAATCCCAATATTCAGCAGCTAGAGCAAAGACTTTGTTTAAGTTCCAGTTTTTGTTCAAAATAAAATTTGAAGGGTAATTAACTAATCCACAAAACCTACAGAAGTCAAACTGTTGTAAACATTTATTTCTTGAGAGCTAAGCAAAGTGTCTCCTTGAAATTGTCAGCACTGAGATGGCTATAATCTACAAAATATACTTTGTTGTAGAGATGCAGGAGTGGAGGAACAGCTAAGGTTCAGTGGAGGAATATAAGATATTCAGTTAAATTTTTCTGTATTATTTACCTGTTCTCTTTTTTAAATTTACATTTCCTGGGACACAATATTTCTGAGGCATGGGCATTGAAAATACAGATCAGGAATACCTATAGGATTAGAGGTCAAATACTTCTGGAAGTACTATTCACAGTGAAGCAGAAATTAAGTGCTAACTCTAACAGCAAACGGACATATTTTGCCCTGGGATATTTCATAATGCATTCCCAGGAAGAGATACATCATTATATGTTCACAGAGATACTGAAAATTTTGCCCAAGACATTGCAGTTGTGGAAATTGAAGAAAAGTTGTCATATGCATTGTTAATTTTGTAACTGCAAGAAGATTTTAAATAATTCAGATCTGCTGAACCAATTGGCTTTCCAAACAACAGTCTTTATGAATGGAAAAGCAATTAGACAGACCTGAGTGAAACTGAATCAGATATGCAGCTGAATACTCCCATAACTACAAACATCAGATGGAAACATATACACTTCACTCAGCTGAGAAGCTTTTAATTACAATATGAATGGAAACAATGTCTAAAAGAGCCACTTGCCTGTGATCAATGGAAAATATATTCTCATCTTCTCTGAAAAACAATGGATCATGGGCTGATGTAATTTGCAATGAAACAAGTCTGAGGCAAATGTGGTTTAAACCAGTTCAGCAAAAGGGTTGGTAATAGGCCTATCACCTTTCCAATTTCTTACCATTGTGTTCTAATAAGCCAGAGTCATTAAACATGCCAAACAAATTCTAAGAGTTTATTTTTCCAGCTTTGTGAAGGACAGTTGCAAAGTTTTTATCTGAAAAGTTAGCACAAAATCTTTAAAAAGTGATGCCAGCGAAAACTTTGTATCAAACAAATAAGCACTATTTTGAAATATTAATGAACATTATTAATGCTCTCTGCCTCTTTCCTAAGAACAGTTTTATCATGCAGGAGCCTGCCCCCACACACCCCCAGATATGAATCCACCAAACTCTTTTAAAAAACTGCCAAGTCATGAAACCAAAGTAGCTTTATAAGTGATTACAGACATGCTCCTTCTCTGCCTGCAGGTTATGCTGCGAAACCACAAGATCTCATTAAACAGGATAAAAACCTCTTACTTCAATTACTTTTCTAGTAGCACATAGAAAGACTATTTAAATAATCATGAATATTAATTCTTCAAATTGAAAAAGACTAGTAGAATTCCACACCAACATATATAAAGCTAGATCTTACTGGTGGTACATCCGCAGCACATCATAAAGGTAATCCTTCTCCGCTTCATTGTCAATTAATAGATTGACCTGAAAACCCAAAGACACTATCATTAATCTCTGGCTTAATAGCCCCAAAAACTGAACATGAGAGACTTTCACAGATTCTTAAGCTGTAGAGCAAAAGTTCCATTAAGGAAAAAGAATTTTTTAAAGGTAAACATGTTTTGGCAACAGAGCATTACCTCACAGCATCATGCTTACAATGAGACTTTCTAAAATTAGTATGACAACAATTAGACAAGGTGGTGAATCCTGATATACTCTGTATGCTACATTTCCCCTCAGCAGTAGTATTATTACAGTAATATCATATTTGTCTTACCTGATAATCACTGTACTGTTGAATAAATGTCTTCAGAAACCTTTTTGGCCACTCATTAATGTAGCACATGCTGTCACAGATAAAACCACCGCGCTGAGATACAATCTCTGTGCTGTTGTCCAAACCACCGATTTCAGGAGCTCATTTATAGCATTATGCAAACTGCTACACCTCTGCTCCTCTTTGCTCCAGCTCTTAACTGATAGAACTTGCTAGTTATTCTTTCCTCCCCCACTAATAGTACCTTTACTTAAACCAGTGTCATATTACTATGCCTGCTCTTGGATAATTACAGTAAATTAAAGCAAAAGAAAACCAAACCTGAATTCTTACATGAGGAGTTCAATTTATATTCAGTGATAGTGAGACCCCCACTAATCTTACTTGTAGGGAGAGGTCACATCACATCAGTTTTACATCTGGACAAGCCTGATGTTTAGGAACACAATTTACATCTGACCTAAAGGGTAATATTACTGTGACGTGAAGACTGAGAAGCAATTTGCATACTTAAAGAAAGGCCCTTTCTTTGCAGGTTTGCAATGGTTTGTATTATGTTCTAAACTAAATACATGCTTCATATTCCTTTTGTCCCACTTGGCTCTCTAAAGCCAGCAAGTCTTCACATACCAGTGGTTTTCTATTACTTGTACCTCCTGGCTCTCTAAAGTCAGCAAGACTTCACATTCAGGTGGTTTTCTGTTACTTGTCTCCTCTGAAAAAAGACACTTTCAAAACCTAAAGGCCAGAAAGCTACATGCAGGTCAAGATTGCTTTACAGTTATACCAGTGAATACCATTTATTCACCACGAATTTCAAAACACATAGGATAAAGTCTGTCTTAAGAGGAAATAAAATATTTGCAATCAAAACTTCAGCAATACTGTGCACAGACTCAAGGCAAGGCTAATTGTAAAGGTAAAACTCAAGGTACAACTAATTCCAGCATCCATTTTTCACTTCCCTAACAGGTAAAATACAGAGCTCAATCCCCAATGCCAGCTAAGATACTGTATGAGCAGTGTCTCACAAAGAACATTAAATGCTTAAGTGCATCAACCCTACACAGCAAAGGGCCAAACCATCATCATCTCTTTTTCCTGACAGAGAAAGCAAAGATTAAGAATATTCAATTTTTCTCTTAATATGCTTGCTGTTGGATACATCCTCATTTCCTCTCAGAAAATGGAGGGCTACATCTAAATTCTGCTATTTCTTCTGACAAAATATTCAGTTTTTCTGTTTGACTCCTGCACTTCTCACCCTACACCAGCAACTTCCTCCTCCTCTGACCAAACTCAACACCCAGGTGATTTCTAATATATTCAGAATGCTACAGCTGGGTTAATCATCCTGGGCCACTCCTACTAATGGGTGATTCTCCTCCTGCTGCCTTCTCTTCCATCAATTATCACTGCATCATCGCCACCTGCATCTCATGCCATTTTCCTATTTCTTTAACTACTTGAGGTTAAATCTCACTGAAAACACATGCTTTACCTGGACTTATCATCAGCTTTAAAAACTGACTCTAATTTCATAAATCCTAAAATAGCATGCCCCCACTATTTAAAAAATAAATTAGCAGTGACATGGTATAACTTGGATCACAGAAGTATTTTAGTATCTATTTCTCAAGAAAATGACTGTAGAGTCATGGGATAGGTGATTTCACACCTTTTAAATGAAGGATATTTTAGAAAAATCACCTGGAGACAGCACTGGACAATTGGCTCTTGATGGCCCTGAGCATAGAGGGGTTGGGGCAGACAACCTCCAGGTGTCTCTTCTACCCTCAACCCTTCAGTGATTATTTAAAGAGTCTTTGTATTAGTTGTATCATTGATAATCCTAGAATACAGAGTTGTTTATGCTCCACTTCTCACTACATACACTGCACTGTTTTTCATAGAAATTTGTTGTCATCTTATCACAGGGGTTCCATACTGTTGTCTCCTTATCACAAAGGTTTCATACCTTCTTGGTGTTTCTCTGGGCAACTCCTCAGAGCACTGACTCTTTCTCCTTCACAAAGCAGCCACTGACTCCAGTTCCCCTCTCACCCAGCCACCCCACTCTCTTATAGCACTCTTCTTCTCAGTGGTTACAGCGGTGGCCTGGTAAAGTCAGGCCTGTTCCTAATCTTTGATAGTTGGCCCAGCTGCAACTCCTTAGGGGTAGGATTACTTTTTACATGATCTTTATTTTCTTATATTCTGTCTCCCTACAGAAATTAATAAAAAATCATCACACAATCTACACACATAAAAAAATGAAGTCTGTCAAGAAGTCTACCTAAGTTAATTCAGTGGAATAGAAGCTGTGGGGAGGAAAAAGCACATTTTTGGTGTGGAAAAAGTTCAGATGACGATAATGCAATATGTTAGCACTATTCCAATCTGCCAGATACCAAAGAAGAGTATGAAGTCCTGTTTAAGCTAGACAGATTTTGGAAAACTATTGAAGGAAGGAAAACTGGTTTGGATATGTAGCATATTTTACATTGTTGCTTGGTTGATAGGGAAACTGATTAAAATTGCTGAGGAAAAAAGAAACTCAGAAAAAAAGTTAAGTAAGACAACTGCCATTAACTGACGAAATTGAGATCTTGTAGTGAGCATCTTCACTGGTATGTCACAGAAAAAGTAAGCATCCAAGACTGTAGGTGCTGCAGAGGTCACTAGAAGCAGGATGATGCAAAATAAAAAAAAGAAAATACCTATTTCAATGTCTTCTAAGTCAGATAAAGCTGTCACTGATACCTGCATCCCAGCTGATTGCAGCAACACTGACAATACATCTCATGTTATCGGGGTGGGGCTTGAATGATTTATGAATTATAGCAGCAATGAAAGGGAGAAGGTTTAAAGTTCAAGACAGTAACCACCCACCTAGAAACAAGTCTTTACAGAAATGTTGCACAACCCATTGTTGAGTTATACAGTAATAGGGAGCAAGGCAGAAACAATGTGCTAGATGGCTACAGTCATCACGATGGAGTATCCAGGTCCTTAATGTTCTTGAACTCCAATTTGACATACAGAAGTGTTTCTGCAGTCCCTCTAATTCATCCTAACAATCCTTTGGTTAATGTGTTTATTATTATCAGGTGGCAGATACTTCTCTAAAACATTACATTACTTTGTGGAAATCGCACGTCCTAGCTGATAAAAACAAAACAAAACCCCCCCAAAACCCATAAAAAAACAAATCAACCACAACTTTCTTCACAAAACAAAGCAACCCTCACAAAATACTACAGAAAACCTTAATCAGAGAGAGTCCTAAACGGCTTGGCAAAAACATCTTTTACACACGTAAATTATTTTCCTCCTCCTTTCCTTAATTAGAGCTTTTTAGAGCGGTCTTCGCTCATACAATTTTGCGCTCTGCCGAGCACTTATTTAACCGGATAAATGACAAAACGACAAAATGCCAGGCAGCCCGAGCCGCTCCATGTATCAAATACGTTCGCACATGAGCGCACAACCGCGCCGGGGAATGTTAAGGTGGAACCGGAGCGGGCCGAGCCCCGCCGGGTGCGCGCAGGGCTGAGCGGGCACTGCCAGCGCCTGGACTCCAGCACCGGCTCCAACGGGGCATTAAACACAAATCAAACTGTTCTAAGCCCTGAAAAAGCTCATGCACTGGGGAACGATCCTCTTCTCTCCCTCTCTTTCCAAGGCCTTTAGCACCCATCCCGTCCCAGGAGGCTGCCACCCGCGCCGGTGGCAGGGCAGTGCAAAGTCCCTGAGCCTCTCCCTGCCTGCCCCGCGGCTCACCGGGGCATAGCCGTGCCCGGCCGGGGGGGCCGTGCCGCCCGCAGGCCTCCGCTCCGGCCGGCCCCGCCGCCTCACCTTGTGCCGGAACTCTCGGGCGACGCGGCGCTCCATGGTGCGGGCAATGCGCGGGTGCGGTGCGGGCTGCGGCTGCGGGAGGGGTGCGGGCAATGCGCGGGTGCGGTGCGGGGTGCGGCTGCGGGAGCGGTGCGGGCAATGCGCGGCTGCGGTGCGGGCAATGCGCGGGAGCGGTGCGGGCAATGCGCGGGTGCGGTGCGGGCAATGCGCGGGTGCGGTGCGGGTGCGGTGCGGGCAATGCGCGGGGCGGCTGCGCGGGCGAGGCCGCGCCCCGGGGCGGTGAGAGGCGCGCCCGCCGCCGCCTCCGGCATGCCCGAGATCGCAGGGCACGAGCAGCCGGGCACCGCTACCCGCGCTGGGCTTGAGGCCGGAACGGCCCAGAAAGTAAAAGGAAAATAAACATCCCTCCATACACGGCCCCTGCCCCGCGGTGTGCTGCCCGGGCTTCTCCCTGGGCTGATTTGTACAACTAGCTCTTCTTCTCAAACGGCACTCAGCTCCCATACCAATTTCTCGCCTGTATTTGTAGGTATGCATGCATGTCAGTAACACTAATAGTCAAGGAAAGCACGAATATGTCAACTTTAAAGCATATTAACACCCAGGTTAAAAACAAAACAACCAATCAAAAAACAATCTAGGCCCAAACAAACAGAAAAAAAAATTGCTTCAATAAATTGTTGTATGGCAAATAATCTCAACTTCTTTGTTTTTAGGTAAGCAAAGTGAAGGTAATTGATCATTGTCTAGATCAGACTTCCCCCAGCCTTTCCCACAATGTTGTTGCTTACAAATACAGCCTCTGACGTGGCTGCTGTGAGTAACTGCAGAAGAGTCAAGCTCGGTGCACCTGAAGAGGAACCTATTTCGGACTAATCTCTTTCATACTTTTTTGTCTTGCTGGTTCTTCTCCCACTTTCCCTACTGTGGTTCAACATCATAGATTTCCTCAATCAGGAGGGTAGTGAGTGGAGAACACCTGCTCACCCACGTCTCTTGGTCTCCATGCAGAATCACCTTTGAGAGAGAGAGAGAGAGAGCAGGGTTTACTTAAGGACAGGTAACTTACCTCTCCTCCTTCCAACAGAGTGGAAACTTGTATGAATGCATATAAAAGTGTGATTAAAAAGAAATCCATACTGTCATAAACCCCCCTGTGTTCTATTTTATTATTTCTGTGTGATAACTTCTGTAAGCTACACTGGTTCCTTAGAAACTGCTCTAAGCACTTGCAGATGGTTTTGCTGTGTTGGAGCATTTAAGCCATATGTACACTACCCATTTATCATATCCGGTGTCAGGAATATGAGAGGAGTGCATATTAAGCCTGTATACAAATAAATACAGTTGTTTTCAGAAAACGGTTTTCTCTTAAAATTGCAACTATTAATACATAAATCACTTTTACCTAAGTTCCAGTACCACACAATACCAAAAAGCTAGTCTCTCCACACAGATATAGAATTAAACACAGAGATACAGAATTTCTGCCACGGACATGCAAAACAAAACTATCTTGTATTTGAAAAGAGAGAGGAGACACAAAAAATTTAAAGCACACATAAGAACCCATGAATGTCGAGCCTTTAAATTTACATATAGTCTAGAACAATCATTGATTATCTATCAATAATTTCTAGAAGGCTTTACAGGAATAGATCTTATCCAAGCTCAAAGCTATGTACACTTGAAAGAAATTAACTGGTTTTTATAATACAGATAAGCTTCCCAGGAGTCAGAAACTCCTCCTCCACGTAGTAAAGAATTGTGAAATTGACTTCACTTGGTGATGTGAAAACTGCTCTGAATCATCGTGTACAGGACACAGTGCAGGAAGAATGACAAACTTGGTGGGCTGTTATTCTGCTGTTACATAAATTCATGTGCTCTACTGTACGTAAATATAAAGCAAACAAATCCACAAAGCTAACTCATGCTCCAAAACTGGAAGTTGGATAACCAGTAAATTTATTAAATGGTCCTGAAGTGTTCATTGCTTCAAATGCACCATGTATTAAAAGATGGTACAATTATGACTGTTTAGTATTTTTAGATAATGAAATCTTTCCTAGCAAGAAATCAAATTGCATCTAAATTGGTTCTAAATTATCTTCAATTCTTGTTTGCTACTTGTGGCGCAAAGAGAAAATGAACAAAATGAGCAGCTCATTTAGAAACAAAGAAATACATTAAAGTGTGTGCTGTGTAACCTGATCCCTGTTGCTTTTATCTACTTTCTCTACCTCCATTAACATAACTTGTATCAGTGAAAGTGCACCAAAGCCAAGCACATGCTGCACTCAGAGCAGACACAGGCTGAGGCTAGCACATAGTTCTAAAAATTTGTTTGGGGTTATTTGGAAAAGGCTGTTGTCAAAGTTAAAGGATATCTTTTATTCCTCACGTTTTTTTCTCTCAAGCGCATTCTCCCTCCAACACTTACAGGAGGGAACAGAATTCTCAGTGAAAACATCACTAGTTTTCCATCATTTCATTAGAAATGAAACACAAGAAACACAATCCACAGGGACAAATTACAAAGGCAGAAAAGAGATCTTTTTAATGACTTACTGTTAACAGACTTCCCAAAGCAGTCAGAAAAGGCCCCTTTTTATCTGAGACAGTTTCTCACCTGGTATGGGCAGCTTCTAAAGCTTCTGTCACAGGATATGCAAACCTGAAGAATGATGGGGAGAGAGACAGCAGCAGATGGGAAAGGGAAAATAGCAGGAAAGGTAACAGTGATAGGAGGAGAGAAAAGGGAAAAGACATAATGAAAGGAAGCAAATTTAATCATAAAGGGTGAAGAAAAGAAAGAAAAAAGAGGAGGAATAAACATGAAAAAGGCTCCAAAGAGAGCTCCAGAGTGTGAATTTATAGTAAAAAAAAAAAGTTATCAGAAGCTATGGAAATCATCCCTACGTTAGCTGCCTGCTGCATTCAGTGTATGTCTCGCTTATGTCTGTAGTTATTCAAGCCCTGACACCTCTTTCAGTGGGACCACTGCTCCGTGCTGAGCACAGACAAGATTTGCCGCTCCCGGCAGGAGCTGAGCGCTCGGTGCGTGCCCATCCATCCGCAGGAGCAGCCCCGGCTCCGCTGGACCCGGAGTGGCCGCTTAGAGCGGCGGTCCCGGCTGCTGCAGCCGAGACAGCGGCACACGAACCTCCCAAAACCGCAGAGGGCGGACAAGTGGAAGGGAATGCACAGAGGCGGCGAGGTCAGCGCCGGGCACGGCCAGGGCGGGAGCGGCGATGGCAGAGCCAGACCCGCTGCCGGGCCAGGGGCGGTGTCTGGGGCGGTGTCCGGGGTGGGTGCCGGGGCAGGGCCGGGCCGGGCCAGGGGCGGGCGGCGGATAAACCCCCCGGCCGCCCCGCCCGCCCGGGCGGGATGAGCTCGGGGCGCAGGTGGCGACCGGAGCTCCGCGGGAAGCCGCTGCCGCCCGCATGGAGACCCGGCTCCTCCTCTGGGCGCTGCTGGGCGTCTGGCTGTCCTCAGGTGAGTGTCCCGCCGGCCGGGGCATGGCATGGCATGTCATGGCAGGGCATGGCTGCGGGAGGGCGGACGGGGCAGTCCGGGCCATCGCTAACCTGCCGCCCTTGCCTTCCAGCCCTGTCTCCGTGGGGCGCCCGGGCGCAGCTCCCGGCCGATGGGGACCTGCCGCTCCCCAGGTAAGAGCCGGCCGGGGCACAGCGGGGCCTTTCCGGGCTGGGCGGGTGCCTGCGCTGCCCGGACCGAGCCGACGCTGCTCTTTTCTTCCCCCTCAGCCGAGGCACCGCCGTGGGAGCCCGGAGCGGGGGCGGCCTCGCCGCGGCGGTGCAGGTGAGGAGCGGCGGGCGGGCACCAGGGACCGGGCACCACGGCCCCTCACTGCGGACACCGGGCCGCTGGGATGGGCAGCTTCCCACCCGGCAGGCCCTGGAAAGAGAGCATCCACCACGCTGCTCTTGGGGCTGATAAGTTCCGGTGGTGTCAGGCTCACAGAGCTGCTGCCCGGGGAGATCCCTCTGAGGGGGCTGACGGTGCGGGACAGCGGGCAGCGTGTTCTGGTTGTCATCAGGATAACGTGCTCCTCAATAATATACCTGTATATTGCTGTGATACCATCTGTATTTTGGGTGGATGTTCTGCCCTTGGTGTTCAGGACTTGCTCTCGAATGTGTATTTTAACTCAGCCAGGAGGATTGTCAATCCTGAACGCAAGTTTAGTGTTAGAACAGCGAGAAAAGATGGTGTGATTGTGTCTAAAGCTTTAGCTTGTTCAAGAAGTTATGTGTTGTACAGAGTGTCCTTGCTCGAGGAAAAGCTGAGGTCAACAATTGCTTTGTGGGAGCCTTTTTGCCTCTCGGTAGAGGTAAACGAGCTGGCAGTATCGGGTCACTGCAGCTCAGCGCTCAGGTTTTTGGATGTGGTTTGTCTTGGCAACTCGACTGTGTCGCTCATGGCACATTGCTGAAATGTAATTAGGGTGTGTGGTTCCCGCTCCCTTGTTCGAGGGTGGGAAAAGGAAGGATTGCTTTGTAGTCCTTGTTCCTGGCTCCTCAGAGGGAGTCACCTTTCTCTCTGCTTTCTCCCCGCTCTTTCTGGGAAAAGCTCAGCAAAGAAAAAATGTCACATAACTGCAAACATGTAGCCAAATCAACCACCAATAGTAGTGAATGCTCCTGGATTTAGGTTCTCCCACCAAGAATACAAGATAGAGTAATAAACTTTTTGTTTCTTTTTGGGCTGGCCTACTGAGCAGAAATCTTCAGTAAGGAGTATATTTAGGAGGAAGGAAGAAGGAAAAATATTGGAGTCTTGAGTAGAGTATACTTTTAACTTTACAATAGTGTTTTTTGAGAACTTTATAATAAGCCAATACAAAGCAATGATCTTACTAAAAATGGTAAATTTACTGACAGACTGAAGAGACTTTTAGGTGTTTTGTTTATAGCTGCTGATTTCTTTGTTCTTTCTGAAAGGAGTCTGGAATGGCAGTTCATAACACTTCACCTACAGCAATGTCCGTGTCCTGGAACAGGAGAATTCACAGTATGAAATGTGGACCATCCAGTAAGTTATTTATGTTTCTACATAAAGGGACTTCTCTTGTCCCTTACTTTCTGCATTGTTTAATCATTCTTAAGAAGAAAAAAAAATATCCTTAAATAGATAATACAGGCCTTAATGGTAATGAGGCTTTACCTTGTTTGGTTTCAAAGGTACACAGGAGAATGGAAATTTGTCATGGAGTTTCACCTAGCTTTAAGTTTACACCTGGTTCTGATTTGATAATCTGGGAGACTATTCCTAACCACAGGTTTTGTAATAAAGAGTTGTCAGAAAAGAGTTTTAATAGTAGTATATCTAAAAATGTGGATTGATATTTAGACACCAGTAACTTGCCTATCCTGTACCTTTTTTGTACTTGGAGAGTGTTTGTTTGTTTCTCCTGAGGTAACCTCCAGGTGCTTTTTGTGTGTACTATCTATGGGTTACCAGGATAAGGTCCTTTTGGCCACCAGCTTGCAGTAGTGGGCATTTGTTTGAGAATGTGCATCTTTGGTTTTTTGGCTCATCTTGTATTCACAAGTTAAGTGGACAGGCTTAAAATACCTTTGCTAAAGGGTAAAGATTTTCTGTGTTAATTCTGAGAAGGGTCTGTGTCACGCTTGTTTTGTACAAAGGAGGCAAAATAACTCGGAGTAACTTTAGTTAGCAATGCTAACCCTCTAGTTTCTCTGCAGTCAGCCTGACTGCACTGGATGTGGGACCTACCTTACAGTGAGTAGTCTCAATTTGCATCCCATAACTTTACAGCCCAAAAAGCAAGATGATATGTGGAATGGACTCATAAATGGTGACTAGGGTTGTGTCATGTCCAAAAGCTTTTAATGTCTTCAGTATGCAGTATTTTCTGAAGCTTTTGGGAAGTGTGTAGCTGAACGTTGAAGGAGTGATACAAGAGTTTAGGGAAGCATAATATTGCTCAAATAAAAATTATTACCTATGAATATCTCTCCAGTAGATGAAAAAAATCATAGCTATTGTATGATAAAATTGCTTTAAAATGCTAGCTCTCTGTACTGATAAAACTTCCTCTGTTTTTGAGGCTTGCACCATCTTACTGACCAAGAAGTTGCTATGCTTTTTTTTAATACTAAATAAAGCAGCTGACAAAAAGAAGATATACAGATCATGCTGAGAAATTAGTTGTCATAATTGTTTGTTTCCCTGGGTTCAGTCTTTGCCTAGTGAAAATTTCTTTAATTAAAATTAGTAGGTTTCATTTTTTGCTTCAGATCTGGAAAAAAGCTTCTAAGATGTGTTACTGTTCAAGTGTGCAATAAAAACTATGCACATAAACCCTTTTCATGACTTCTGTTAAAGAGCTTTTGTCAAGCTTTGTGTGCTGAAGTTTATTGCTTCTTAAATAGCCCTAATATTTAAGAAATGGAAGAACAAATGTGGAGCTAGGGAGAGTAAAATATTTACAGATGTCTCATGCTAACTCATCACATGGGTAAGCTTCTAGAGGAAGATGCAGTTATGATGGCAAGAATTAGGTTCTATTGCTCTCTGTAGATGTAACAGTACAAAGTTGTTGGTTTCATTCTAATTTGTCTTTCTGTGAGGCAAAGCTACTCAGTGTGGGTTTTCCATTTCTGATGTATTGGTTTTGGAAAGGCTATGCTGTTGAACACACACCTTAAAAGGAACACAAGTCTTAAAAATTATCAGTGATTGCCCATACTTGAAGACAAATAAAATCGGCATTATTAAACTCTTTTAAAAACAGTAGAATGCATAGGCTTGGAAGTTTGCTTTTTAAATCACAGTAAAGTGTGTGGCAGTTGGAGTCTATTGTCTGTGTGTGAAAGATGTATTACAAAACAAAAAAATAACCTGATCTGGTTCGTACAGTGCTCCTAATACTTAGAAAAATAGTTTTCCTTTTGGTCTTTCCAATTTAAAGAGAGATGCAAGCTGTGGTAACTCTGCCCATGGAGTGGATTTACAATAATCTGTGGATATGTGAAATAATGAGCCTTCTTTGTTTACAAACCTGAACATATGGAAGCCCAAATCAATGACAAAAAACCCAAACCAAAACAGCAAGGTAGCCTGTCAGCTGCTTTCTCTGCTTTAGCAATGTCTCTAAAAAATTTATTCTTTTAAATACTTGTAGAACTGTGATTATAATGAAATTATATTGCAGTCATTTCTTCCTGCAATACCAGTTTTTCTTGCATTCTGTGCCTCTATAAGAAGATAAACCAATGTGTTTTATATGGAATAACTTTTACCAAGAGATATCTTTGCCTTTGTGTTGTATTAGTCAACTGACAGCATTTCAGAAAGTGATGTTGTGTCTTACCTATCAATGAAACAAAAAATTTGCTGTAGCACAAGCAAATGCCAAGAGAAAAGTTCTGTGTTAATTTCTTGTAGCCAGGGAACATAGGATTTGAAATGTGTATCAGAATAATTGAAGTTAACATGTTGTTTATGTAACTGTTCAACTTTTAACTTCCTTCAACACAAATCTTATTCATGCAAAATTTAAAAAATAACAAACAATTAACAATTAATTTTTTTTTTTGTAAAAAAGCCCCAAGCCTCAGACAGCAAACTCCTGAGCTAAAATGTATTAAGAACCTTGAACAGGAAAACCAAATTATTTCTGGAAGTATTTAGGCTACTGCTGAGAATTTCTAACATTCTAAGCACTACAGATTTTCTTGTGTTGAAATGCTGTAGCAGGCATGATTCATGGAAGTCACAGAAGATGTCTAGTCCCTTACAATGTGTGCTTGACAACTGATTTCAGGAGGTGTACCAGAACAGAAAATATGCAGAAGGCTCCAGAAAATAACTGGAAGGCTCTTAAAATAGAAGGGGTAAAATCTCATTCCCCTCAGAATACCAGAGAGGAAAATTTTACATCCTGTAAAATTGCATCCTGCTGAAGCTTGCGTGCTAGGGAAAACCTGTGCCACTGCAGGCAGGTGCTCTCAAAGACTGTGAAGTTGAAGGGTAAAAAAGATTGCAGGAAAGACTTGTATTAATTATCCCATAGCTGAAGGAGCACCTGAAACTTGCACCTAGAGAAACGTGCAGTGGAAATTATGCAGAGTTACAAAATACAGAATTTCAAGGAAGTTGACTGCAAAAACTCAAATACTACATTTTAAGTACATATTCTACTCTTTTATGTGTGGCTCTAGATCTAATTTAGGTTGCTTGCAAATTCTTACCTGCTTTGCTTTTTCACATTTCCATTCAAGAATAAGATTTGATTTTTAACTAGTTATTTTAGTACTGTGATTACCTTCAGACTCTTCAACTGAACTACTCTTCAAATATTTCATAGGTACTTTAAAATGTGTAATTTTTAAAGAATTCTGAAAAATATAATTCCTCTTTCTGTAAATGACCTCAAATTTCTAAAGCTGCTTGGGCTGAAGTTGATATCGAGGCAGAATCATAAGTGAAGGCATGGGCTGGATCTTGTATCTATCTTGCTTCAGCAAAACTTTATCACTTCAGATTTCTACATTAATCTTTCATACTCAGCTTTTCTGTCCAAGCAAAGCTAGTAGTGAATGCCCTGGATGGAAACCTGTGTCTACCATTTTGCATTGAGCAATTTTTTTTCATGCTGTGTTATAAATAGTAGAAAAATAGTAGCACTAAGAAGTACTTAATGTTTTACAGAAAAATACTCATAGGATGGTACAAATCAGGCACAAACCTTCAAGAATTCGTAGTGTACTGGTGACAGTGGTATGTTACTGTGAGGTTAGACCTGAGCTCAAGCATTTGTATTCACGTGATAGTTAAAGCAAAAATCAAGTGTTTCAAAACTGATGTTTCCCCAAATGAAAGTGAAAAACCCCTTTATTTTAGAGGTCTCTTTCATTTAGTATCTTTTGTGTGGAGTACATAGAGAAGATTTCTTTGCAGCTACCTCCTTGTGCTCCAAGAGGAGAACATTTCTTTAGTGACTATCTCACTTCATGCTGAAGGGCTCCACACTATATAAATTCCTTATTTTATTCCTAATGAGCATGTTGGATCAGAAGACCAAATCATGGATGAACAAGTCAGGATATAGAGTTCAACTGGAACTGAAATAAATTCAAGAGATTTTAAGTAATCATTGGAGAAGTAATGTAAGAAAACAGATAAAGCTAAGTGTGCACCATATCAGATCTGCAAAGCCACAAAATACATTGTATCAATAATAATACTTCAAGATAAACGTGTATTTTGGTGGAGATGCAAGATGCCTTTGAACAGCTATCATGATGCTGCTAAGGAATGTCTCTGTGAGGAGCTTGGGCACTGCTCTGCAGAACCCCTTGCGGTGATGTGGGCTGGATTACGGTCACACTTTTTCAAAGGCTCTGATAAGTAATGGGCTCAAGGTTCTGCTACTGCTCATAGAAGGGTTTAAAAGGGGAGTGAACTGAAAAGGAGGCCCGTGTGCTCAAGGGACTAAAATAACCCTACCCATGGGGCTGCAGCCTGGTCAGTAATTACAGGGCTTGAGTCTTAAAGCTGAGAGCAGCAGAGAAGAATTCAGACCTGTATTAAAAGATGATCCCAAGTCTTCATCTTATTTGATAAGGAATTTGAGGCTGATTGCTTCATCATAGCAATGATGGAATTATCAGGGTGATCTTCAGGTTCTAGGGGCATTATCGCCCATTATTACTTATGTGAGTCAAATCATGCCACTTAGGCCTACTATTTTCTGCTAGAAAATTCTCACCAGTTTTCAGTTTCAGATTCCAACCCAGTGCACTCAGCTGGCATAATGTCAAAGGGGAAAGAGGAGCTGAGAGTTTTTAATAGGTGTTGCTTTCAGGTTAATTGAGGACAAAATATTCTTCTGTAAGTTTTCCTAATTTTAACTTTCAGTTAGTCTTGATGTCTTTTCCATTTCTGCAAGTATGAAAATGTTTCTCACATTTCTAGGGGAGAGATAAACTTTTGATGTGGTCATATGGGTTAGCTTATTCAAAGAGCTCATATTCCTTTAATGACAAAGATTAGAATGAATCCCTTGTTACAGGATATTTATTCTGAATACTTTGGGAAGTATTTCTGTGTTAATGGATCAGAATGGGATGATTCAAGGAGGCCACATTTACAGCAGTAGGAGCACTAAATGTGATCTGAAGCAGTGCTGCTTTCCTCATTACCTGCTTAATGTTAACTAATGTTTGCACACACAGGTGTTCTATGCAGTGTAAGGAAAGGCAGTTAACAGTGATGTAAAAAGGGATCTAAACAAATACAACAGCTGAGATCATAGTATTTTCTTAGAACCATACACACACAGACAAAAGAGATCTTTATATAGAAGAAAATACTCATGATGGAGTAGTTTGGTTTTTTGATTCAGGTCTGCTAACACCCTTTCTCTCTAAAAGAGAGCCAGGGAGATCCTTCACAGTGACAGCAAGGGTCCCCAGGTCAGCTGACTGTTTGCACAATCTGAACAAACATGTCTTGGAGCAGGTCACCTGAGCCATGCTTAGAGAGGAATCATTCAACCTGAAACATCAAAAGGGGGCTAACTTCCTCTACAGCTCAGAGGAACATGACTTGCAGCCTAATTGCACATTATTGTAACCAGACAGGCAACAGGGCACAATCCTAGAGAAGCAAAGAACAGAGAGCAGAGCTCTGGTTACACAGGTCTCACGACACTCAAGATGAAAGAGATCAATGTCTGCCTCTCTTGACAAGAGGAACAGGCTTTTGCATTATTGACAAGATTGGTCTCTGTGAGCATGTAAATGAGATGGCTCAGTCAGGGTGAGTATGGACCTTTCTGCACGGTGCTTGCATTATTTTATTGACCTGACACTGGCCAGGCAAGGCAAGGAGCAGGGTAGTTGGGCTCGCAGGCGAAGAAGCACTGCCTTTTACTTTGTCTACCTGCCTTGCTCTTTTGAGCATGGCCTTTTTTTTTTTCCTCCTTTTTTTCCTTCTTTTTTTTTTATTTGGAGGGTGGGAGGCTGCTTGTTGAAAGTAAGGCAATCAAAATTAATTGTATGGATATTTTGCAAGTCTTCAGATAATTACTTCGTGTTTATCATGTGATTGCAAATGGAAATGGTAATGGCTTGAAGTTGAAAGGGGGTAAATTTAGATAATATATTATCTAAAGCTATTAATAAGAGATTATTTACTATAAGGGTGGTGAGACACTAGAATAGGTTGCTCAGAGGTGTGGCTGCCCCATCCTTGGAAGTGTTCAAGGCGAGGTGAGATGGGGCTTTTGAGAGACCTGCTCCAGTGGGGCTGGAACAGGATGATCTTTAAGGTGCCTTCCAACCCAAACCACTCTAGGATTATTTTTCAAGAATAATGTATTTGTAAAGATAAAGAAAGAAAGCTGAGCCTTCAGTTTGTATCTTCCCGAAAACAGTTTCTTCTGAGCAACTTATCTGCTTTCTGCGACAAAAGCAATGTCAGTTTGTGTTCTAAAAAAACTTTTATAATTGTAAAATAGCAAATTATTAAAATGAAAATCCGTTCCTAAACAAACTTTATAGGAGCAAATACCAGCAAAATTAGAAGATTTAATAATGAAATTTAAATTTAGTAACGGAAACTTTGTTTCTGCTTGTGCACGTTTTTCTTTAGACTGTGAAAACTTTTGTCATATTTTGATAGGGATATCACGGGGAAAATTGAAATTTAAAAAAAAACCCAAACCAAAACAGCACCTCCCTCCCCCAAGCCCAAACCCAAACCTGTCATTGCAAGTCAGGGATCTGTGTCTTTGTGGAAAGTGCTTGTGGATGGTGTACTTGGAAGCTGTGAGGTGGAAGGAGGGCAGGCAGATGAAGACACACAGCTGGGATCAGAACCTATGTGTTTGTAAGGTAGCTTGCTCTCCTCCTGGCAGAGCTTACCCACAGGCTGTCACTAGTGTGTGGATGTGGGCTCTGGGCTTCTTTGTGGTGCAGTACTTGTTCACTTCCTCTAGTTGTTGCTTAGGGGACTGAAAACATGCCAGACTAACAGATGTCACTGACGTTTTAATTTGGTTTCTCTAAAGGTGCAATAGCTTTATTGATCTGGCTGTGTAACTTGGGTTGAGGCCTTCACACTGTTTCATTTTTGTGGGCCTGGTTGGGTTCTCCAGGACACTTTATTGCTGAGCTAGCAACTCCTGTCCTTCTCAGAGTTATATTCATTGAGAGAACTGGGTCTTAAGAAAAAAACCTGTCAGACTTTACTTTTTACATGCTTTTTTTGCTTCCATTCAGATTCACTTGCATGTTTTAATGGAGGTGAGTGTGTGTACAGAGAGCTGTGCAACTGCAGTCGGTTTAATGCGACGGGGCCGCGATGCCAGACAGGTGTGTGAAAAGAGAAATCTGACTGGGTTTCTGGGCTTGCACTCATGCTCCCACAGCTACAGTGACTACTCTCTGCCTAAAGCTTCCCTTCATGCTGCAGCATTTTCTCCCTCCTTTCTTTTATGTCATTATATTTCACAGCATGTCGCATGCACTGCCCCATCTCAGCTCCTGCTCGTATCAAAAAACCTGGCGCTTGTGTCTCAAGTGACTCTCCTTTTGTTAGTGTATAACACAGGTGCTGAAAGAGATCACATCTGCAGGACATGGGGCCAGTATAATTTTGAAACTTTTGATGGACTCTATTATTACTTTTCTGGGAAATCCACATATGCCCTTGTGAGACATGCTGAATTAGATGAGCAGAGCTTTTCCATACAGGTAGGGAATGGCACTTCTACCTTCTTTTGAACTGTTGTTGAACATGCTAATAGTGTAATAATTTCAGGAGATTAAAATAACTTGAAACTATAGTAGGGGGTTGTAAAATGTAATCTAGATGTGATATTTAACATGATGTGGGCTATGTGTTATGATAGCATAGAATGTGAACAGCTGGAATAAGACTGATGTGT
This sequence comes from Molothrus ater, assembly GCF_012460135.2. NCBI lineage: Eukaryota > Metazoa > Chordata > Aves > Passeriformes > Icteridae > Molothrus > Molothrus ater. The sequence goes on from NC_050483.2 coordinate 13,921,306, forward strand.
GTCCTTCCAAAGCCTGCTTTGTTCACTCAAAGCTGTGAAAAGACCACTCCATGACCATGGCTATGGAAACACTGCTCAGTTTTTTCCACAAGAGGGGGACCAAGCTTCTTGTTCCCATGCTGAATGCATATTTGGGGGTACTAGTTCTGTTACGTGTTTATTTCAAAGAATTTAATTAAAGCATTGACTTTCATTTTATTTGGCAGGTGAATAATGATCCTGAATGCCATTCTTCTCCTTATTCCTGCAAAAGGTCCATTAGTTTATTCTTTTCTGGAGATGAACAGATCAAGATGAGCAGTGAAGTCACCTATAAAGGATTTGGGTAATTGCAGTCATGTTTCTAATGCTGTGGTTACACTGGTGTTAATATCATGGTACCCTTTTGATAACAGATGTAAAGTTATTCCTTGGTAGGCTGAAAAAGCACCCAGACCAGAGCTGCAATAATTACTCTCCATTTACAGAGTAGTGTCTGAGAAAGGTGATACCTAAATTAGTGGTATTTAGAATTAAGTATAATCATTGGCGTTCATGATTTTTGCTGTTATTTGCAAATTCATCTGGTTTAGTGGAGTTATTCAATATTTACATCAGAGTTTTTCAGTTCTATAAGGAAGGCATCAGCAAGTAATTTATTTTTAATGGTTACATTTCCGAACATAATATTATTTTGGCTTCTGTGTGTAAAAACTTATTTTTATTTATTTCAAATAAAATGTAAATATAGATTATAAATATATACATATAAAATAGGTTTATATTTATTTTTATTTATTTTTTTTAATGGTTATGCTTCCTAACCTAATATTTGTGGTTCCAGAGTAAAATTACCTTATGTTATTGGAAACTTACACATCCAGAAACTAGCTGGATACTTCCTGGTCAGGCACCAGTATGCCTTTACCCTGGCTTGGGATGGTACATCTGCAGTGTACATCAAAATGGCACCAGAGTACCTGGGCAAAACCCATGGACTGTGTGGAAACAATAATGCTATTCTGCAGGATGATCTGGAAACTAGTTATGGTGAGTATTTAATATATTTGTTGTGTAATGTGTTGGTTTTTAGTGTTTTTTTTTCCTGGTGAAATAAATGTTACTTAATTTTCAGTTGTAATGCTGATTGAATTTAAGATGGGTGGCTTTTGAAATGGAAAATATTATATGGAAATATTTCTACTGAATGATATTTAGTGAAGAGGAACAATTTAAATGTAGGTGGGGATCTAGGGAGGAAGATCTTAAAGCTGTCATGCTCAATTACCTACAATGTGTTTGTACTTCACTTTCCTGGGACCTGAAAGGTAAAATCTGTTTTTAGATGTTCACCGCCCTTCTAGAAATTTTGAGGCCTGTGGAAGCCTGAGGTATTGCAATTGGAAATAAATTGATAATTAGTAAATCAAATTAATGAAAACTATCAAATCTTGTTTGATCTGGCATTTCATATGTGCTAACGCTTTCAAAAATAATCAGTGGTCTTTCAATGTCAACTTCAGACACTGCCAAAAGGCTTTCCTTTCAGTAAATAAATAGTGAGTGAAGACAAGTATATAATGAGTAAGGAAAAAAAAAAAACCAGGAGGAAAAGACCGGGTCCCTTGAAAAGTATCCTAAGTGAGGCCATAAAAACTTTTGGGGATCATTGCTTTAGGTTATTCAGCTGTTGGCTCCTCCTCTTTAACCTGAGGATGTTCCTGTAGAGCACTCCTTCAAAGCTCAGAGTGGCTGTGGTCTCCTCTGTTGTTTGTGCCTTCTCCTCAGTTTCAGAAAGCACCATCCCTGCCCTGTTAACAGTCATTACCCCGACTCATACTTTGCTCACTAAATCAAGGTCAAGGGGTCATTTCCCCAGAGACTTTTCTCTCTCCTCTCACCTCTCTCACCATCCCTTAAATCTGCATTTGGAGCACAAGTGAGTGAATTCACCATGCATGAGCTTTATCCACTTGGCTTGGGGAGCAGTAGTAGTAATGTGGCAAGATAGGTATTTGTGGATAATCCAAGCAGTAATCAATGTCACCACCTGCCCAAGGTGAATAATAATGATGGATTTGTTGGTTTAACCCTAGCATGGACATTTCTACTTAAATAAGAGTTGCACCTGTATTTCAGTAATTCAGACAATCATTTTGTACCATTGCAATGACCCAGGAATGCCTCATCTTCCTTAGGTTTTGGACTCCCTGTCGGGCTTTCTATTAAAAAGTAGCAGCATTAACCTATGTCTGATTTATTAATTTATTTAAGCTTTAATTGAACCTTTTCTTTATTCCATCGATGGATTAAGGTAGGCGTGGTCCTTCTCCCTTAAATCCCTTCCTTGCCAAGTTGCTTAAGCTGCTTTCTGCCACCTGAAAGCCCACTTTTCTAGTGGGCTTTAGAAGTAGAAGTATTTAGAAGTATTTTCTGCTTCTTGAAAGGACCAGATTGATTTCAGCTGATTCACTTAGCAGAGGGAAGGGTGGGGTGTTCTGTTCTTGGTGTGCTTTGCTTATTGAAATGTTTCCCTGGGAAATCCTATAGAAACACTTATTCTCTGAAGTCAGTGTGTGACTCTGTGTGTGTGTCTTGTCCAGGAAAACTGACAGATGATGTAACAGAATTCGTAGAGAGCTGGCAGGAAAATCCTCCACAAGGAACTCCTGACTGGGAAAAATCTCTGCTCAGTGAACCACCGTGCCTGACACAAAGCCATGACTCTCTGCAGGTTTGGGTCAACACAAAAGCATTATTGACATAGCTGGTGATTTTAATTGGAGCAAGAATTTGACTTAATTTGAATTTTCAATGAATTATTTGACAATTATTTAAAGCTTTGAAGGAAACTGGAAATATTTGCATCTTTTTTTGGAGGAGAGATGAATTAAAATGCTTGCTGCAACAGGTCTTACCTTGTCCTCTCATCACCCCATTGCCCCCCCCTTTCTGCCGTATTTAAATCTTGATCTGTTCAAATATTATACTGGCTGCATAGCAGCCAATAGAACTGTTTGACTATGAAGCTGAATGAGTCACAAGTTGTAAAATGCATGATTCTTCTAGAACTTATCCATAGGAAGGACAGAAGTAGGGAAGCAAAACCAGAGTCAGAGCATTGCTCTGTCATTATTTGCCAGTGTTTAAAAAGAGAATTATTGTTGCTTTTTTCCATGCCTTTGAAGTAGTTTTTCCTTTTAATTAGTATTTTCAGGATATAATCCTTAAATTAAAGTGCTTTGAAACAAAAGCTGGTGCCAGCTATGGTTTATTTCTCTTGCCTTTTACTGTGTAATTCAATTAAATAGAAGGCTTTTTTCAGGTTGTCTTGGCTTAGTTGCAAATATATCTGTGCCCTTTTTGGGCACTGCTATGACCTCGGATGAAAGATTCAATGTTATGGAAACTCTGACACAGAGAGCAACGTATTGCTAAACTCTGCTTCTGTTTGGTGAGAGGAAAGTGATTCCTAGACACAGCAGATGTCTATTCTGATTTTCCACAGCATTCTATTTTATTCTGCTTATATTTATTTTTGCAAACCTCATTATAACAGCTGTCTCTTTCATTTCAGAGGGCATATGCTCTGTGTAATATCCTGTTACATCCCCCATTTAAACAATGTCATGAGTATGTGAGTCCTCTTTCTTTTATGGCAAGCTGCACAAACGACCTCTGCATGTAAGTGAATGTTTTTGGCGAATGCCAAAGCTGTTAAAAAAAACCCACGGTCCTTTTATCATAAGAATGAATTATTAATGTCAAATGAACTGATTTGTGACTTTCTCTGCATGTAAGTTTTTATCTAACATTGTTCTGTTTTCTTGCTTTTCTCTCTTGTTCTGGTTTTACCACTGTGCAATACTGTGGGATTTTTCCTATATTCTTTGGTATAAGAATGATCAAATTCAGGCCCAGATATTTTCCAGTTGTGTTAGTCTGTCTCCCTTGAATATGTCATCTGTTTTGATTCTGAGTGTGCAAAATCCTTAGGTGCTTTCTGCTATTCTAAAGCCTATAGTGAAATGTCACAGTTGATGGGTCAGTTTGGCTTCTGCAAGCTGTATGGTAATCCATTGAAAAGAGGAATTTGATAACCATTTGAACTTATGCTAACATTTCTAAAATTGCTATACTCCTGGTCTGAGCAGTTTTGACTAGTAAATTTAAAAAAAAATAAGGCAGGTCAGAAGATTAATTTCCATTTCTTGTACGCTGCTGGCTCACTGGTAGAAATTTTACACTTCCTTCTTGTGACTCTTCTGCAGGATATTACTTACATAAAAATTAAGATCTTTATTGAAGTCTCCTTATAACTGCTGCTTATCTGGCTTTTATGGGTTTATTCAGGAAAACAGTGTCAGGTCTTAATGTATTGATACTTATACTGATGGCCTCTCTTCACATGTGGCAGAAAGTTTTTATCCTTTTAAGACTTTCAACCTAGTCCAACAGCACAGTACCTTAGAACACTGTTAAAGTAGATTCAAACAGCAAGGCTGGATGCAGTGCAGGAGCATTCATGAGGTTATGAGTGTGTGCTTGAATGGAGGTGCAAAATAATGTGTCACCTTTTATTTGTGTAAGGTCAGCAGCTGATGATGGAACCTGGTGTCGAGCGCTCACTGAGTACGCCAGGGCGTGTGCCCAGGCAGGAAAGCCACTTCATGGATGGCGTGTGCACTTCCAGCAGTGTGGTAATGCCTGTGCTCCTCTACTTGGAAATGCTGCTTGCCCCTTGTGGTTTGAAAAGGCTGCCCTTCATAGTCTCAGTTCTTTGCCTTTCTCCAATTTTGGATTCATGTAATTCTTAATGAAGCGATCAAGTGAGTCAGACTCACTTCAAGGCTACATAAATGCAATGGATTTTCTCTTTAATATGTGCAGTCTGTACTGTGCAATTTTTTTAAAGCACTAAGCTTATTACAATGTGATTCTTTAAGGTGATTAGCCATTTTTATTTTTATGGAGCTACTCTTTTAAATATTGCCAAAGTCTTCATGGCTTTGTCATATGTAAAATGTGTGTCACAAGTGTTAAAATCAAATTTAATTTGTACTTGCCTAAGACTTCACATTACAAGACTTCACTTACATTACAAGTCATGTAATGTAAGTTTGAAAGAGATTGTCTAATTTGGTTGCCTGCCTGGACCACAGAATCAAAACTGCTTTGTCATCTATGATGGAAGGGTGGTTCCAAAAAATCTCTGTTAATGGGTGTCCTGACTGCTTCTGATGATGGTCTGAGAATCCAAATAGCTCTGTTGTGAGAAAGCATGATTTAAGATTATTCCTTCTTAATGCACCTTTAATAGAGAAAATATCAATATGTTCCAATTCTGTGTGTTAGGAAAGTCATTGTTTAGACAGTGTTTATCTAGAGAACAGATACTCAACTGACACGCTGGAAAATAGATCCCTGAAAGGAACATGTGCAATCCATTGGTGCCCTGTGACAGTAGCTCTACACCTTTTCATTTCTCTGCCTGTTTCTGCATTTCAGTCATTACGTGTGCTGAACCCTTGACCTACAGTGAATGCATCAACTGCTGCCCTGTTTCATGTCACCAGCAATCCCAGTGCATTGGCAGTGAGCTCCACTGCATTGATGGCTGCTACTGCCCAGATGGTGAGTTCTGCTTCTCAGGTACACACCTGGTTCCACACAACGTTCAGACTGTTCCTCCCCAGGTTTACATCCCTCTCTGACCTGCCTAGATTAAAAGCAGGAGCTCTTTATAAACTGAGTGCCAGCAGTGTGGGTAACTGACCTTGTTTTCCTTACTGACAGGAGCCTTTTCCTCCCTATAAAAAGTAGGAATAGGTTTCAGCTCAGATCCACATTCTACCTGTATAGCTACACAATTTCAGTGAAAAATGGGTTTTGTTCTGTTGTTACAGGGCAGGCATCCTCCTGATTGTGGTGCTTGCTGATTGTTTCTTGTTGGTTGGGGTCGATTATTTTGGTAGCTTGGGTTTTTTTGTTTAATTTTTTTTCTGGTTAGGGTGCTTAGAAAAGCTCAAAACCATGACATAAATAAAATGTGGTCAGAATAAATAAACCTGTGGCCAGAAACAGGTGTTGATATTGAGGTTCTTAGGTTGTTGTATCATTCTGCCAAGTGAGACATTTAGCAGTATGGTCAGTAGCAAAACTTTGCCCTCATCACCAAAGGAGATGTTGATATCCAGTTTTCCTCTAGTTATTGGCTTCTATTGAGTACAGAATTCTATCTAAAAGAGGACAGAGAAAGTTATGGACGGATCTTCAAGACCTGCCTCTTATATCTAACTTTGTTGTTTATAAGTTTAATAATATTTGTCATAAATTGTCTTTTATGGTTTGGTAAAGCCTTTTTTTCTGGTCCTCTGGTAAGAAAATAATAATAATAGTTATAGTAATAAGGAAAAAAAGGCAAAAAAAAAATCAGTAAAATGAGGATCATAGAGGCAAAGATTTGTAAGCGTATTAGAAAATAAGCCAAAGGTACTCACAGCAGCATGGCCTGTAGGTTTGTGTTTGTTATTTTGTGTGTGTGGTTTCCTCTCTCTCACCCAGTAATTAAGTATTTGTTTTTTTCACTATATTTACTGTATCTCAAGAAATTTAGTGACTTGATCCCTGTAATATAATTTATTTAATCTAATGCAAATGCACTTCTTTTTGTGAAAATGACTAACAAATAATCTAAAGATTTATTATCATACAGAAATGACTATTGGTGTTGTTCTTGAATGTAACTGTTAGTGCTCTGTCAGCCATTGTCGTGGATATTTCACTTTTTTCTTGTTCTTTTATTTCTTCTAGGCTTAATTTATGAAAATGGATCGTGTGTCAAGCCTATGGACTGTCCTTGTGACTACCATGGAAGTTTCTTTGAAATGGGTTCTGTGGTTTATGAAGAATGTAATAACTGGTAATTTTTCTTAATACATTCTGAACCAAATCCTTAAATGATCATAAGAAACAACTTCTTCAAGGCCTATTTCAGTTAGAAATTGGATAGACTTGATAAATGCTCCCTGTTTCTACATAAAAAATTGCTATTCTCTGTATGTTTTGCAATTAATGAAAAGATAAACTATTAAGCTATTAATGTGGAAGAAGAGAACATGACAAATATTGCAGAGAACACTGTAATGTTTAGTGCTGTTTTTCGCTTTGGACTCTCCCTTAAAAATAAAAAGAATGTAGAATTCAAAATCTTCACAGGAAAACTGTACTGACTTTTTCTCCTTTTTGTATTGTCTCACTTGGACATAAAGAGCCTAATGTAATTGTGATATGAAGCTGCTGTTTTGGAATTTAAAAGTCAATTTTATGAATTGGAAAGAAAAAAATTGTAGGAAGAGAAAGTGCCTTTTATTGGATCACCTTAACTGAAGAAAATGGATGAGCTTGCAGATGAGCAGCTTTTTCTTCCCCCCAACAATTCTTATCTTTAAAAGTTGTAAGATTCAAATTACTTGTGTTTATTCTTCTCACTATTATTAATATATTATTAATCCTTAACTTTTCTAATGCTTATTAAGGAGCTAAAAAGAAATAATAGTGACACTGGGTGCATGGGTGAAATTTCACATGATCATGTCCTCATGACAAGCTTCCAGCCATGAAGACAGTGCTGATTAACTCTGTTGTACCCTTTTGTAAGACTCAAGACACTTGGTGCTCATTCCATAGAGAAGAGATGCAGGAAGAGCAGCTCAGGGACAGTTGTGTATAATTCACAGAATAAAACTATGAAAACTTTTATTTCATACTCTTGATTTCAGCACTTGCGTTGGAGGAAAGTGGATCTGTACAAATTTTACATGTCCAGGTATGTTGAAGTCTTGAATACTGTTTGACAAGTCAATTCTTACTTCAGTAAATATTACTTTTAGATGTTAATATGATGTTTCATTATGTAATTGGTATTATTTCAATCTACACACTCAGTAGATTAAATATTAAAATGGCCTGGCTTATCAGTTAAAAGTGTTAATGTTTCTGAAAATCAGTTTTTAAGAGCAACAAATCAAATACCTATGATAAACAGATGACAGATATTTTTGCCTCCTTCTGGGGGAGGAGCTGATCAGGTACCCTGGCTGGGCATCAGGTAGGAACTCCATAACAAAAGCAAGGAAAAGTTTCGGTTCCTAATACCTGGTTGTAATATAAATACAATTTTATAAGTCAGAGAATGTATCAGAGTGTATGAACGCTACAGCAGCAATAACTGTGAGGGATATGCTGTCTTTACTGCAGATTTAGGTGCATTATTTATGATGTTTTTCAGCTGAATGCTCAGTCTCAGGAGACACTCACTTCATGACCTTTGATGGGCGCAAATACACTTTCCAAGCCACCTGCCAGTACATCCTGGCCAAGAGCCGCACGTCTGGAATGTTCACTGTGTCTTTGCAGAATGCCCCTTGTGGACAGGTAGGACTTGCAGCCTTCTTGTGACCTTTATGTCCTGAAGGGTTTATTAACTGAGGGGAAAAAAAGCTTTTAAGAAGAAAAACAATCTACAAGCCTGTGCATGTGTATAACTGATACTAATGGTGCTATTAAAGGTAATTCCAAGGGCGGTCTTATTTCATATTTGCACAGTTTCTGAAGCTGTGCACAGGTGTCTCCAAATATTTTGCCTGCTTTATGTCCAAGACCCATTCTTTCCTTTATTTTGTATATGCGTTTCTGAGCATGTATTAGAAAGCTATGTGTGAGGTGTGGAACACTGGTGAGGTTTTTGACAACAGAGTTTTGGTTTTTTTCAGTCTTGATAGGGCTTATGATTTTCAGGAAGTTATGTTGAGGTAGAAGAGGTCTTAAAAATACATCCATGGTATGGGAAGTGCAGGTGACAGAGCTCTGCTGTTTTCTGGAATCAGGCTTTTCTCACACTCTGAATTCTACATGTGCATGTAAGGGCAGGATTTTGCCTACATTTATTATAAAGTTGTGATTGCCAAGCTGCTGGACTTGCAGTAGGAGAGAGTTTGCACCTTGGCCTAATTTATGTTTTGTCTCCAATGGACTTCTGCAATAATTTTTATTTAGAAGCAACTGTACAGGTATTTGAGGTGTATATAGCCTTAAATGACTTTGTTGTAATTCTAGACCATCTGTACATGTTAGGCCCACGTTATTACATAATTGACATAAAATCAGATTTAGTGCCATTGCTTTGTACTTCTGTGGAGGTAACTACATTAATTTTCTTTTGTGTTCTAAGCAAATGTATGATTCTATAAGTCCTTTTTGCATTAATGATTGCAGTCACTCTTCTCTGCAGTTTCCATTGTTTATGCAGTTGAGATTTCCTTGGGGAGATGAAATGGTTATATAAGTTGTCATGCTATACTGTCTCAAGGCATATTTCAGTAGTCATTTTCTATTTCTGCATTTTAACCTACTTCTCTGGAGGACAGAAAAGACTTAAGTAGAAAGTTAGAATAAAGTTGCAGTGACAAGTTTATTATAATAGAAATTATTTATTTTCAATTCAGGTAGATAGGAGACTGAGTGCAGGGAGTCCCCTGATCTCAGTGGTACAAGTTGGGAAATAAGAAAAATAGTTTAGCCGGGTAGAGACTGAATATATTTTCAAATTTGATGATACAAGTAAATGTCTCTTCTGTGGCTCCTAGGAGAACTATATCAGGTGAGAAATGTGAAGTTAGCACTATTGAAAAAGTGGATTCCTGATTAGCAAATAAAATTGCTGTATAACACTCTAGCAGTCTTTAGCTCTTTGAGATAGAAGTGTTACAGTGAGGGCTGTGAAATGAAATGTTGGCAAGGACATGGACATTTAAAAAAACTTCTAGGCTTTGACCTCTGTGTGCATGGTTCTTGTGATCCTGCTAGTATTTCCAGTTTATAGGAAGGTTGAGGCTGCTTCAAGATGTCTTTGGTGGTTGTTACAATTCCCCACTTCAAATGCATATTTTAGTTACCTTGCTTTTATTTTAGCAAGTTGGGCCGGCTTTGTTCTGTGCTAACCTTGGAATCCTGAGGAGCTGATTAAGTTAGTATTGTCTCAATTTAAAAAAAAAGAATAGCTGTGAAACAAAATATAAGTATGAGCATGTCTCCATTCAGTCAGTGTCAGAGTCTCAGAATTTTGCAGAGTCCAAGAAGCTTGAGAAAGGTGGTTGTGTATAGTGCAGCTGTACTGTATCATGGAAGAAAAGCAAAGGAAATCCCAGAGAAACTGGGCAACTTTTTTATCAAAGAAGAGTTGAGGCCAAAGTGACTTCTTGTTCACAGCAGGTTTTTATTGGAAAGGTTTTCATTGGAAAGCCCATCAATAGAGCAAATACTTCCTGTGGTAATGGACAGAGTATGTATGTGTGTCTCATTCTCTTGTGTGGGGAACACTTCTCTCTGTGTACAAACCAGACAGAATTGTGCTTTTTGGTTTAGTTGTTGTGGATAATTTTTGTTGGGGAAGGTGATAACCAAACTAGTTGGCTTTCTGCCTCACTGCTGAGACTGTGCAGTGCTTTGCAGTGACTCTTGCCTTCTTCAGCCTGACTTAGTGACTTTGCTTAATGTGTCTCTGTGTCCAGGTGGTTTGCAGGTAAAAAAAAAAAAACCAACCAGATTCTTTTGGCTTTTACTGCATGTTCAGCTTCATACTTCACCTAGCCTTTAACAAAGGTAACCTGATCAGTCCTAACAGGTGTAGATTTTACAGAGGTCTGAGTAAAGCATTCTGGATGTTAGCAATCAGGTGGGTAATCAGAGGATTTTGGGATATGCCCCAGGGCTACGTGCTGCTGATTTAATTATCACTGTACAGGTGGTAAGAGGGTAGTGAGAACAGTTTTTGTAGTAGAGTGCAAGAATGTGGGGCTTCAGAGAAGCTATTCAAGGGTCTAATTATCAACCAACTGGTACCACTTGGCAGAGGAGCTGCTTTTCAGTTCCCCAGGCACCCTCCATTATCTTTTTTACCCATTTATTAAAATTAATGAATTGAAATGGGAAGCTAAAAGATTTGTAATGTGGAATCTCATATTTCTTGATGGTTTGAGATGTGCTTCTTTAAAAAAGCCTTATCACTCCCATCTCGTTCAAGCAGACTAGAAAATGTGGAAAGAAAATACCTGGGGAGATTTTAGCTTTCTGAATCACAAAGAATCCAGTCATCCTGAGCCTTAGAGTTGGTGACATAAACAGTCATCAGGCAACAAGTTATTTCAAAACGATGTGAAATTTTGTTTAAGCACTTTCTGGAAGGAGAATCAGTCAAGTGATCAGCACAGCTTAACCTTATCTGAGTTTCAGGTGACAGCCTCACTGGCTTTGTAGTTTGTATGATGAGAAGGTCTTCTGAATATAGATTTTTTTTTTTTTTATTTTTAAGTATCTAGTGAGAGAAATGGCCATTCCTGTGAAAACACCTGCCGAAAGCTGGTGGGGCAGTGCTGTGAAAGAAACAGTCTATTGGAACAGAGAACAATTATCAGGCAGAATTTCTCCTTCAGGTTAAGCTTTGAAGGAATAATAAAGCTTTTGTAAATACTGTGTAGTAATGTATACACATACTATGGAGGGTTGTTTTCTTGGTTTTCCTCTGCTCCTCATGCCACCTGCCATTTTTTAAATTTTAGCTTCTTAAAATCAAACAATATTGTCAATCTGTAGCCATTGTTGCTGAATTAAATGCACAGAAACCTAATTTCTTGATAAAGAGGCAAGACAGCAAGATAAGCTACAAGCACATGGTTTCATGAGGCAGATGTCTGTCTTCACTGTCACTCCAGGAGAGCTGGTTGAGCTGATGAAATATCTCCAGCTATTTTTATAATTTCCCATTTTTAAGTTGCATTTTATCATTTCATCTGCCGGTGAAAGCTCACTGTTGCATTGTTATCTTGAGACAGGGAAACTCTGCATGTATTTCTTTATCTTTACACACCACTGTGTGTACTTGTGTCTGTGTTATTTGAAGAGCTGTCAGGTGATCTGCTCTGCTGCTAGTCCAGCATCTGGCAGAGGCACATGGTACTGTCCTGAGATCCTCGCAGCTCTAGGAATGGTTTTCAACAAGCAGGGCAACATTTGCCCTGGATTAGACAAGTCCCAGTGAAAGTCAGAAAGCTGAATAAAAGTGTAAATCTTTGAGCTGAGCATTCTGATCTCTTTCACCATCAATGGTGCTATTCACTGTATAATTTTGATGTTTGTGCAACTGTCCAAAAGTTATCTTGACTATATCTTTTTCACTGCCTCTTTCAGCACTGAAAATGCTTAAAACTTTACTGTTTCATCATTAGCCATTCCTTCACTGGAGGCAGTGGGGCTGAATAATGCAGCCTCCAATACCTCTGGTGGTTATTCCTTGGCTGCAGCACAGTTCCAGATCCAATCAGTGTGGAATGTTCTGCAAGGAGACCTAGATTGCTCTTTGACCAAGTAATTTCAGACATGTTTGTATATGTTCTGGTATATAAGCCTGTTTTGAATTTGTGCTCAAAATAGAGTTGATAAGAGAGATGTTTTCCTTACAACATTGAGACTTTGAAGACGCATAATCGAGATGAGAGGAAAATGAACAAATAGTGTGACAAGAGTCGACCCAATTCTGTCATTGTTCTGGAATAGCTGTTAAATGGTTACAAGGCCTTGCAGTTAAGGAGGCTGAATAGAAGAAACAAGAGTTGGGTGCTTCCCCCTTTGTCTGCAGATGGCAGGGAAAGGACAGTCTCTAACTTTATCCAGCCACACCAAGCCAGTGGAAATAAGTTGGTGTCTCAAGCTATGGTCAAAAGATTTCAGTAGTTGGCGTGTCAGAAACCCTATTTCCTTCTAGAGCAGTGAGAGAGTAAATGTTGACTGGGATTCTTATGTCTTTTAGTATTTAGCAAGGTCAATGCTGACATGGGGAAGTTTGAGTCATCTCTTGATCCACCACTGCACCAGATTCTGTTTGATAGAGCATTTTTCTTTTAAAAATTTAAATAGTGATCAAATTCATCCTGTTAAGAAAAATCTGTTAATCTGCTGTAATTAATGTACATGCTTTAATAATCATTCTTTCCATATGACATTGGAAGCCGAAGTACTTGTAGTTACTCTGGAAAGTGGATGTCCTGTCCTGAAAATTTTGATTGTCACTGAATTCTGTTAATCACCTCTGTGATTCATTTCCGTGTTACTTGAGAGGTGTAGAATTTCATTTAATTAGTTGCTTTTGGTACTGTTGAAAATTAGGTTTCACTGAAGAGTGTGGGTGTAAAAAAGTAAATAGGATTGGTCTAGGATTTTTTTTTTACTTAAGAATATTTAATCCAGGCTGCAATGCAGTATTCCTACTCGTGTTTTTCTGTGTGACATTTCGACTTGGAGAAGGGAAATGCAAATAAGAATAAGCAATGGTAGCAGCAATAAGCAAGCTGGGTCAGTTGGATGTTGTGATATTATATGCTGGCATGATGCTGCCTTTTATATCAATATTCATCTACAGAGCTTAGGAACATGCACTATTCTACAACTCCTCTCAGAGATAATAAACTTAGGTGCTGTTTTAAATAATGATTCAGAAGCTGTTTCTGTCTCCCATTAGTGTTTGTCTTTAAAAGAATTTTATATCTTATAATATGCTTGTAAAGAACCTGGGTATATGAGAAGACATTCAAGTACAAATCTGGTGTTTGCAGCACTGCTCTGTAGATAGTGCAGCATTGTTAGTGAGCATCAACTCATCCTCAGCGCGTCTTTAATCAGGTGCCTCTTGAATTGTGTGTGTCTGTGTGAGCTACGTGAGAATTGTTCAAATTCCTCTTTCCAAATCCCACTTCTGTGCTGTATTTGCATAGCATGTTAATGTCATTATTAAACCCACATGGGAAATCATTCAGGATACTGATTTTTCTTACTTAGCTGTAAGGCTGCACATTTCTTAAGTGCACTCTGCTAAGAAGTAGGGTATATCTTAAAATTTTCAATCCCCGTAACTTTTCTTGTTTGCTTTGCTCTCTCTTGCAGAACCAGGATGGATCATGTATCCAATCTGTCAGCCTTATTCTTAAGCAGGACCCCAAGAGGCAAGTGACCCTGACTCATTCAGGAGATGTTTTGATCTATGACCAGTACAAAATTAACCTGCCATATGCAGATGGTAAGGAGTAATACATAACCATGTAACTCTTATCAAACTCTTATTAGTGCAGTATTTCAATGGCATTTGTGCATGTACTGTCAGTATTGCTAACATATTGAGATTAAAAGGCATATTTTAGTGTCAGTTTTGTTATTTCTTGTGAAATGGTTCCCAAATTAACTTTTGATGTACTTTTTACACTAATGGTAGGAGTTGTACAGTAGCTGCATTAGGCTAGTTGTCTCTAACATTAAGATTTTGTTTATTTTAATAAGTCCAAATGCCGTCCCTCACATTTGCAAGGTTTTTTAGTTCTTGCCTGAGGGGAAATTCTTTCTTCTGGTTCTTCAATTGAATAATTTCTTCTCCCTTTTTTTGCAAGCAACTCACGTAAATTTAAGCAGAAAGGACCCTACTGCCCCTTAGGGATGAACTACAGATTTTCAGACAAAAAATTTATTTTGTTTCTTTTGGCTTTGAGTTTTTAAATCTCTGTCCTGAAGATGTCTGGCATTCTCCATAGGGGTATATTATGACTGTGAGATTTAGTGTTATCTTTTATGAGAGTTTTGTATGCAAATAATTAGCACATTTGGTGTCTGCAAGGCCTTGGCTCTTTGGGAATTTCACAAAAAAGGTTTTATCATAGAAATCATGTTCCTGGTTTTAGGATTAGTTTGTCTACAAAAATGTTCTGTAATGTTTATATATTTAGATTGATTTCATTTAGTTTACCTTTGTGGATATTTCAGTGAACTCAATGCATTTTAAACAAGTGTGGTGAGTCCCACAAGTTTGTTGGTTTTCTCCTAAAGTTTGAATCAGTATTTTCATGAGAAAATCAATGTTTCATGAGAAAATCAATGTTCATGAGAAATCAATGTTCAGGGGAAAATAGGGCCTTAATAGGAAAAAAATTAGATAAAAGTGATATAAACCAACACCAGTGAAATAAGAAACAAAATGTTATATTTCAATCAGGTTTCCTTTGCCTTTCAAGATTTCTTTTTTTTGCTCTCCAGAGTTATTTGAGATACGGAAACTGTCCTCTCTATTTCTGCAAGTAAAGACTCAGATTGGGTTACAGATCCTCTATGACAGAGAAGGACTGAGGCTTTACCTTCAAGTGGATGAACGGTGGAAGGAGGACACCGTGGGCCTTTGTGGAACCTTCAATGGAAACACAGAGGATGATTTTCTGTATGCAGAGCTGCAAGATTTCTATCTGCCAGTATATGAATATCTGTAGTTAGAGTGGTGGATCAAGTGTGTATGAAGCTGAAAGGATAGATACCAAGAATAATTTATTTTGAAGTTTTTCGTTGATGAGATAGATAGTAGGGTTTAGTTTAGCTAACAGAAAATCTGTAGCTTCAGCTACAGGATATCAAGCCTGGTTTTGCTAGAAATATTTTAAATTTCTGGTGAAATATGTGATCCACAAGGGATATTTTACCATAAAAAATGTTGTCCAAAATACAGAGTGGCCTATATACCCAACTTAGTGCCTCTCTGCAAGACTCTATCTTTTTCCAGCTCCTATTTTCTCCTGTGAGCCCTAATCTGCTGTCTCTGACAGAGCCTCCATTGTTCAGTGCCTGCAGACCAGCAAGAGGAACTGGCTGCTGCCTGAGCTTCCCTTCCTTGTGCTGCAGGGAGAAGTGCTCAGAGCTGCCCAAGCACCACAGCCAAAGCTGCTGTTTGCCCAGTTTCTTAGCAACATATGCCTCACAGACACTAAAGGACAAATTGGCTTCCAGTGGATTTGAGTAGCCTAATGGAGCTGGGAGAAGAACACAAATTTAGGATACAACAGGGTAAAAAAGAGGAAAATAATAGAATTTTATGCTCTCAGAACAGCTGGAATTTTTCTACCTCAAAACTAATAGGAAAATGGAAAAGTTTTCTGTTGAGTTCCCATTTAAAAAGACAGATACACAAATATACCAGTGGAATTTTGGCCCAATTTCTGTGTTACAGATTAAAAAGCATTATCAGACTATTATTTATAATGAGACTTGAAAATACACAGGCAGCATCTCAACGAAGATATAATATTTATGTAAAGCTACTTAAAATATTCTCTGTTTGACATGTAGTTTTGTAGTCTATTTTTGATGACAGTCTTTGGATTGCTCTCATACACATGAGAAGCTGTACAGTAGTTGATATTTGTAAAATCAGCCCTTAAACCTGCGGTCTGAAAAATTGTACTCAGAATGACACAGGCTGTGGTATCAAAGCATCTTGATACAACCTGGTCCACAGCAGACTGGGGAAACTTGCCATAGACAGTGGTGTCTTTTGCCACACCTTCACTCCCAGCTGCTTTAGCAGTGGCAATGCTCATGATTGTGTGCCTCATGCAATCTTTGCCCTCAAGTATAATGCTCCATACTTAAATGCACAGTTCTGATCATTCTGTTTGTGCAGCATTACTGTGCCTTGGTTGTTTTGATGAAAGTCTTTATCGTTCAGCTTCTATTACCTAGGCCTCATAGGTATCTGTTGAATTGCTTTTCCAGTTATATTTATGGAAGCTTGGGTTTCTTTTTTCTTTGCTACAAGGGATAAAGAGCCTGGCAAGTCAGCAACAGACAGGAAACTATAGGTAGAGGAGAGATTAAATATGGATTGGATATCACTAAGGAACCAAAAGGACAAATAAGGGAGTTCAAACTATCAGGATAGAGATGCTCCCTGCTTTCTTATAAAACTGGAATTTGGTCTGTTTTGGTCTTCCTTAAAAAGTCTCTAGAGGATATATATTTTTTTTTCTGTGCCTCTACCTGCTAAAAAAGGAGTCCTGAAACTTATGATTACAGTTTTATAGATGAGTGGATATAGATGAGAGAATATGAAATAGTGAAAGAGGGGCTTGAATCAGAGGGTCTAAGAACAGAGACCATTCTGCAAATTCACTATACCTCTTCTGACTGACTTCTGTTTTGTGAAAGATCTCCAGCTGGAGTAACAGAAAGCACTCCTGAGCTGTTTGGAAACTCTTGGAAGACTTCATCAGGGTGTGTTCTTGTGCATGACAGCTCACAGGTGGATCCATGTGATGTTCATCTGCAGGCAGGTGGGCAGCCAGGGCAGATTCTTACTGACAAATGCATTTCTGCTTAGTACACCTGTGCCCATTTTCCTAGCTGGATCAGGTAGAGTAATAACTAGTCCTAGTCATTAAAGAAATTAGTACCTAGAGGTAGTATAGAGACAGCTGAGTTCAATCCCTTAAAAATTGTTGGAGGATTTTGTTATACTTGCAGAGGTGTTGGAAATACCTCATTTTTATTTCTGGTTTGTAGTTACACTGTGTGAAGTTAGACACGTATTAAAGTTTGCTAGAATGTCTTGTATTGGTGATGCTGCTAGTTAAGATGGAGACTCAAAACTATTGGAGTATTCATTTTTGAGAATGTTGAAGAAAACTAAATACTTGATCTAGTTGTCTGCTATGGAAGAGAATGAGAAGGGGACAGATGCTTACCCACTGCCAGCCTATAGATTTAGCTGAAAGGGTCCAGCTGGGATAACATGCAGGTGGCTGATGCTATGAGGACCACAGATGGTCACTACCATCAGTTATATCTATTTCACAATTTCTACTACTTCTTGTATTGACACTAAACACTTGTAAAGGCACAGAGGTAGAATTTTAAGGTTTTCCCTGTAATTTCAGCAGTGCCAGGGAATCTTCATGTCTCCTGCTACCTCACTTGTCTTTTGAGTATTTACACAATGTGCAGTGCCAAAAAGCTGCATTCTTGGAAACGATTGGGACATAAGTGTTAGTCCTTCTGTACAACTATATAGATAGCAAAGATAAAAAGATTTGTGGCAGTAGTATATAACCATGATTGGTTGCATTGTGTAGAAGACAATTTTTGTTCCAAGTCTTTTTAAATTCGCTCACTGAAACAGTTTTTAATCTGTTATTTGTGTAGCCTCTTATGCAGCGGAAGCTTGTAGCATCCTTACGAAAGATCTTTTTGCTCCATGCTACCCCTATTTGAGTCCTGTTCCCTATTTTGAGCAGTGCAGAAGAGACACTTGCAAATGTGGACAGACTTGTTTTTGCTCTGCTCTGGCCCAATATGCTCATCACTGCCGAAGGTTTGGAGTTGTAATAGATTTCAGAGGAGCTGTCCCAGATTGTGGTGAGTTTCCTGACACTTCTAGACTTAAATAATTACTGCCTGAGGATTTTAGAGGCAATTGGCAAATAGGAGTAAATCAATACAGTCTTTGAAATGAGAAAAGGATTAATTTTAAGACGACGTTTTGCACACAGGGCAAGGTTCTTTTTTTTAAAAAAAAATTCTGTCACCAGTGTCCTAGAGGATTCTTCCTTTTTAACTACCTTTCTATAGTTCTTTGACTTATGAAACATTATAAATATTTTTAAAGTAGTTGGAGGGCTTCAAATGTATACAGAATTCAAAATATGTCAGTCCTTATTAGATGGCATTGCATATCTCAGACCATACAGATATTATTCATAGACGACATAAATAGATTTCTTTTCCTTGTAAATGCTATGTTTATCTAATTCTTTAAATGAACAAGATGAAGAATTCAGTATTAAGCAGTTTTATTTGGATTGTCTACTTCTGCTGTCTGACAATCTCTTGGCTTATTCTCTTGCTGTCAGTGACACTGAAATAGACAAAGTGCAGAAGCAAGTGTTGAAACTTGGTATTGTTATTTAGTTGAAAATGAATAGAAGATTATAGAACATGTGTATCTTTGTAGATAAAGGTGATGTCTGTTAACTACTCTGTAAATCCTCACAAGCAAAGGGTAGTATTAAATTCTTTGGTTTATATTAAATTTTAGTGGTGAAAAATATATTGATAGGGCATGTTGGGACCTCACATACCTTTTCAAAAAAATATAGAATTGGAAACCCTATCAAACAACCTGAACACCCCTGATGTAGGTGTGGCTCTATTAAGAAGTCTGAGAATCTTTTCTAAGGAACATTCAAGAGCTTAACATTTAGCAGTTGTCATCACATCATGTAATTATCTGTGTTTTAATGCATGCTAAAGAGAATTAATTTCGTCCAGATTAAATGTCTTAAGCTGGAATATCTGTATATATCTGACAAGACTGCCTTGTCTGCATTTATCAGGGCATGAATGGCTGTGTCCACTTATGATTGAATGAGTCACTCAAGCCATTTAATTTTATTTTGTTTTTCTGGAACAAGTATAGTTTTCTCACAGTATATTAAAAAAGTCATGCTTGTAGCATTTAAAATATGTTCATCTGTTAGTATTTCAAGAGCTTTGGTGTCTTTTTAGTAGAGCTTTACAAGAGACAGATATATATATATAGATATATATATATAACAGAAAATTTAATATGGTATTGTGCAACATCTGCGAAGTTCACGTTTAATTTAAAGCTTTTAAGATTTTCTTTTAAGATGCTGTGCATTTCCAAAAGCCCATGCACAAATGCCAAGTGCTTTCAGAGTTAGAGGCAAAAAGGCTTCAGCTGTTGGGTTTCCACGGTGTAAATCTGGATTAACTGCACAGACTCATTGCACTTGTTATTACTGTGGATTTACACCTGTGTAGTTTACCCAGCACACTGCCAAGATAGCAATTTTAGTGGAATTTAATGTGATTGGGAACAAAAGAATGGAGATGTTTATCAGAAAACTGTTGGGAGGTCCTAGAGTCTCTTGCAGCGTAATTTGAGAGATTTGTTTCATTTGGACAGCTCTTTCATGTGAGGACACAAAGGAGTACAGTACTTGTGTATCTACCTGTGGCAGGACCTGCCAAGCACTGTCTGTGCCAGAGACATGCAGCAGTGACTGCGTTGAAGGCTGTGCCTGTCCCTCTGGAATGTATTTGGATACCAGGACGGAGCGATGCGTGCAGAGGTGGGTAAAGTTGCAGTTCTGATGGCCACGCTCACTGTGTGGTTTCAGACCACCACATTTGCAAGTCAGAGTGGAAAACTAATTAACTTGTACCCTTGTAGATGATAGGCATCTGTAAACTTGACAGGGTGTCTTGGAATTATACAGTACTGATGTCTGTGTTGATCAGAAATAGCTTTTCTATAACATGGATACTCATCAAACATCATCAGTGCTAGTTGTTACTTTCTATCTGGTTTTTGGCACATACGAGATACAAAACATAAACTACCATTTTCCTACTGATTTGGTTTGAAATGTGCTTGAGTTATACAGCAGTATTGAGATCAATTGCTCGCATATGAAAGAAAACCCTGAACAACCACAAAACCCCCTGCTAACCAAAAAAACCACACCAGCAACAACACAGCAACTGAAATTTCAACAGTAATTTAATGGGAATTTTATCTTGTTTTTTCAGTTTGGGTCAATCATGTTTTCCCTCTATTCCAGAAATGAATGCCCATGTTATTTTCAAGGAATTGACTATCCGCCAGGAGAGAATGTCATGACATCTTTAGGCAAATGGTGAGATACTAAATTGTGTTTTCCCACAATTAAATTATATCATATTTTTAAGAGCTCTATCAAATCATTTTGGCTAGCTTTTTGGGCTTTATTTTTGTTGGTTTAGTTATTTTTAAATGAAACCTACAGAATAAAGCTGCATCAGTTTTCTGTGTTTGACAAAAGTCCTTTAGAACTTAAGCTTTCCAGGCTGCTGTGCTTTTTAATGCAATATGTTCAAGTGTAAAACAGAAAGGAAAGCCACAAGAATTTCTTATATCATACTAATGTGGAGAGCTCCAGAACAGCATAGACATTTCCTGACTGTCCATAGATCTTCATTGCTATTCTCCTTCCCTTTACCAGATTCTAAATCTATTTATGAAGCATTATTAAGAATCTGTCTTCCACTAGTATAGAATCATTGTAAAAGAGCAATGTGGCTTTTATCAACTAACAAACAACACAAAAAATGCTTAGCTGCAGCCAATGGTAAATAAGCATCTCTGCTATTGTTCCTTACATTTGGCATTTGTTCTTGTTCTCTTGCTCTTCCATTTGCATCATTGCAGTCCTGACATTAAAGAAGGAAGTTTGTTAGGTGATCCTGGCTCCTGCCAGCTGCATCCTTTTCAGCAGTTATTTCTGTCTGGAGAAGGTTAAGTCATGTGGACGACAAGCTCTGTAAATAACAAGCTTTCAGAAATAACATCTGAGCTCTGACTGCTTGTATCAGTTGTTACAGCACTTAATTAAAAGCAGAACAGACCAAATTGTCTGTGATAGATCAGTGTAGTACTTTAGTTTGTTACAAAGGCCACATTAGAGATTGGGGTTGTCAGACTCCTGTTGCAATGGGGGCACTTAGTGAGCACACACAAACTCCTTCTCACTCTTGTCAGCAGTCCATAAATGCTGACTGTTATAAATTGGTATCTTACTTGTCAAGTTAGCTTATTTTTTTACCTTAGGGCAGATTCCCTGGAGTGTGCCAGGCAGCCCATCATGCATATGAGGCCCTGCAAAGGCTGGGTGCACTGTTGCCTGCCCTCCCAAGGTGTTTTTGTTTACAGAATGTGCCAAACAGCCCTGGCAGCCAAGAGAAGGGGCTTCTCCTGGTAAATCTTTAATCCTCCTCCTCCTCCTCAAAGATCTAGTTCAGCTAATTTTGCTGACCCCTGTGATGGATATATGGTTGAATGCAGATCATGTGATGGTCCACAAATGTAGTTTTTAAAAAAGTGCTGTACACAAAAATCCTCTTGATGCTAATTTCAGTGGAATTGCTTGGGATCTGGCAGCTTGTCTGTTAATAAAATTAATCTGCTTGTTTATAACTACTAGGATTTTAGCTGGAATTAGAGATCTGTGTCTCCTATCTAGTCACAATTTTTACTTGAGGTGTTTTTTTAATAAGGCTTTATACAGATCTGTTGAGAGAAACAGCTTTCAAATGCAGAAGTACATGTAGGGGGATAGAATATAAGAAAATAGAGATAGTGTAGAAAGTAATCTTAGCCCTAAGGAGTTGGAGCTGGGCCAATTATCAAAGATTAGGAACAGGCCTGACTTTACCAGGCCACAGCTGTAACCACTGAGAAGAAGAGTGCTATAAGAGAGTGGGTGGCTGAGTGAGAGGGGAACTGGAGTCAGTGGCTGCTTTGTGAAGGAGAAAGAGTCAGTGCTCTGAGGAGATGCCCACGAGAAAACACGCGGAAGGTATGAAACCTTTGTGATAAGGAGACAACAGTGTGGAACCCCTGTGATAAGATGACAAGAAGTACAGACTGTCGGCTCCTGTGAATTGCCTTATGCTGAGTAATGCATTAGACGTCATGTAGGAATAAATGTGTGGATGAACTGGGAAAAAATGCTATGTGATGAAGTGCTCTTCTTATCTGTCACTTTCTATTAGAAACAATTATGATCTTTATTTCATTCTCCCCATGCTTTATTCCTCTCAATTGCTTCCTATTTGGAACTTCCCACTTTTAAAGTGGAATTTCTTCTCTATGGAGTAGCTTTTCTGCTCTGTTTCTTTCAACAAGTTGTTTAAAATATTTTCATTGATGTTATATCAGCCTTTGAGTTGCCTCCCTCTCGGTTCCCTTTGCTACTCCTTTTCCTCTTGCCTGAGTGATACTGTGCAGTCCACGAGTGCTTTTCCTGCAGGCCTTTGGGTTCCATACACAGCTCCAAAAGTGTTCACAGGGAGGCTGTAGAACATACAGAATTTGATTCTGAATCTGCTGAGCAGCCAGGAGAGTCCTGGGGATCCTGATTCTTTTAGCTATTGCAAAAGAATGGGAAAATAGTGCTGGATTTCATAGCCTCAGGTTCTTTACTGATGACCAGGACCTGAAACTCAGCCATCACTGCTACAGTTTTCCCTGACAATGAGCTGCAATAGGAGCTGCTACCATTTTAGAAGAGTACAGGACTATTTTGGCTCAAACTAGAAAGGAGCAGTCAGTGTTAGTTTTCTCAGTGCTTCCCTGCACACAGTATCTTGTTAGGTTGAGTTTTATGCAGCATTGAACTCTTTCATGCAGGGGAAATGTGTTTTGGGGAGCAGTATGGGGGCATGTTCATGTACATATTTTTTTGTCAGCCTATGCATCTTAATTTCTTAATTTCTTATAACATTATGCATAAAGCAAAATTTGGGAGTTTAACAAATGTTCTTCATGGGTTAAGGCAATGCTTTATCCACAGTTATAATGTTCAGTGCAAACATTTATAAAATTATTTTCTATTGACTTATTCTGCATTACTAAATAGAATATGTTAATATATTTTAGCTCTTCCTGGCTCTCAGTACATCTTTGTCTATATTTCTTTTGCAGCCATTGCAGGGATGGAGTAATGAACTGTGATAACAATGTAATAGGTGAGTGAAGGGAGAGGGAAAAGATGCTTCAAGACCAATGAATACATTTCCTCCAGTCTTGGTAGAACCCCTTGTCTGAACTAGAAGATAGTGCAATGTGTACAAATTAATTTCTGAGAGGGGATCCTATTTGTGTGTTTGATGGTAATGCTCCTGCTTTGTACCAGCCTAACTGTTCAAAATACTGTTAAATCTGAAAAACTTTTCCCCCCAGTACTTTAAAATGTATTTTTTTTTTTTGCTTGCTAATGCAGATAAGCTTAGCTGCATGATAAACAGCAGACCTTCAGTAGGGAAAATAAAGGTTAGCTTTGCCCCAAATAATGAGGAGAGGCAACTGAATGTTACTAGTATTGCTGAATGTTATAATCTCTGTGTTACCAATCCTTATTGCACACATTTACAGAATACAAAATTTTAGGTGTGAAGACTAAAGCATTTGTCCATTTCCCCCCAGCACACAGCTGCCCAGTGGGACAGATTTATGTTAACTGCAGCAATCCACAAGTGGATCCAGAGCTCAGCAGAGAGAGGACTTGTGAGAATCAGCTGCTAAACCTCACTTTCTCAGCACACCTTCCTTGTGTGTCAGGCTGTGTCTGCCCACCAGGGTGAGTACAGACAGATTTGCATCTTTTGCTGCACAAACATGATCGAGTAATTAATTCTACTTTGAGAATTTGAGATCTCAAAGGCTGAGCATCAAACTTGTCAAGGCTTACCCCATGTTACTGGCTGTTAAAGTCATCATAAATGCTAAACCAAGAGACAAGTGGAGTTAAATACTTCATAATAATATGATCAAAAAACCAAGAATACAGAAATGGCATTGAAATAATTTGATTTAATCTGTGCTGTTACAGTAGAATTGTTTATCTAGTTTTTTTCAAATACCAACACTATTTGGCTGAGGGAGGTAAGTTTATTCATAGGCATAATTTTTAGTATTTTTCCCCCAAAAGGATCTCTTAAATCTTGGGATTTTTGCTGATAATGTACAGATGAGCTGTTGTGGAATCAAGCACTGTATTGAGAGAATTTGGATTATAAAAATAACAATAATATGTTAAAGTTATGCTGGTCTTGATGGAATTTAATTTCTTAAGCACATAGCCTTAGAAGTTTTTGGTGTTATAACTCTGAAATCATTTGAACTGTTGAAATAGCTCAGCTGAAGTCTGTGTACTTGTATTGAGTGATGTGTTGACATTTCTATCTCATTATATTGCTACTCAGGATTTTGGGATTCTACTTTAATACTTAAAAACATGTAATGAAATGGTTCATATGAAATGGAACCTGTAATTAGTGGAACTCAAAGTATGGTACCATATTGAAAAGCGCTCATGTAGACTGTGAAATTAACTGGAGGCAGATATTTTCAGAATTGCAGAAATTTACCCTCTTGGACCAGGCTGGCATACTTCAAGGCTACCTTCAGCAGCACTGTATGGCTGGCAGCTCAGATCATATAAAAAACTTATTCTCTGCTATTTTGCTGTGCATAACCTCTGAGCTTGTGATCTCTACTGCTTCCTGGTGGAATTTAGGTCTAGAATGTAAGCAGTTGGTTTGGTGTTTTTTTGACATTGGAAGACTTGGTGTCAAGTGTGGGGATCCGAAAATGATAATATGGCTTTATGGTTGTAAGAGGCAAAATGTTAAGATTTCCTAGGGACAAAAATAGAAAACTAAGATGATTTGTCTTTATTGTAACTTTAGAAAACTGTATTCTTTTCTACAGTATGTTGCCTGTAGAGATATTAGAACAAAATTATTTGGTTTTGTTTTGTTGGTTTTGTTTGTTTGGGTTGGTTTTCTTTTGAGGACGTGCAAAGGGAGAGGCTTTTTGATGTTGCAGGATTTTACCCTCAGTGCTGCTTAAGGTAGAACTAGGAAACAGTGTTACAAACCTAAAGTTTGAATTAGGAATGTCAGTCTGTACTGATGAAGTAGGAATTCAAGTCACTTACGAGCTTGTCAAAAAGAGTATCTTTTAAATATTCAGCTCTAGGGGTCCTATATTGCTTATATATTTTTGTTTTCATTTGAGGTTGCTTTAGGAAAAATTAAGATGATCCTAAAGGTGTGTGGTTTTCTGGTGTGCTTTTGGAAATGTGAGAGACTTATGCTATGTATTAACTATGCAGGTTTTTTTATTTAGATAATGAATCTTAGTTGTTTAGGAATTTTAGTAGGAGGTGCATTTGATAGAAGCTGGATAGAAGTTGGATATGAAGAGCCCTGATGTTTTGAACCATTCACTGAATTCACACTACAATGATTCATGCTGCAGATTGACCAACTTAGAGCCAGTACAGCACAGTAATGAAAAAATTTTAATTAAGTTTTTGGAAGAGAAAAATGGGTAAAATACAGTCACCTTTATACAGTACCTCATCCTGTGTTCTTGTCCTTTCAAGCAGTGCAGGATTCAAAAGCACTGTGAATTTATGCAACTTGGAAATCCCTTTTTTTAGGCTATCAGTTCTTAGTGGTGAAATAGAAAACTGAGGTGACATTGTCCCCTTTAAAAGGGTAATACAGCCATGGAATTTCTTTGATCTTAATGTTAGTCCTTTACCTGAAATAAGTTTCATTACTTTTTTCATGCTTTTGTTTGAGATCTTAAATCAGTTTATCTTGATTCACTGCATGTAAGCTAAGCTGATTTAAAAAGAAATGAAATCAGTTTAATGTGTTTGATTAGTTGATTTAGGTTAAATAATTTTAAAAGTGAGTGAAGTAAAGTGAATATGTCACCACTAAGAAACTTCTTTGTAGGAATGTTGGACGCTACGATTTTTTGAGGCAGAAGGACCTTTCTGATCTGTTTAGTGGGGTGATAATTCTGCAGTGATACCCTGAAACGTAATTAACAAAAGGAACTTCTTTTCACAGAAGTGATGTTAAGATTTCAAGGGGGCAATATTTTTGTTTTGCACTCCATTTTTCTACTATCTGAAAGCTGAAGTGAAATATTCTTTCAAATACTTCACTACTTTTAGGATTCCTTCTTTTTTTGTGCTTACAGTGCAGCTGTGCTTCATTCTTTTTCCTCGACAGCGAGTAAATCAGATGCAAGTAACCATGCCTAAGTATATATCTAAGTTTACAGGAGATCATTCTGTGGCTTACAGTTTTTATGGTACAAAAATTGATTCTATACTTTACATCTATTTTAGAGGCTGTTGAAATCAGCCATTAATTCTCACTTCCTAATACTGATTCACCCTACTTTGCCTGACATATTAAGTAATTTTTAAGACTTTATTTATGTTTTTTCTTACTGGTTTTCATCTGTCACCATTTAAAGGGAAATGTTCTATATTTCTAGGTTGCATTTCAAAAAGATAAGTAATACACTTTCAGTGCATATTTTTTCAAGTACAATATTTGCATTACATTTTCTGCTTGAGAATTTCTATGAATCAAATTATTTTTCCTCCTTGACTATACTGAATGTGCACAGTTTGACATGGAGACAGGATCCTTAATCAGACTGCAGAAGAAACAAGGAGAAAAGACAGTAAAGGAAAAAGAGGGGAGTAAACAGTAGTACCTGCCTACATTTCTGGATGCTGTGTGACATGTTTGCTCCAAACAGACTTACACTGGTTTTTGCCTGTCCTATTCCATTGGTTTTCTCCGGTCAGACCCAGTGGTCTCCAGTCAGACCAGTAATGATCTCCAAAACAGCTTCTGTTCACTGCTGCTGACAGCCTGCTCTTAATGTTGCTGTCAAGACAAGCAGTTGCTTTACTGAAGGAATTACTTGTGTTTTCCCACTTCCCTCTTTGACAGGATTTTACTCTTTGACTGCAGCATGAGTTGGATTTTACTGATATGTACTTTGTGGAGCATGCAGCATAAAACTTGTGCTATATTGGCAATATGTATAGTTTTGTGCGTGTATTGCAGTGGTGGGAGTTAATTAGCTCAGAGGTATTTTCCAACCTAAGTGGCTGTAATGATTCTAACAAGAGCCCTCTCAGATTTTTGAATACAGGTGTTTTCATGTGGACTGACTCTGATTGTTTAATGGCATACATCAGTGTTTATTTTAGATCATGTTAGCCATTCCTATTTCCATTAGCTGAAATATTTAGCAATTTCCATGTCTGTTTCATAATAATTCCATCCATGTCTGTTTCATAATAATTCCATCTTGCTGGAAAAAACAAGGCCCACCAGACTCTAAATATGAATAATACAATTTCTGAAAGTTATGTTAATACTGTGAAATACATATTGTCCCAAATTCAGTTAGTCATGATTTTGCTTGTTACATCTGCCTATTATATCTTCATCATTTTTTCCTTTTTATGTTTTTGTTCCCTCTATAAAGCTATGTAAAACCAACCACTATACAGTTAACCTAGATCAAGCAGTCTCTGCTAACTTTGCAGTATTTCAAAACTTCATTTTCAAAATTTTCATGACTAACTTTTATTTGAACTCTAAATCGTAGCAAAACTTCTCTTCCTATCATGCTTATAAAACTGGCTGTAATTCTCTCCTTGTTTCAGTGACTTTTAAAAGCTTCCCTTTCAATGTTAGTACTGCAAGGGAATAAAATGTTAATTCTCAGCTGGCTGCTAGCAGTGGTTACCTGTACATCCAGGTCACTTAATTTCTCACTGTTCAGCAACATCCAATACCCAACTGAATATTTTATTTATTGTGAACAGACTGATCTTAAAAAGAAAGCAATGCCACTCTAGAATAACTAGGAACATAATGAGCTCCTTATTTTCAAGTATGTGTATTTATTTTTATGGCATGTGGGTGTTTGAATCTCAAGAGCACAATGCAATTGTATTGAAGTTTTCTTTTTTCCTTGCACCAAATGTTTAATTGTTCACAACTATGTGGGCCACCTTTTTAAGCAAAATGTCTGACAAATTTTTTCATATGCACATTTAGGAAAAACAAATCCAGTCCTTTCTCCCACCCACACCTTCTGGTGAGAACTTATTATTTATAACACAGAAGAATACCTTTTGTGCTAAAAACTTGACTTTACTGAATTTGAGGAAATGTAACATAATTAGAATTTTTATGGCTTTCTCTTTTTTTCATCACTTATTGCTCCCATAAAATAGAAGAATGAAGAATTACTAAATTCAAAGCTGTAATATCCTGTAATTGTAATAACATTTTGTAGCTAAGGAATATTATACCAGGTTTTCCTTCTAAAACTTTCTCAATTATCATCATATTTCTGTGGTATGTATCAAGTGACAGATAGCAAGCTGAAACACATTCTTGGGCGGTTTTACTAAAAAAAAGAAAACTCACATCTTTCTAATTTTGACAAAGAAAACAGTTAATGTTGTAGACTTATATGTGCCTATGGAGAAACAGCTCTGTTAATGAGGAATTAAGATGGGAAGAATACAGATGCGTTTCAAATACTTTTAGGAAACTACTCTTTATTATTGTAATTACATTGACCATGTTATGTCTTAAAAAAAGTGTCTTTAGATGAAATAAAAATCCTGTGTTTTTAGTGAGTGTTTAGTATAATTTTTCACAAGACCTACTGCTCCTCAATTTCAACTCAGAATTTACTATTATTATCAGTGGGTTTTTTACTATTTACTATCATTATTATTATTACTACTCTTTACTATTACTATCACTGTTTTCTGTCCAAGCCTCACTCTTCTGGATGCTGCTGCTGAAGTCCTGCTGCTTCAGGCTAAGTATTTTTAGTTTTTTCTTTAGGCAGGGCTTTGGAGAGGTCTGTTGAGATTTGATGTTTTCCAGGCAAATAAGGATTAACCCCATGGGGATACCATCATGGCTATGCACTTGAATAGTTTCTCAGGAAAATGCAATTCTCTTACGAAGACTGCATCAAGACTGTTTTGGTATTTCAGGAGCCAATATTTATCCACACCAGATTTTATGCTGGTTTCTACTTCTGATGGCAATAGATACAGCATGCTAAAGGTGCAGGAGCTCATTTCCAAAGAAAATCTCTATTGCAGGTGCCCTTGCAAGACAATCCAGTTCTTTTCTATCCTTTTCTGCTTTTTGCAGACTTGCAAATTTCCTTAATATATTTTTGAGTTCCTTATTTTTCTCTTGCAATTCTTACAAACCTTCTTGATTTCCCACATTTTAGTTTGTACCAACTGCAAATCTCTAATTTTTTTTTCTGTGTGTTTGTATTAATTGACAGTAAAACTTCAGCAGTATCATTCAGGTTCTGGAGCACCTGTTCATATGACCTTCTGCTTTCTGGCTTGTTTTTAAGAGAAATCTTGAACTGTGTCACTTAGTTTGAAGGAAGACTTCCATTATAGTCAGAGTTACTTTCTAAAATTCTGATGCTGGTGATAGAGCTGACTGCAGGAAGGTTTCCAATCCAGGGTGAAGCTTCAAAAGAAACTGACTGTCTCAGTTAAAGCACCAAAATCATTTGTTAACAGAAAGATGGAATGGTATACTGAGGATAATGAAAACCTTCCAAACACTCTACAGAATTCCTTAATATTTTGGTATAATAAACCAGGGCAAAGAGGTAGAGGAGATTTTAGGAAGGTCCCCAAGTGAAAAAGAAAACCGAATATATTAGCTATCCCTGTCTAGATAGTGAGTGAACTCTAATGAAGGTATTATGTGCTGCAGGAATGTTGGATTTTCTCTCAAAGTTTATCTTGTGTTCTGATTAGACAGTCAAATGCTTCCTGCTGATTTATTTTGTTTATTTTTTGCTTCCCTTAAACTTAAATTACAGACCTTTGTAGGATGAGCTGTGAACCCTTCAGAGAGCAAACTTCATGTTGCAGCAAAAGTACTTGTGGGTGCATGAATCAGTTGATGGTGGGCTGTTGCAGGTGAGAGGGGAAGGAGCTTGTGCAAGACACAGACTGTTGAAAACTGCTCTGCTGGGACCTGGGAGAGTGATTTTTTTTTTTTCTCATTGTTTTGGTCCAGATTTGGGATTTCTGCAGAACTAGTGTTTGATGAGTCGCAGGTGACATTATTTCTAATGGTGCCTTTACTAAGATTACTTACATATTTCTGTGTGTGTGAATGCAGAAGGCTCTAGACATAATGGGATGATAAAGAAAGTGAATGTTCAGCAGGGTGAAGTGGCATAGTCATCCTTGTGTCTTTGCAGTTCATTGTAGGCTGGACAGTAAGTATAAGCATCAAGAAAAATGTCTGATACTTCAAAGAGGAGCTGTGCAAGGCCTCTCTGTAGGGTATTTGTGGGGAATTCTTAGATCATTGAAATCTATCCATTTGCTTGGCTTTACAAGAGAGAAAGCTGTTATCACTTTTTTTTTAAACCAGTGTAATAACATGAGGAAAAACCTGCATTTAGTGTTACCTTGTCAGTGTGATCTCTTTGTGTCTGAATGTGCCCTGTTCAGTTCTGAGCAGCTTTAAACCAGTGGGAATTTCAGTCTCACAGTTGATTGTCTCCAAGTGACACAATGCTTGAAATAAGTGTGGATTACAAAGAACACTTCACCTACCCTGGAGGAAAATTACAGTTTTTCAGTTTAAGGAGGGAGGAGGGTTTATGGTGTTCTGCATATTTCCATTCATAAGCCTTACAGAGATGTAAATTTCTGTCTGATACATAACACACTGAAGAAGAGTCTAAGTCAAATACAAATTACAAATTTGTACAATGTAATTTGTAAAATACAAATTACCAGCTCATTAAGATGAGCTAATAAAATTTCCTGTGATAAATTCTGTGATGAAATGTTTCCTTTTGGATAGCAGGGAAACAAAACATTGTTACCCTGTTTGTCATGGATGTGCCTCACACTTATCACATCTTATCCCTAGTGCCATATCTTGCTCAAATGACAGTGCTAAACATCAGGAGCAATAAATCTGTTAGGAACACAGAAAAACCTGTACAAAATTTCTATTACTACAGAGGGGTACTGGGATTCCAAACAAACCTAGCTTGAAGAAAAAAAATAATTTATCTGCCCAAAACTACCATTTGAAGAGACTGTTTATTTGTCAATACAAATACATTTCAAACATTAGAAACAAGGTGTCCTGGATAATCCTAGACTGCATGGTGCCTGTAAGGAATCCTTTCACTATGGGACTGGCATGTTAGCTGCTCTGGATTCCTGTGTTGTAGGGAATGGGGCAGGATCAAAACAACTTGGAGCTGCAGCAGTTGGAGTCAAAGACACTGCTTCAGCTTGTCAAGAGTTCAAATTTCACAGCTTTCATTTGAGAGATGGATTTGTCATCACAGCTGTTCTATCTGTTATTGGACCCTCAGGTCCCATACTGATATTGCTTTGCTTATCCAATACCATGACAATATTTCTGATAAAATGAATTGGGTTTTGGAAGAAATGCAACTTTCCTGGGCTCAGTGAAATGATAGATTGTTTAATAAAATAAATCAGTGCTTCTGGTCTATTTCATGACCTTTATTTGTAGAATCTGCTTGAGATCTCTATCTCTTTTTTCCTAATTTCAGATTTTCTGAATATTTATCAAAAAGCCACAAACATTGTACTTTAAAATTAGGACTGATTGCTCTATTTAGTCTTTATGGGCAAGAATTCATCTGTTCTTTTTATATAACAGCAATCTTTTTCACTTTTTCTCTTTATTAGTTTTCCATTTTTATCTGCTTGTCTAGGAGTTCTGTCTAAACACAAATTCACAGCACTAGTCAAACTGTAAACAGCTATGCATATGGTTAGCTATGGTATGATGAAAATATCCCTTGAAGACTGTGAGGATACTTCTGCCACTAAAATTGAGTATATTTGTAATTGCTTGCATGTAGGTGCCTGTAATATTTCTGCTTGCATAAGGGTGCCGAAATAAATATTAATTAATACAATAATTTCATGTAGCCAGGATAGCTCTTTTGATATTAAATTATTCATGGAGCAAGAGGTTTAACTACAGCTATAGAAAAACTGCAGTAAAATAAAACTCTTTCAGTCAATGAAAGGAAAAAATAGGACAAGAAGAAATCCTCATTTAAAAAAGCTTAGACTAAATATGCCACCAATTTTGGAGAGTAAGAGTGCATACCACTAGAACAAAGAGCTGTGATGGCTCTGACATCTCGTGGATTATCTCTTGGCTTGAGTCAAATGCAGTTTAATTGGCTGAGTTACAAGAAATTTGGTGGAATTTAGAGAATTTCTAGGAATTTATAGTTTCCCTGACCTTAAAATTTGTATATTCATGAGTCAGTCTTAGAGGGTTAGTGATTAAAAGGTTAATGCCCAAAGTGCTGGCACTTAATACAGATAAAATATTCAGGTACCTGTGAAAGGAAGATACCAAATTGCTCATACACAATTATTAACAAAATGGTGCCTTTTCAGTTTCAGGAGACTTTTAAATATTATTTGCGTCTCAATAACAAAAGTGGTAGTAACTTTAAAGTTTAGGAAAATATTTTTGTATCTGGATACCAGCTATACTGCTGCTGGATGAGTACTTTTTGTTCTTTTTTTTTTTTATAGTCTTGTGAAACATGGGGATATGTGCTTGGATGCAGATGAATGCCCATGCTCATGGAAAGGGAAGGAATATTTTCCAGGTGACAAAGTAATTTCTGCCTGCCATACGTGGTAAGTGGCGATCTATTTAAGTGAATTCATTTTATTTGTGTATTTGTAGGTTGATTATTTTTCCTTCATGTGTTTTGATCATAAATTTCACAGCAGATTATCTACTTTGACTTCATATTTATATTTCTTCAAAGAGTAATTAAAACTGGTTCAGGTTTTGTTGTTTCAAAGTGCTTTATATAACAAAATAATCGTGATTTGGCATCTTTTTAGTCTTTAAAAATCTTGATTTAGAGGTTTTTTTTTTGTTTGCTTATTTTTTTCAAGACCATGGCTAAAATTCCTAAAGTAAAGGTAAAATCCCTTAAATATTATACCTGAGTGACATTTTGGAAAGCTTTTTACTTTTTCACATTTAGCACTGAATCTGAGCTGTCTGGAGACCAGAATGTAGCTCTGTGTCCTTAACTCTGCATCCACTACTATGTTAAACTAAGGGGAGTACTGGGCAACATCAACATCATGTACTGAGCAAAGAAACGGACAGATTGGTCACTGATTTTGTGTGTGTGGATAACTGATGAATCAATCAGCGTTCAGAGGGAGAATTCCAGTAGGAAAGGGTTGATAGGATGATTTAAACACAGGCCGACACCAATTCCTTTTTTCTTCTGCTATCCAGTGTTGTAAATGCAGTACATACCCTGCCAGGTTTCCTCAAGCACTCTCAGTAGGATGTGCTTTACTGCCATTTTAATAAGCTTTACAGGAGTGTGAAAATAAACCCCACCTACCTGATGCTGAACCAAGCTCGTTTCATGGTAATCTCTGCCTGTTTTGCTCTCTGGCCAAGGCTGAATGTTGCAGGCTGGCACTCAGCAGTGCTGTTTGTCTTACCAGAGCCTCAGGAAAACCAGCTGTACTGCCAAGCACCATGATGCTGTGGTAGAGGTGTAGCCTCCAGGTTCCCAGCAGAGCAGCTCCCTCTTCTTGTGCCCTCCTTGTAGCTTACCAGGAGCATTTAACTGGTGTCTCCTGCTGCTCCTGGCCAGCACAGCTCAGGGTAGCCCAGCCCAGGGAAGGCTCATCCCATCAGCACCAGGCTCTGCCTTGTCTGGATGTCGTGCCCCCTCCAGCCTTGTGCTGACTGCCTTCCTCTGCCTCTCGTCAGGTCCTCAGTAGCTGCTCTAGAAGAGATTTGTAGCCCTTTGGTGGACTGGTGAAGCGACTTACAAGGCATCTCCACTGGGCAGGCAGGTAAAGCGACCCGGGTTGTTCACCCCCTTGTTTCCAAAGGCCTCTCCATTTGGACCTGGTGTGGGATTGCTTGCATCAGAGAGAATTAATTTATCCCAACTAACCTGTATGAGACTTCACCAAAGGCAGCAGCAATGCAGGCAGAAAGACACTGGATATTTAGCCTTCACTTTTTTTTTTTTCCTTTCCCTGAGGCTAGGCTCATTAATTCATGCAAACCCTTAATGCTCTCATGGCTTTTGTAGTCTTCCATGCCCAGAAGCAGAGATGGATTAAGTGATAATGGCTTTCAGGCAACTAGCTGTTCACAAATAGAGGAGAGCCTGCAAGAAGCTCTGCATGATACAAAGCATATAAAATCTGTGTCTGATGTGTTAAGGGAAAGGTGCAAAGCATGAGAGTGCTTCTGTGCAAACAAACACACTTAGGCACTCATGGAAGTCATCATATAGTGGGGTTGGTGCATTGAATTAGTGTGTTTTTATAATAAATATCTTACTCATACTTGGTGTAGTGTTAGCAGCATAAGTATTGATTTATTGAGCAGTAACATGACAAAGTAACTTCATAAGTTGGCAAAACTACCTGTGAACTGACAGGAACTTTCAACCCAAGCTTTGGGGTCTGACTAACCTGTGGCTCTAGGTTTCCCAAGTTTTGTTTTCAGTGCAAGTACCTGAAATATTTAGCAATGGTCTAATGTTGAGGCTATCAGGGCAGTTTTTGATGGGGTGCTGTGCCAGGTAAGATGGGCTTGTGCAAGTAGATGTGCTGGTCTGCTGTCATCATGCTGAGACCATTGAGCAACTCCTGGTCACTCTCTGTGGGCTGCTGAATTGGGTCTCCTGTATTCTTTAACAAATACTTCTTGGAAAAATGCTGTATAAAAAGCTACTTGAAGTTTAGAAGATTCTGATAGCTCAGTTTTTTCAACTAGGGCTCTCTAGATTCTGATAACTAAATGTTAGTTCACTTAGTATGAAACATGCCTGGTGTAGAGGACTTGAAAGACGTTGTGTACCTCTTAATCCCTTCCTTCTGATTATAAATGTGTTCCTGAAAAAAAAGAAAAGGATGTCCCTAGGCTTTACATGCTAAGCCATGTTTCTGCACATTGGAGACCCTTAAGGCATCAGCATATGGAGGTTTGAATAG
Source organism: Molothrus ater (assembly GCF_012460135.2). NCBI lineage: Eukaryota > Metazoa > Chordata > Aves > Passeriformes > Icteridae > Molothrus > Molothrus ater. Next base: position 13,956,681 of record NC_050483.2, read on the forward strand.
GCCATGAGTGAAACTAAAACCTACTGTCTCAGGAGAATGTGAGAAGCAGCATTTAGTTTTCCAGTCCAAACATAATTTCTTCTGTTTGCCTCTCTCCATCAGCTTGATGAGGTTCCTTCCTTTGCTGCTGTTCTGAAGTGACTGCAGTTAGCAAGTCCTGCTGCTATTTCCTTGTGTTTTGCTACAGAAAACACTTATCACATGTATTTTTAACTTATTTTAGCCATCTGCTTAGTGTATTGACACATGTTGAGATGCAAAATGCAAGCAGTGGACCAAATCAGTGATGGGATAAGCAGAGTCTTGGAAAACTGGAACAGTGGCTCCATGTAGGTGCAAGTGAATTGCAAAGGAAACTGGAGGAAATCTGATGCTACCAGTAGCTGTAGCTGCCTAGATTTTCTAGATATTTGCTGCCCTTCTGGAAAAAGTGGTGTACTGGCGCTGTGGTAGAAATATGAAGGAAAAGTAATACTGACAAAAATTTACACTAAGAGAAAACTTCCTATTCCCTGCTATATGAGATGTCAAATGATAGAGATTTATCCGGTATTTCTGTAAGTAACATTAAGACTTTAGTTGTAAAATGTTCAGCACTCATTTATGAGGAAATTAAAAGTAGGTTTTTTAAAAGTGAACTTAGGCGTGTACCAAACTTATATCACATGCTGTGTTTAGCTTAATCTACATTTATAAAGATACCTATACTAAAGCTATGCCAAGGTACCAGCTTTGCTGTCTTTATCAAGAAAAATTTAAGTCTCTGGGTCATTTGGGAACACAGAAATGATATTGTAATGATTGCTCATGGATGCAGGAAATGAAATTCTATCCATGATTTATAAAACTCTTATCTCTGAAAATGTTATTTAGATTGCAAGAGGGTGATTCAGAAAGAGGCGTAATATCCAATGTTTCAAAGCCTCCTATTATGCAAGAAGAATCCACTTCTTCTCTTATGCTGCAAAGGGAATTCAGCAAGGTCTGAACAGTCATTCTGTAGATGTGTGGTGAAAACCCTTTGATGTTTAAGGTGGCCATAGACATAACTTGAACTGTTCTAGAAGCTCCTAAATTCTTAGGCTGGTGTTTGGGTGTGATGACATCTGAAAAAGAGCAAGTCCAACAACATGCTTCTTTTAAGGAACTTAAGCACCAAAATAGTGCTACTGAAATGTGTCCTGGTAATTCTGTGGAATTCTCATTCAAGCAGAGGATGCATGGAGACTCAAGTAACAGGACATGCTACTTTTTGACTCTAAGATTCAGCTTGTACAGAAAAAAATGTTTGGTGAGAAGCTGAAAAAGAAGGCTCTCTCCTTGTGGCATGTTATTGGTGTGCACTAGAGAATAAATTGTATCACATTGCACTGGGTTTTCTTGATTGTATTTTTTGGGGTTTTTGAGACTTGTTGTAGTGTCTGTAGGTTCTGGAGCCTTTAAATTGTCATGGAAGAAGAAATTTAGATTATATGAGTTCAATTTGTACGTTTTTTCCCCAGAGAATTAATTGACATGCTTCTAGCCAACATTTCAAAATGCTTCTGTCCCCGCTCCTCACACTTGCACAGCTTTTGTTTCTTTGCTTCTCAGTGCAATAGCTGTAATCACTTGTCTGGGCTTGCAGCTGATATTCCCATAATTGGTGGTGCATTTTTCAGTGTTTGCCAGCATGGATCCTTCCAGTGCACCTTCCAGCCTTGCCCGTCCATGTGCACGGCGTACGGGGACCGGCACTACCGCACCTTCGATGGCCTCACCTTTGACTTTGTTGGAACTTGTAAGGTTTATCTGGTTAAGGTGAGACTTTGTGTGAAACCTCCCTAAAACTGGGTTTAAAACTACTTGTTAAAATCTACCATTGTGCTTACTTCCTCTCTGTGCATTTTATTGAGTCCTACATACTGTTTTTTTCATTTTTGGCGTTGTTTAGACTTTGAATCATACAGAACATAAACGTACTCTGAGGTTTCTGCTAATTGAACTATGTAACAATATGCATATTTATATAAGTATATTTAAAAATTGACTCTTTTTTTTTTTTCTTCAGGGTGCTTCTTCAACCAGTCTTTCTGTCATTATAGAGAATGTTGACTGCTTTAGCACTGGAATCATTTGCAGGAAAAATGTTTTCATTAATGTTGGAAAATCTCTTTTAGTATTTGACGATGAAACTGGGAATCCCGTAAGTTTTATTTCTTACTGCTGATCAAAAAGCAGCATATGTACTTCTCTGGGTGTTTCTTCCTTTCATAGCCAAAAACTTACTGTGCCACTTCAGTAGCAGAGGTGTAAATATCTTTACAGTCAATGCTGATCACATTCCTGGATTGTTCAATGGAAACCTTAAACAAAATCTTGTCTGTATTTGACAAAAATGTCAGAGGAGGTAATTGTAGCTCTTTTCTTTAGACTTAATTCCTGTTTAATATCTTAGGAGAAATACAAGAGTTTTGAAGCGTGAGTTTTGCTATTAATTCTACTAGAACTAAGAGCTTACTCTGGTCTGGAATGTTTAGGAGGAATATTTTTGTACAGTTAAATAATCCCAACAAATTACAGCCCCTTTGGAGTGTATCCTCCACGGCCTGAATTTTATTTTTGTTTTGGCCAATCTGCAAACTCTATTCTGTAAACATTTAGTATTTCAGTATATTAGTAATTATAGTATTAATAGTACTATTTACAGTTTATAGACTGACTATAGAAAGGCAGTTTGAGATATTGTGCAGTTAAACCAGACATTTTAGTCTATGCTACAAAGAAGTTGCAATCTGATTGTTAGTGGATTGAGAGAAGAGTACTGTATCATTCTTCTCAAGTCAAGATCTTCTTGATCAAAACAAGGTTGTCATCTAGGGACATATTTGGACTATTCCTTATTTCCAGAAGCTGCTTCATGCATCTTTTTTGCCTATCCATATTCAAAAAAAGCATGTGACTGTGACAGAATTACTTATAACTAAGTGAAAATCATCATTAGGAGCCTTAAGACTACTCATCTACCTCCCAGATGAATCATTAACATTCTAATCTTCAGTCCATTATCCATCCTATACATTTGATATAAAATCAACTTTTAAAATTGGAAAATCATAAAAATACAATACAGCTCACATTCAAAATCCAGGCCCCTTTTACTTAAGTTTTTTTCTCCTCCCTGGCCTTTTGTCTGTTTTTGGATGTGTCAGAGAACCACATTGTTAATTTTATTTAGGTGATTTGTTTCTTGTCAAGTGAACATTTTATGAAGATGTTATTTCCATTATAAGGTCCCTTGTTTTATTTTGAACAGAGCTTATCTAGTTACATAGATGGCCTACAAAAAATGCAGTTATGGAAAGCTGGGTTTTTCACTGTTGTTCATTTTCCTGATGAACATATCACCGTTCTTTGGGATCAGAGGACAACAGTTCACGTGCAGATGGGGCATCAGTGGCAGGTAGGTGGAAGGCAACACTCTTGTTGCTATTTCTTTGAGGTGTTCATGTAAATCTTGTTGAATAATACATAATTATTCAGAGAATAGACTCTCAGAAATAAATCCAAGAAGCATTCACCTACCTTGTCAATGAAAATATTCATTCTCATTTATCTGTTTTTTAGTTACTCTTTTCTGAATAACTTCTGTAACAACACAGACAAATATCTTAGGGGCAAAGTTCTCTTTCAGTACTCATTCCTTACATGAATGAAGCAGATGTTATTTTGCCAAGGCTTAAAAATACACATAACTGGCTAACAGCTCCCTTTTCTGAACAAAAAGGTCATCTCCGTTTTTAAAAGCTTGGGGATTCATAACTGAAACTGCATAATAATGACATTGCCAAAATAAAATGTCCTCCATAGCTTTGTTACTGAATTCTTTTGACTGAAAAGCTGAGTTCTTTTGACTGAAATTTAGCTGAAAAATGATCAAAATATTACAAATTTAGAACTAAACAGCTGAAGATGTAAGTTTTGAAAATGCTTATGACTGACAGTATTTACTCTTGTGAAAATGTTTTTATAAATATGTATGTATGTGTATATAATTTTTTTCTCAGAGAGAATTGACTGGATTGTGTGGAAATTTTGATTTGAAGACAGTAAATGAACTGAGGACTCCAGATAATTTTGAATTAACAAACTCGCAAGAGTTTGGAAACAGTTGGACAGCTGTAGAGGTACATGGCAAAAGAGAATGTGTTTACTAGTATATTTTGCTAGTAGATTTTTTTCCTGTTATATCATAAAATTAATTTTGAATGAAATCAGAAGTTAATTTCTGAAAGAACCAGTCAGGCAGCAATACAAATGACAATATCAGTGGTTCTTAAAGATTTCTTAATCTGTTTAAAAAAAGAAAAGAATTACCTTTTTTGCTGCAGAGTGTTTAGAGAGTAAAGAAAAATGTTGTAACAATATTTTGAATGCTTTTTATTATATTTGAACAATAAAGTAGCGGGATTTCTGTATAATGGAAGAATGTTGAGTTCACTTTAGAGTGTGTTGACAGTTTAACTGATGTTTTCATAGCTGGGAAACATTTTACTGTGCAGCCATTGCAATGGAAAGAAAAAAATTCTCTGTGCCTCTCTGGTACCTCTGATGAGACCCATAAGTATGTGTGTGTTTTTCTGCTGCTTTCAGTGGAATGTTTCTTCAAATGGTGTTATTTTCCATCTCTTCTTCGTTAGCATTAGCTTTTAACTCTATATCTTAGTCCTGCTTTAGTTTCATAAATGATGCATTTGTTTGACATTTTGCATCTTCTTAAAAAATAAAAAGCACAAAAATATGCTTTGCAAGTTCAAAACACAAAGTGGTTATGAAAAATTACTCACCTTCATTTTGCTTCCCGGTTTAGTGTGTTGACAGCTCTGACATTCGAAATCCGTGCAGTTTGAACCCCCTTAGAGAGCCATTTGCCAAGAAGGAATGTGGGATACTGCTCAGTGAAGCATTTGAAGCTTGCCACCCAGTGGTGAGTTGTAGTCCTGTATATAAACAAGTGACATCGAACATAGCACCAGAGAAATGTTACTCTTCAACGTGAAGCTCTTTGTTATTAATGAAGAAAAAAATTCACCTGATTTGGGGTATTTTCTTTTTAATCACAAGCATTATTCGTGTAGGCATAACCACTTGCTTGCTTTTCATGAAATGTGTACATGGCATGCATGTTTTTCATGCATATATAAATAAATGTATTGAATGGGCAGTGTCAGATGGGAAAAACTCATTTCTGGAAAACTTACTCAAATTTAGATCCGTGTAGAATGTGTAACATTTCAGTAAGCAAATTAACGTTGACAGTTCTCTTTGAAATTTTGTCACTTAAGACTTGAAGATACTGTAAGGGAAAATGAAAAATTCTTGTGTGAAATTGCCTAATAATATGAAGAGAATATTAACTACTTGCACATCAAGAAGAGCTTTCCATCTACTTTGATTTCTTACATTTTATGTGTATCTGACTTCCTTAAAATGTCTGAGTTTTACTGATTTGTGGTCAGTTTAGTCTTTTATTTCATAAGGTTTTTCACAGTTTATTAGGGCTTAGATATTACAAAACACTATGAAACACAAGCCCACATCAGTGTCTTAACGTGCCTGTTCTTCATGGGTCGGTGATTTAATTGTGTTGCTAAGTGCTGGACAAGATTTTATAATGTGTCCCTGTGAACATTTTTTCTCACGTTCCAGGAAGCATTGAGAGTGAAATCTTTAATACTTCCAAGCTGGATATATTGCCTTTTGGAAGAGCCACAGCTTTGTGTCGAGGTGTTGCTTGGCAGTTCCTGTAGCAGTGTTTTTGATGAGCAATATTTTCATTTCCAGATTGACGTCACCTGGTTTTACTCCAACTGCTTGACAGACACTTGTGGCTGTAACCAAGGCGATGACTGTGAGTGTTTCTGTACAAGTGTCTCAGCCTATGCCCATCAGTGCTGCCAGCACGGAGTTGCTGTGGACTGGAGGTCTCCCAGAGTGTGCCGTAAGTTTGTTTAACCAGCACTACCAAGGGCTGCCCCTGCCCTGCATTCGTAGCAGCCAGACCCAAAAAATCAGTCACAACAGCTGACTTGGGGCCATGAATTGAATCTAAGCCTCACTGGTGCCTCTCACTCCAATTTCATTCTGGTCTAGCTGGGTTATGTGCTTTTTCTGTGTTTGTGAGTGATACTTTTCTACTTTTAATCCCTTTGTCCTATGATGTCAAAGGAGAGAACGTGGGAAATCTGTATCAGGGTACAGCATGCATCCCTCAAACCAAAGGTGCAAAGTTCACAGTTCAAGTGATTTCCATCTTCAGGAGAACTTCACTTCTTAATAAGATCTAGTAAACACACATGTCTTATTAGAGCCCACAGAGCAAGTGTGAAATATAAAGGTCTTCTGAAGAAAAACAAGTAAGTTTTTAAGCTGGGCAGAGTCATTAGCTTAGGATTCCTCTCCAACAACTCTTAAAACTTAACAAAAAAAAGTCTGAGTCCCTTTTCTCTAACACCTAGTGGAAATGCCTAACAGGAGGCTGCCATTTCCCCAAAGATGGGATAAAAGAAGGGGAGATGCAAAGAATGAAAGGAAACAAGCATTTTTCTGGCTTTGCAGTTGTACAGAGAGAGTGCAGCAGGCTCAGGGTCACACAGCAAACTGGCCTCAGAGTGAGGGGGTTAGTCTTAACTTAGGATGGAAAAGGTGTGATTTAATGTGAAGCTCAGTCATAGCCACTAGAGGTCACAAAAAGACAGCTGTAGGTATGTAAGCTTGGAGAAGCAATGCTTTCTTTTCATCTGCGTAGTTCAAATTAGAATTTTATCTAAATATTTGGCAATAACTCTTTAATAGGTGTCTGTGTATGATCTAATTTGGCCAAGCATTTGGCTCACATCTTAATCGTAAAGGGGAGTAGAAAACTACTTTATGTTTATCTATGGAATGCCTGTAACTGCATTTTTTTTTTCTTTTTTTTTAGCTTATGATTGTGAATATTTCAACAAAGGTAAGTTCTAAAGGAAGTGACAAAATATCAATAGAATCTGGGTTTTTTTAGTTTAAGTTTTAGCATCTTTGTATAAAAACAATTGTATTACTGAAAACATTTGTGAATGTTATGTTGTTTAACTAGCCAAGATTCTGTTTTGCTGCTTTATTTTGGTTTTTCAAAGGCTTTTAATTTCATAATTCCTGGACCTCTCCTGAGAACATGTGCCTAACTAATTTTCTTTGCAGTGATGGATGATGATTAAACAATTAAATCATGAAGTAATTAATGGAATATCAAGTGGAAAGTGCCAGTGGCACTACTTGTTTAAGGTGCAGTGCAGTTCAAAGCTGAACAGAGCCTAGTGGGTTGTTAAATCACTCACAGACTGCTGTGCAGCCTCCAGAGGGAGGTAGCTGTTAAGCTATGGCAACTTTTTGTCCCCAGAGGGGAACAGCTCTCCTTTAGGTCTGTCTGACCCAGCCTGGAGTTCCTGAGTGACCAGCATTGCTGCTGCATTGGGGTGGCTGTCAGAGAGGGGTGCAAACCTTGGGGAAGGTGCTGGACCATACCTTGAACCTGCATGGGCTGCTGTAGTGCTGTGTTAGCCCTGCAACTCATATTCAGGCTATTTCCAAATCACCCTGCCTGTGTCTGCACAGTCAGATGTGACACACAAAGCAGCCTGGTGTGAGGAAGGGTCAGGGCTCCTGCTGTTTATGCTGTAACTCTTTATCAAGCTCATGTAGAAGCCTGTCTATCCACATGGCACGGAGTATCTTGGTCTTCTGATCAATATTGCAGCAGCTCACTCCTGGAAAGGTCTCAGAAAAGGGACCAAGTTAAATTAGGACAGACTTATGCAGTGCCAGGCCCAAAAAATATGGCCAAGAAGTGTGCCCTTTCTCATACACTGGCTCCTGAAAAGATTTTGAGTGGAGTCAAATCACTAATGCATGGAAATTTTATCTAAATCACCATTTGAAGACTTTCAATTAATTTAAATAAAGGATAGTTGATTATAAGAGCTGATTGAAGGTTTTAAGTTTTCTTTTTGGTTTGTTTTTTTATAAAAGAAATACAGTCTGATAATAGACCATGTTAGTGCAGGTAGACTGCAAGTGCAGTGCCTCTAACCTCTGTGGTGAAGGTGAAGCTAGATGATCACACTGTACTTTTAAGGTGTGTTATTATCTTTATTTGTTACTTAATTCTCACTGACAGAAATTAGTGGAATGAGTGGAGATTTGTGCGTGTGACCAGCCTTGAAGTAAACATGGTTATTTATACTTCTTTCTTTGTCTTTTTGTACTCTTTGCTAATCCAGTTCATCAGTATTCAACATAGAATGTTTCAGAGCTGTCAGTGGACAAAAAAATCATCTCCATGCTGAATATTTTCTTGCCTACATAACTTAGAGTAGGATGACCCAGAACTACTTTGTTTTGGAGACAGGAAGATTAAGAAGTTGTCTTAGACCAGAAAGAAGTTTTCTCTATGTAACTTTGTATGAATCCAGAGTGAGATAATTCTAGTCCTACAAGAAGTAGAGGCCTTTTGTCTTTGGTCAAGAGAAATCCTCAGCTGGTGGCTGTGGTCTCTCAACTTTTGGGTGGGCCTGACATGGGATACTTAAACATATGTTTCCAGAGCAGTGCATGTTTAAGTAGTATTAAATCACGTTTTTCAACTCCCTGCACTGAAGGTAAAGAGATCTTTGTACATGTTTAGGTGGGCATGGACCTGTGTCCTAACTGGCTACCTTTTCATGCCATTAGAATTTAAAGCTCTACTTGTAATGCAGCATCCTTAGATTTCAAAACTCTTAATAAATGTTAAGATTTTGGAGAACCAGAGTATGAAGGCAAGCTGCAAATTGCAGTCCAAAATTGTAACCTGTTGGAACAGATTTTAAGAGTCAATGCTATTAATTTCCCAGCTGATAGCTGCAGTTATCCCAGATGTATGCTTGCCATTTTACCGTGTGGGTACAATGGAAATGAGGTAAACTGCTCAGGTGAGGCATAAAATGCCTACTTTTAACAGGGAACCTAACAAAAATATTTTCAAACATTTAAAAATAAACTCTAAACTATTTTTCTGTAATAAAGTGTGATCTAAATGAGAAGGTGTGGCATTTTAAGGTTTAAAAATAAATTTGCGTATTTTTGGCTTTTTTAACTTATAGATAAAATATGACCATTCTTTGCTTATGATGCTGATTTCTTCCTGTCTTACTTCACAAGTAAGACTTCACTGTTCAAGGAGTTTTTTGATGCTTGTTGACAAAAATATTTTATTCTCTGCAAATTCTTTATGCTTTGGACATTAATAAAATAGGTTTTAAAAAGTAGTAAGAAGTGTATAATTAGTTCAACCATACAAATAAATAGTTTGAAAGGGACTAATAACCAAGAGACCAGTTAACTTTGAAACCAAAACATATGAGAGGGACAAAAACAAGAAGCTGATGATGAGTCTTGAAAATTGAAAGTAGGTATTCTTGATAGCTTTCAGAACATGTATTTTCTAAAAAAGGTTTGTTTTGGTTTTCTTTCAAGTTTAGTGCATGGCACCTAGATCTGTTTGCAGAGTGGTGAGATGTGTTTTTCTTCATGTGCTCTGCCCTAAAGCTTAGAGCTCAGGCATTTGTGACACTTGACATGAAAAATAATTGGTTTTTTCCTCCACAGCACTGGGAAAAGGCCCATACAAACTGGTCAGCTTTTTGGATGGAAGACTTGTAGTAGCAGCAAACTTGGTGGACGGCGTTGTTTTCCCTGTGAAAGAAGATGATGTTGTTCCTGGGCATGTAGTGAGCTTCATGCTGACTTCAGGACTTTATAAACCCAAAGCACATGGTAAAGTCAAAATAACCTAGCTTCTTAAATAAGACGGAGCAGACTCTGCCCTTGTGTTTAAGAATAAACCTGAGTTAAAAATTTCTTGCTTTATCAATCAGTTGAATGTGCACTTTAATGTCTGCTAAAATTTTTGTTGGTGGATTTTAGATTGTAGCTTTGTAAGCAGTTGAAAAGCAGCTGCCTCCCCACACCGCAGCCTTCAGAAGCACCAAACTGGTATTGCAGCCCAGTAATCTGTGTGCTGCTCCCTTTACCTCTCCTCTGGTGGAAGTGGGAAAGAATGGGAGAGAAATGTTGTAAGGAAAGTTCTCCCCACCTCCCTTGCTCTGCCACCATCACTCATTGTCTGCCCACACACACAGAGATGCCCTTTGGCACTGACTGGGCTCTGTAAGGGTGAGTGCTGCCAATCTGTCTCCTTTGGGTCCCAACTTCAGTTTCCCCTGAGGGAAACTTCCTTCTTCATCAGATGAAAGGTGTGTTGCAAACCTTCAGATATGTGCAGAAAGCCTACAAGAGTGTATCCAGCATTTGTGACATGAATTAAATGCTGAAGTTGTCTGCATACACAGCTTTAATGCCCACAGAGCGCTTGGGTATCAATGGTTTTACTGACCAGAGTCCCCTAATGAGCTCTTTGGGTAACCTGAAGGTGGCTTTGTGTCACTTAAAAAATTATAAGTGTTTGATGACTAATACTGCTGTCTGTAGAACTTACACAGGAGCTCATGTAACAGAATAGCTGGGGATAGATTTCTTTTATTAGTCATAGCTTGTACATTGTATTCAATTTATGTTTGGAATGGGAAGGTCAGTCCTACTGTTCTGTTCCCCTATAAAAAGCTCTCTTGGAATTTAACCTGGCAAATAGTTTGTGCCTTATGGTCCAGTTTGAGCAAATGTAATTTCATCATTTGGTCACAAGGAATTTGCACAATCAATACGCTGTATCATTATAGGACATTCATGCCTCTTTGGTACCTCAGCAAAATGTATGTTTTACCAGTTTCAGGCATTCCTGGACAATGGAGAGTTTGGGACATTAATGCACTGATTGGCTGTACAGCAGGTGTTAAAAATCACCCTGACTGTGTTACTTAACAAAGAGCTGCTTGCTACAGACAATTCATTAAAAGACATTCACTAGTACTGCTAGGCTTTTCTGATTATCTGAAGCTTTTATGCTCAGAGACCAAGGTGGTCTTCCAGAAGTGTTATGCTAGAATGTGATAATATATCCTTTTAATAGAGATCATTTGTTTTCTAAGCTTTTTTTTAAGAAATGCTAGCCAGTCCTGGAGGGTTAGTTGATTTTACAGTAGATTAATGGTTGTTTTCAAGAGACTAGCAAAGTTTACAGCAAAATAGAATGAAGTAATTCTGTGAGCAACAGATGCTTGTAACAGGCTCAAGACCTGATGCCTTGCCATTGGCTGTGCAGAGGCTGCTTGAAATCTGAAGTACTGCAGGGTAAGGTATCATGAGGGAACATTTGCCAGAAAAAAGACTTTGCTGTACTGTTCTTAAAGGGAGAGCTAGAGAGCTGAATGCAAAATACGGTTTTCTAATTTATTTTTAATGAAAGGCTGAGCTTTTAAGCTATCAATTCCTGATGGCAAATGTTACTTTTAAATCTAGTTAGATGGAGTTAAAGTTTTTATTAAATAAATGGCTTAGTAAAGACTGTAAATTAAGTTCTGCTTGACTGCAGGGCTATATTCCTTTATCCTGGTGTGGGCAATGTGTCAATCTCTTTGTATTCCTGTTGGAATCTGTAGAGTATTTAGAAAACTTAATAATCATCACAATCTAGCACTCTGAAATCCATACATAGTGCATTTTCTTATAAGATTCAGGCTGTTTTCACTGATAAGGCCAAAGCCAATTTTCATTCCTCATGTTTCTAGAGTCAGTAGTGGTACATTACAATGAACTTAGTTTATTATGCATTTATCAGCAAATAAGTTCTGTGTGCTCTCTTCTGTTTTATTTTTTCAGATTCTAGCTTGATTTCATTTGAAACAGCTGAGAGACCAAATTATTTTCTTCAGCTGGTCTCCAATAATACTCTTGTTGTTTCTAAATGGAAAAAATCGCAAGATTTTCACAACAGATCTACGTTTGTCATTCACAAGAACACGTGGCTGTCGGGATACAGTTCCTTTGAGTCATTTGCAAAACCAGGATTTTTCATCCACATTTCAGCCTCTTCAGTTGGGCTTTTGAAGTACCATCATTCAGAAGAGTTCAGACTGTCAACCCTTTTTAAACTTGTAGGTAGGTAATTGCACTTCAATGTTATGAGCAGCAGTTTTCTCCCTGTACAAATCCAGGCTAAATGGTGTTGTTATTTTCAGAGGTGATGAGATTGCTTACCTCTCCCCTACATTACTGGGAGCTGTGGGAACTCTGGGACATCCAGCCTCAAAATATTTTTCCCTGAGTATTGTAGTGAAGATGAGATTGTTTTCTTGTGAAAAGCCATTAAACAGCTTAACGCACATTTGCCAAACATGTTTGGAAATACATATCATAGTGTACAGTTTCTGGGCAATACTTGCTGTGGAGGTAGTAAGGAAATTCTTTAGGAGTAGAACATTCATACTCGTAAAAAATAGATTCACAAAGGGAATAGAAAAGAACAGATCTCTAAAATTTTAAGAGTGTAGACAACATTTTCTCTCCTTTGCCTCCTGAAGAGAGAGATATTTGTACAGTGAATTCTCTTTGCTAACCCTGTGGCTTCATCAGGAGTAATGCCATCCAGTGCTGAGGACGTGGCCTGTAGACTACACTTTCCAAACCTCATTTTCTCCTGAAAAATACCTTGGCTTTTATCCACTACCCACTCAGAGATGATGTGGCTGTTGGGATGTTAACCACTAGTGCTTCAGTCATCATCTAGTCGGGGGTATTCACCCCTTCTTGGTGATACAGATCTTCATTTCCCTAATGTTGCTTGAACAGATACAGCTTTTGAATACAAAACAGACTGCTGTGAGGGTATTTCTACCTACTTGTGAGATTCCCATTGTCATAATAGTTACATTCCACTGAGACATTAGGATCAGAAATGAAGATGATATTCACTCTGAGGATCATTTCTTAGGAGCTGGCCGCAGATGTTGCCCCTACAAGAGCTGATGATAAAACCACACTAAAAAATCATGTAATTCAAGCTATTTTTAGTTCTGTTTGGTGTGTTTGTTTGTTGTTTGTATTTTTATATCAGCAAGGAAAAGAAATAGTAAGAATTACAGTTTTTACATTCCTAAGTGGAACCATTCACTGAAATGAAGGTGGCTTCAAAAAAAGTGGTCAGGAAAAACATGCAAGTTATATCAGTGTATAAAATAAAGCAAAACAGATTATTCATTTAACTATTCTTTGCTTTAGCTTTTACTTGCCTTAACACATTAGATACATCAAACATATTCATTTATGAAATTCAGTGGCAAGAGTTACTTGCTGAAACCAAGTGTAGTATATATAATTCCAAAATCACTGCAAGGGATTATGTTTTTAAAATTTTATTGTACTGTAGTTTTAAATTCATTAACTATTTGTTTATTTATTTAGCAGAAGTATTTTGATGTGTTCCTGGCAATACCATGTTTTAAAATCGGTTGTTCATTCTCTGAAACTGAAGTGTATTTTACAAGCAAAGAAAGAAAATGAAATACTATATAAAATAAATCATGGCCTGGCCATGTTTTACAGTGACCATGTTGAATTGTGGCACAGACAAACCTGAAGCAACCTCTGATTTCTGTGACAGAAGAGGCCAACTGTATTCCTTGTGGAGCTTCGTGTTATCAAAACACTGAATTAAAGTGTTAATAGTGTCATTGTGAATCTGCCCATGTTTTTCAGTACATTACACTGACAGCCTAATGCAGCTGTTGACTGGCACACTCCAACTTCAGAAAAATGACAGATTTTGTCGTTGCCAAATGCCTGTTGCTTCTTGACAAATGCTTGTAATCACAGAGCTGTTGAGGTTTTTGAGCTGCAGAATTAGAGGGCTAATGCTATTACCAGGATGTTTGTACAGCATTTCAAGCAAGGCACTTTTTTGGGACATAACAAAAATATCTCCTTAGTCTTTTATCTTTGAGGGAGGAATGAAGAAGTTTAAACCATGTTCCAATTCTCAGTGGTCATCCATTAACACAGAATGGTATGTCTTTTCAAGTGTGAAGTCTTTACCCTCCAGTCATTATACCGAAAAATCCTATTTATGCCGATGGAAAACTAAAACAATTTACCTCAGCAAGTGGGATCAGATCAAATGATCAAGAGGTATTTCATTAATCACCACATCCGAGGGCTTGGGTTTCAGAGTTTTATAAGCAGAGGAGCATAGGGCTCCAATCTTTCTCCAGTGTACTCTCACAAGGGCCAGCCTGCTGATGTCGGGTAATTACATGGTCTAAAAATACAGCAGCATTTGTTTAAGTTAATGGAAAAGTTACACCAGCTCCAGAGTGCGCAGGCAAAAGCGTATTGGGTTTCCTGCTGACTATTGTAAATGCTTTGCATATTAGATCAGAAACTCTTGAACCGGGAGCAGCAGCTATTCCTGCGGAATCAGAGGATAAATATCAGGAGCAGAATAATAGGCCCAGTAAATCCCCTTGGCCAGAAAGCTCCTCATGAGACTTCTTCGTGCCCTGTGACGCACTTGCAAAAGGAAGAATTTGAAGTGACCTGATCACCACAGCAGTAGACACATGTCTGTTTAAAGTCAGCTGACGAGTCACTTTTTCCAGTTTCATCGCAATAAATATTGTCACATTGGGACACGCCAAGGCTGGGAAGTGTTTGCCATGAGAAGTCACTTCAGCTTTAAAACTGGGTTATTTTCATTATACTTTACTTTTTCTGCTGTCCTGTTCCCATAAATGTTTGAGGAAATTGAATAGGAAACAGAATTTTGATATGTAGTGTGTACTTATTTGCAAGAAAATATGTTTTTGCATTCTATTCAGGAATTATTTTGCTGGCAAGTTAATTGGTATGCATTCAGTCAAAAGAAAGAATACCTGTACTCTTACCAGATGGACAAAGAACCAAGGTGTCATGTAAGAGCCATCAATTGCCATTTGAGATTGCTGGGAAATCATTTAATGTAGGGAATTTATGACCTTTTTATAGGTATAGCTGCTGTTTTCTTACCCTTTTTAAAAATATGCTCAAACTAGTTAGCTTTTTTCATTCACATGATTGCCACCCATTTAGGATCACTATGAATTATTTTTGTCTGTTATGAAAATGTGACTTGCCCCATATAAATTCTGCAATAAAGTATTTAATAATGCTAGTTATGTGCTTTAATAGCTAACTTGCTGTAAATACAAGGCCTGTTTTGGAGAATTTTCAGCTAAAATTAAAATATCAAGATGCACTAAGTATAGGCCCACTGCATAGAGGCATTTTTCAGTGTTTAAGTTTGATACAGAGCACTTTTAATCTTGGTTTTTTAATTAACTCAGTCACATTCAGAAACGTGGTGCAAAACTGAAAATTAAATTAACTTTAATGAATAAGTTTTTTACAAAACCGTCTTTTTACCTTAAGTCGGTTTTAAACACGATATTACCAACTACTTTAACATCAATTTACTCTAATCTACTTCCATCAGTAGAATTCATTTTCTGGAGTGTCCTGATTCACTCATAATGAGTTACTGTTGAGTTTAATTTGAGCTCATGTGCTTTGTTGGCCCAAAAGTTCATGACGTGGGCCCTGGGGCTGGAAAATGCTGAGCAACTGCTGCTGTACCTGCAGATCCCACGTGTGCCAGTGAACACATCTGCCTGCTAGCTCCTGCAATCAGACTGAGCTTTCTGTACAATAACATCTTTCCTTTTTATGCTGCAAACACAAACATTTGACCTACCATGTTTGGCTGAATAAATAGGACGAGATTAAAGAGTTGTGTTAACGTTGTAATAGCAAACTGAACCGTATGTAGATGAGAGGCAGGTAATTGCACTCTGCTTCCAGTGATGTTTTGGCTGGGCACAAAGCTTAGTTTTTCCAGTGATATTTGCTTACATTTCTCATTGCAGAAACTTAGAAGTCATGAGCAGGGTTTGATACTCATTTGTGTGTGTGTTAAGTGGGTAGATAGGATTTCATGTTTCTAAACTTGTAACTGAGGAGATAGGCAATCTAAGTTACCAAGCAGAGTTTTGCCTCCACTATAAATAGAACTAATTCTAAAGCAATTTTTGTGCCTATTAGATTTTTTAAAAATTTTGTGTTGAAGTAGCAAAAAAAAGAAAAAAATCATCAGGTAAGAATGAAAATCCAAATACTTTATTTTTTAAATTTTTTTTAGACATTTATTTTAAATACAACCTTTTATGAACGCTGGAGCATTTCAAATTTTAGGGTTTGTTTTTAAGTAAATAGCCATTTTTTGAGCATAACTTGGAATTGTTCATATTATAGAGATTCTAACAATGGCAAATTTTGTCCCTGTGACATAAAAGTCAGCATAGAAAATTAAGGTCAGGTGCTTGTGAACAGTAAGAATTGTCAACTCAGAAAAAGAAGTGGCCAGGGTACTAAGCAAGGTGGTTGTGGCTCAGCAGAACCTTGTGGTCTGTCGGTGATAAAATAGCAAAAATCTTCATTAAATGGTAGCAACTTCTGTTGTTATCCCAGTTTTAGTTTTGAAAGCCATGAAGAAGAAAATCATAAATTGCAGGGAAGAAAATGCTTCTCTGATGTTCTAGAATGTGTGAAAGCAATGGAGTTGGGAAATATCTTTTAATGTATTGTCTTTGGCCGTGTTCATACCTGTGCTCCCACCTGGGGTTCCTGCTGTCCTGTGGCATGTTGATGTCCTCAGCTCCTGTTGGGTAAGGGAGCTGTGGGCTCAGCTGGTGCATCACCCAGCTGGGGCCACTGCCACCCAGGACATCAGTCACCACTTGGGGAAGGATTTGCTGTGTCACCCTGTCAACAGGAGACAAATGCTGGTAGGCTTGACAAGGAGACACATGGCTATCTCCAGATGCCATGACAAATCCTTTTGAGGAACACATGCCTGGTACGAGAAGCTTGATTCATTGTCTGTAAACTGCAAATCATTGTTCTGTGGTGAGGGAACTCGGCTGGTGCTCAGGCTGCAGTAAGCTCGTGTTACTGGTTGCTGGAAGGGGAATTTAAGTATTAAAAAAATGGGAAGCATGTGGTGGAGGTGGTTGAACAGGCCAAGTGACCTCAGCCACTCCTCATGTGGCTTTCTCTCAAGGCCCTTCACCATCTTCATTGCTCCTTTGGGCACTCTCTAACAGCTGAATGTCCTTTTGTTATATTGTGGTGACCAAAACTGCACACAGGGCTTGAGGTGAGGCTGCACCAGTGCAGAGCAGGTGTGTGTGTGCTGTTTTTTGTTTTGTTTTGCTTTACAGTGGCTTGATCCTTGGGATGCTGAGGGGTTCCAGAAATTTGGTTGACAACAGTGAAAACTCTAAATATGATGAATTATTGAACTGGTGTTTTCTTAATAAAGAATTTGCCCACAATTCATAAAAAAACCACAGATATCATCATACCTTATGGGTTTACAGAGACATCCTGAGAACTTTCTGAGAAAAATGAAAACAATTCATACAAATACTCCACTCTTTCTGTGGTGATTTGGTGTGCTCTTTAATGTAGTTTGTACACTAGAAACACTGGTACAGCTTGGTCTTGCATACTCAATTTTCTAAAATCCCTTGATTGGAAAATTAAATTTCCTTTGATTCTACAGATCTTTGAAAGCAATTTTTAATTACCAAGTTTACGAATTCTTTGTTGCCCACAGTTCTTTTTGTAGAAGTAGACACAAAATTTGTGGACAAGCATGACTTCATTCTTGACTGAAGGCAGCATTAATTTATCTTTATTTATAGCATTCTCAACAAATGCTATGCATTTATGTGGTGATTCACCCTAAATCCTACCAAGGCATACAACACCACCAAACTCTGTGAGCTTAGTCTGTAGGAAATCTTGAGGAGAATGTGGCTATCATTTCATAAAAGTTCATTTGGAGAATCGGAGATGGTATGTTAATCCCAGCATTTGGGAGTGTTAATTCATGGCCACTTCTGCTAAATTGAGAAACTCATTCTTCATCAGGCTGCAGTTGGTTCTTCTGCAAACTTTTACTTTTATTGTATTTGAAACTTACTCTGTGGTTAATGGTGTGGCCTTTTAACTCTGTGGCCAGAGTTAAAAGTTGTGGACTTGTCTCCATACCAAATCTAGGGTAGTCTAATGAATGAGATTTCCTGGATTCAGGTTGGATTTATGTGCTGTTATCACTACTTTTGGTGATTGCCTGTGCCAACAGGTCTCTGATATGTTTTGTCTTTCTGCCATATGTCTTCTTTTTCTCCTTAAACCTTGTATTTCTGCTATGTATTTTCTTTTGTCCTTAAACCTTACTACTCAACGAGTCCATGCATACAAGAGCTCATACATCAGTCACCAAAATATATGGCAAAAATTCCCTTTCTCCGTTAGATTTATGTAACTTATATAGGTGTCAGTGGAAGGGATCACAGAGGAATTCAGTCACACGTACTTAACTTCTTATGAGAACACAATAAATGCATATTTTACTGTCATAAGAATTGCATTCTTAAAAGGAGTGACAAATTACGTTCCTGGATAAAATGAGATGTAAAAGGGGTAACACTAGATGGCAACATACACACCCTTTTGTCTGAGTTTGATTTCTATCTTTAAGAGAATTATTTTTATTTTAAGTTAATACATTAATGGTTAATAATGACAGAGATAATTATAAGTGCAGATTCCCTAAATTGCAGGAATAAAAATTTCTCAGTATCTTCATGAAAAATTTGACTGTCTTCAAGAAGATGTAAAAGAGCTACTCCTTGTATCTCAGTCAAGCAAAGATCAGGAAAACTTAAAATACTTCAAAAACACAAAAATTGACAGTCTTTCTAGGTAATCAGCATTTTCTTTCTGGTGTTTAATGTAAACATTGTCTAAGAGCAGTTACTCTTTGTAGGCTCTGAACAATGTTGCTCTGAGCTCAGGTTTACCAGTTTAGAGGGGATTCTTATATGATGGTTGTCTTCTGCAGGCATGATTGTACAGGAAATGTTACTGCCCTGCCCTGGCTGCTTCTGGAAGAGCTGGGGTGGGCTGCCATAGTGCAGGGACTGAAATCCAGATATAGCATGTAAATCTTGCAGGTGTTGGCAGAGCCACTGGGCTAATCCAGCTTTGTGCAGGAAACTGTTCTGCGTGGAGGTGGGGGAGGGCTGGAGTGCATTTAAATTTGTGTTTCTATCGTGTGACTTGAAAGTCCTTCAGTAAACACTGTGTGTGTAGATGCTACAGTGAATGTAAGGCATGCCTCTTAGTGATGTCTATCTGTGAGTGCTTAAAGGAATATAAGAATAACAGATCTTTGGTGTTTTTCAGATGTCAAATTTAAGCTTCTGTCCCGTTCTACGTGTGAATGGCGTTATGATGCCTGCACAAGCCCTTGCTTCAAGACATGCAGGGACCCTTTGGGAAAAAACTGTCAGACTGTACCAAAGTACGTGTCTGTATTTTCATGGAGACGTGTGTAATTTAGGCAAGGCAATTAAGCACGATAATAGGAATATGAGGGCCCAAATGTACACTTTACATATCAGGACTGTATTCTTGAGTAAGGAGGTAAGAGAAAGAGGAAAGGAATGGAACAAAACCTGCTGCTGTAGCCACATAAACATGACATTTCAGCCTTTAGTGTACCATCAGGTTCTGGAATGACTGCTATATTTGTAACTTTCATTTTGGGAGTATTACAGAGCATTAACGAAGAGAGGTTATCACAACTTTGTTTCAAACAGTTGTGCCCTTGCTTTTCCATTATGTCACTGCAACAGCTATATCTGGCCTTGCTTTTTCCTGTGAAGTGAAATTTGTGCTAAATCTTGTAAAACTGACACACAGACTTTGACATATAAAAATATTGGGTATTTCTTATAGCAAAAGTGTTCACTCTTGAACCTGTGACTGTTCATTTCAAAAGCTGAGTGTCACAGAGTTCATGCTTTCCCTTAGATATGAGTGGAAGTCATGGCAATGACATTTTGAAGGAGTGCACTGAGGTGTACCAGGCTGTCTGCTTATACATACTTCATATATAGATTCTTTTCCTGAAATTGAATGCTTGATCGAGAAGATACTATTTGACTAGTTAACACCAATTGTTTTTTCTTTTAGAGTGGAAGGATGCATCCCTGCCTGTCCTCTCAACATGTTGCTGGATGAAATCACTCAAAGATGCGTGTATTTTGAAGACTGTATGTCTGAAAAATTTTATTTATATTAGACTTAGCTTAATAATTAATTAGTTCTTCAGTCATAATTTTAAATAGCAGTGCCTGCATTTGTGTAACCGTGACCTTAGTTATGTGAACCTTCAGCTCACTAAACATACATTTTAGTTAAAATAATTTAGTTCCTCAAAAATATGAGACCAATTTTAAACTAAGAAAGACATTCTTTCTTCATAAAACTTTTCAGAAGCACTAGATGTCACATAAATGACTTAATGAATTTATTTTTAAATTTGTCTATGAGTTTTAGAAGTTTTAAGTCTATTGAAAAATCAGTTATACGATTTAAGCTAGAACTCTGCTGGCTCCATCACTATAATTATTCATGAATTTCAGGCAGTTCTCTTGTGTCTGATTTCAGGCATTGAACCTGCAGATGACAGCCCACCTTTGCTTCTCAGCATTCAAACCCCAGCAGTTCCACATTTAACACCAACTGCAAGTTTGGCAGTGATCAGTGAAGAGGTAACTTCATTTTCTGTGCCTGAAGCAAAGGACGGGGAAACAACACTTGCTACAAAATTGCAGCTCACAGCAACTACAGAGAAATTGGAAATTTTGGCTATTACATCCAACAAAACACTTCCAGCTGTAACTTTATTGCCAACTATTTCTTCACAGTCAACAGAAATGACATCTGGGAGAAGCACTACAGCAATGACTGGGACAACAAAATCTAATGTTAGCTTGTCTGCTTCTGTTGACATTTCTCCTTTGTTCCCCTCTGCTGTCAGTTCAGAAACTTCCACAAGGATACAGCTGATCAGTAGTGGCTCCACGAAACTGCTGAGGGCTACAGAACCTCAGACAGCAACTGCTACACATGCAGTCCCCACAAGAACAGAAACAGAGAGCAAACCAATTGCTACTTCTGTTTTTACTGGGGCACCACTTCTACATAGAACAACAGAAATACCAGTCAAAACTAAAATAATGGAGTTATCAGAAATGGCCACAAGAACACTTCCCACAAAAGAAGCACAAGTAAGACCAGAAGGACTTACAACATTTACACCCAGTTCATTTGAATCAATAACAGAAAAAACTACTGCATATAAGCCACAGCTTTCTACATCATCTCTGGAAGTGCCTTCATATACACCCCCAGTAAACTTAACAGGAGCTTCAGAAGGGACAAAAATAAGCATAGAACAGTCTTTTACCACAGCAGCTAATGTTACAGTGACATCAGTTGCTCCTATGCTCACTACTTCATCTTTGTTAAAGCCAGTGTCTTCAGCAACAACAGGAGCAGCAGCTGTTTTAACCAGACAGAGTGAGAGGACTACATTTTCACCAACATCCATGCCACCTGTTTCAGTAGGAAAGACAACTACAGAACCTCCTCTTGGAATGGTTCAACACCTGACTGGCACTCCAGAGGTTCTTTTCACTACAACTCTAGGTCCAAAGACAACGACTCTACAAACCCAAGAGAGGTCATCAGAAACAACTTTGTTATCATTTGCAACTCATAAAAAGGAAATCCCAAAAATAACATCTCATGTGGAGCATAAGTCAAGTTCCTATTTCCTTCCCTATTCACCACATCCTAGTTCTAGTACTGAAAAATCCTTCACTCTTTCTACAAAGAGGCCTGCAGTGTCTGCTTCTATTCCTGCTTCTCCAGCTTCAGGTGAATTAAAAAAAACATTTAAAACTGTTTCAACTACAGGATATCACTTACACAAGGTTCTAAACACAACTGAGTTCCTGACTACATTATACACTAAATACCCTGTCATGGCAGAGACTAGCAGTGTGACTCCTTTGTCAGTTAAGGTAACATCCAAAATAACATCCCCTCTTGAAATAGCAACAAAGTCAACTTTGTTTTCTGGAAAAATATCTACTGAATACAAGTCAGCTCTGGTTTCAAGTACAGTGAAGACAAGCAGTCCAGCATATTCAGGTAGTGTTACAACATCAGCAATGAAAGCCAAGGAAACCACCACAGCTCCTTTTGTAGCTACAGCAAGAGAATCGCCCCAAAGAACATCCATCACTGGATCTCCGCTTGATCTCCTTAGTGGGACTGAAACCACATTGTTGACAACAGTGCCTGGTAAATCACAAGTAGAAAGTATTACTACCATCTCTACTGGAAAGCCATCTGCTTTGTCTTTTCCACCATCAGGTTCTCTAATTTCTTTAACCATTTCTCTTCCTTCACTACCCTCAGATCGAAAAGAAACATCGCTGACAACTCTCAGTCCTATGAGTACATCCAATGTAATAACCTCTTTATATCCTAGAACAACTATACAAAAATCTTTGTTAACAGAAAAGACCTCTCCAGTCCCAACATTCTCTATTTTATCTTCTATATTAGATCAATCAAGTTCAATAACAACACTACTAGATGAAAAATCTCTAGTGAATGTCACTGATGTCACATTCTCCACAACCTCTGAATTCAGCAGTCAGGTCATAACAACCAAAAAAATAATGACAGGCAAAGAAAAATCCTCTCTGTCCCCTTCTGTTGAACTTCCAGTAACAAAGCCTTCTCACACTTTCTCCACCTCTCAGTATCTAGGAGATAAACTAGTTTCTTCACCTTTAACACAACTGCTACCAGAAGTAATAACAACCACACCTAAATATTTAGTAGAAACTAAAATGGTTTCTACAGCATTAAAACCTGCAGTCCAAAGTGTGACAGAAGCAGTGAAAATTCCAGCAGCTGCAGCTCAGCCATCCCTGCCTCCACCTTCAGCAGGCCCCTTCTCCTTGCAGACATCTTCAGGAGCTGTGGTACAGACCACAAGGACCACTGTTACACCTTCTTCTACTCAGAAGACTACAGAACTTGGCCATCAGACCTCTGAACCTTCATTGACGAGCCAAGTTCACCAGTATCCTGCAGAATCTCTAAAAAAATCCACTGGTCAGCCACAACCTGTCTTTAGCACAACTGAAGCTACAGCAGAACTGACTTCCTTAAAGACCTCACTATCTGAAGGCTCTCATTCAAGCATGTTACCTACCTCAGTAGGTCCTACCAAAGTTATTTTGCCAACTGAAAAATATTTGCATTTAACTGATGTGGTTACACAGCCACTTGTATCAAGAACTTCTGTTTTGCAGCCTACAGTCCCAGCTAGAGCAACAGCTGACTTGATTTTTGACAGCAAATTTCCCCCTTTCTCACCAGAAGTGCTTGCCACTTCCTCTTCTTCAGCAACAATTAAAAAAGAACTGTTTCCTTCATTTTCCACTCAAAAGACTGCTACAGATCTAAAATTCACACATCAGAGCTTGTTTACTAAATCCCTTGAGTCAAGACAAACGCTTGAAGCATCACCTTCATCGGATTCTCTGTCAACCTCTTCAGTGGTTTTGTCACCATTGACAGAAGGTCCTGTGGCTTTGGGCTCCACATCAAGGGAAAGTGGTACAGAGGGAGCTGTGGTGTTGCCTAAGCAGGTCCCACCTTCAGCCACCACCTCCAGTTCCATGACCCTGCCAAGGACAGCCTTGTCCACTGAGGCCCATTCCTCAGTGGCAGCTTCAGCCTCTCCAGCGATAAGCAGTGCTGGGCACAACCTCAGTACTGCATCAGCAGCCTCAGACACAGCAGCAGCAGTCACAGAGCCCATATCCAGCTCTCCTTCTGTTACTTCAGAAGCAAAAGGAGCCATGCCCCTTGACACAGTGAAGTCTGAAGAGTCAGAATTAACAACAGGATTCCAGTCTGTCCTTACTCAGGGTGCTACTGTTACACCTCAGACATTTTACCCTTTGTATTTCACAAACACAACTTCGGTTCTGTCCACTGCACGTTCACCTGCTGAATCAAAAGTGTTTTCTTCTGTAGTTCCATCATCAGTCAGTACTACTCAAACTTCAAAATTTGAAATAACATCTGAGATGCAGACACCTTCTGTGAGTTCACTGGTAATGATACCTGATCATCCAAATGACACAGCAGCTCCATCAGTTTCCTCATTTACTTCATCTACCAAAACACTTCATGGCTTGACTACAACATTTTCTGATGGACTGACAATAGCTGAAGCCATGGCAGGAGCTGCAGCATCACCTTTTATGTTGCCTCGAGAAACAGCAACTCTTCAAACTTGTACAGTGAGTAGATACAAATAATTACCTGCCTGCTTTGGAACATGCCTTAGTTACTTCTACACACTGATTAAAATATAAGATTGTGAGCCATGTCTTGATCTTCAGGATTTAAAGTACCTGTATCAAACAAGGGAGCCTGATTTTATTATCTATTATATCTGATACCTTGGATAACTTCATTATGCGTATTTTTTTTTTAAATATTCTACCACGCTGGGTTTCAGGCCTCAGTTTTCTTAGTGTGACTGTTAGAAGAATGGGGTTTTTGTAAAAAAAGGTGATTTATACTGTCCAGTGTCAGTGTTTTGTGTTATTGCCCTCTCTAAAGCACATATTTCCAGACACCCCTGTTACCATTCCTGCTTGTTTCCTTCCATATTTTCCCTCCTCAACTTTTTTCATTGTAAAGTTAAAAATTCAGTATTGCTGTTCTCAACTTTATTACTGGACAATGTGTTAATCTATGCTCAGAATGGTCAGATTTTTGAAGGCGCTCATTGCTTATTGGTCCCTAGCATCATGGGGACCAATAAGTATTCAGTGCCTGAAGAATGTGAATCCTTTTTTCAACAAAACTTATACAATATTATGATACTAACTTGGTATGAATTGTAACCTCTGTCTTTTATTGAATCTGCCTCAGCCAATCACAGAGAGTGAGTGCATAAAACACATTTGCTTGGATGGACAGCTGATCCAGGTTAATAAGTCACAGAACTGCCCATACAATGCCACTCAACCCAGCTGTGGAGTTTTAGGATTTGCTACTCAAACAAATGGTGACAAATGCTGCCCAAAGTGGGAATGTGCATGTAAGTTTTAATTCTTCAGTACTTTTGAGGTGCATTCAGGTAACAGTTTAATGCATGTGTAAGAAAGGTAAGAAAACTGACACTTCTATACCATAGCATAGAAGTAAAAGATGCATATTTTTTGGGTTACTCATTGTTGAAGGAAATTTATAAGTGTAGTTTTATATTCTGGGAAATAAAATAAAAATGTTCTTTTAACATACTCAGCATTATGTACCTGCAGTGGATATGTTTAGCTCTGACTTAGACACATCTTGTCATCTCTGTAATCAGGGGACACCTAATCAATACAGATTTTTTTGGGTTCATTTTTTAACTACTTCAGCACGAAAAGATTTCCTAGACTGCTAACTACTCCTGTTAGTGGTCTGAGGACTCTGTTGGCAATTGGACTTCTGCTTAGGCTTTAGAGTTTGAAATTACTTGGAGTAGAACTCCAAGCCCACTGAAACACAAAAGCTTTAGCAATAAGACTCAGGAAAAATGAAACTTAGGAATAAGACTACAGGGGATCTATGGATCTGGTATGATCTGCTGTTACTCATGATATTTTTTAGTTTGGGGTTTCTAAAAATTGCAAACCTTTGTTGGCAAGAACTGTAAGGAAATAGCTGATTGCAGAGGTCTGCAGGTTGCCCCTCTGAAAGCATACAGAATTTGATTCTGCTGTCCATTTACAAAGATGCATCAGTATTGAATATGTGCTGCATATATGAACCTCTTAGTAAGCTAGTTCATCTTATGAGATTTGTTTATCTTCATATGTTGTAAGATTTACTGGAATTCTAAAATAAGTTAGAAAATTCATTTACTTTTTTTTTTACCTTAGGTCGTTGCACCATTTTCTCTGATCTGAGCATTGTAACCTATGATGGAAATCATTTGGCTTTATTCAAAGAAGCGTCCTACATTGTTAGTCAAACTCCAGATGAAACTATAACCATCCATGTCCTTGACTGTAGAATGGTAACTAACATTTATCAGCTAACAAAAGGTGTTTGGTATTGCTAATAAGATGTATCTGAAAGGCAAGAGCATAATAATACTTTATATCATTGCTATTATTAATTTCTGT
This sequence comes from Molothrus ater, assembly GCF_012460135.2. Lineage (NCBI taxonomy): Eukaryota > Metazoa > Chordata > Aves > Passeriformes > Icteridae > Molothrus > Molothrus ater. Next base: position 13,982,858 of record NC_050483.2, read on the forward strand.
GCGATATCTATGAACTGTGCTTGCATTTCACAATACTTGTGAATTGTATAACACTCTAACTCCTGACTGTAAATACATAGTTCCTTGTGAAACAGCTGAAAGATGAGAGGTGGGTCCATGTTATCCTGTGGTATGTGTAA